>NC_037357.1:57919375-58236488 GCF_002263795.3 Bos taurus
TCTCAACAAAATAGGTAGAGAAGGAATGTACCTCAAAACAATAAAGGCCATATATAATAAGCTCACAGTTCACATCATACTCAAGGGTAAAACACTAAAAGCTTTTCCTCTAGATCACAAACAGGACAGGGATGCCCTTTCTTACCACTCCTATTCAACTTAGTACTGGAAGTCCTAGCCAGAGGAATTAGGCAAAAAAAAGAAATAAAAGACGTCAAAATTGGAAATGAAGAAGTAAAGTTATCCCCGTTCCTAGGTTACTTGACCTTATACACAGAAAACCCTAATTACTCAAAACAAAACAAAAACCCCACCTGCTGCTGCTGCTGCTAAGTTGCTTCGGTCGTGTCCAATTCTGTGTGACCCCATAGACGGCAGCCCACCAGGCTCCCCCGTCCCAAGGATTCTCCAGGCAAGAACACTGGAGTGGGTTGCCATTTCCTCCTCCAATGCATGAAAGTGAAAAGTGAAGTCGCTTAGTCGTGTCGGACTCTCAGCGACCCCATGGACTGCAGCCTACCAGGCTCCTCCATCCATGGGATTTTCCAGGCAAGAGTAATGGAGTGGGGTGCCATTGCCTTCTCCAAAAACCCCACCTATTAGAACTTAAAGGTGAACTTATTAAAGTTGCAGGAATAAAATCAACATACAAAAATTAGTCACATTTCTATATACTAACAATGAACTATACAAAAAAGTAAATTTAAAATGCAATCTTATTTACAATAGCATCAAAAAATAATAAACTACTTAGGAATAAATTTGGCAAAGGAGGTGAAAGACTTTCACACTGAAAACTATAAGACAATGATGAAAGAAATTAAGGAATACTCTCAAGTAAATGGAAAGATATCCCAGAAAATGGATTGGAAGAATTAGTATTCTAAAGATGTCCTTACTACACAAAACAATCTATAGATTCAGTATTATTCACATGAAAATTACAATATTTTTTATAGAAACAGAAAAATAATCCTAAAATTCATATTGAACCACAAAAAAACCTGAATAGCCAAAGCAATCCTGATAAAGCTGGAAGTATCACACTCCTGATATCAAAATACATTACAAAGCTACAGTAATCAAAACAGTGTGGTGTTGACATAATGACAGACATATAAACCAATGGGGCAGAATAGAGAACATAGAAATAAACCCATGCATATAGAGTCAATTGAGCTTTAGTAAGGGAGCCAAGAATACACTGTCCTCACTGTCCTGTGAGGAAAGGACAGTTTTTTCAACATATGATAATGGGAAAACTGAAAAGGGATGAGTTGGACTCTTGCTTTATACTATATACAAAAATTAACTTGAATGGATCAAAAATCTAAATATGTAAGAGCTAGAACTATTAAACTCCTAGAAGAAAACAAGCGGAAATCTTCCTGGCATTAGTCTTGGCAATGACTTCTTGGATTTGATGCCAAAAGCACAGTAAACAAAAGCAAAAACAAAAAAGTAGGACTACATGAAATGAAAAGCTCTGCACAGCAAAGGAAATAATCAACAGGATGAAAAGGCAACCTACAGAGTGGGAGAAAATATTTTCAAATTCTAAATCTGGTAAGTGGTTTATATTCAAAATATACAAGGAACTCCTACAACTCAACAGCAAATAATAATAATGTGATTTGAAAATGGGTGAGGGACATTAATAGATGTTTCTCTGAAGAAGACATACAAATGCTATGTCTATGAATATAGACAGATGGTAGATGAAGAGGTGCTCAATATTACTAATCATCAGGGAAATGCAACTCAAAACCATAATGAGATACCCCTCACTTGTCAAGATGGTTATTTTTTTTAAAAAAGTGATATCAAATGTTGATAAGCAAGCGGAAAAATTGGAATTCTTGTATACTGTTGGTCGGAATGTAAAAATGGTGTAGCAGCTGTGGAAGACAGTATGGACATTCCTCAAAATATTAAAAATAGATCTACCATATAACCTAGTAGTCCACCTTCTGGATATATATCTAATGAATTGAAACTAGGTTCTCAAAGAGATATCTGAACTCCCATGTTAATTTCAGCATTATTCAAAAGAGCCAAGATACAGAAACAACCTAAATGTACATTGGTGGATAAATAGAAAAGAAAATGTGGTATATACATAAAATGAAATATTATTAAGCCTTTAAAAACAAGGAAATCCTGCCGTATGCAATTACATGGATTAACCTGGAGGATATTATGCTAAGTGAAATAAGCCATGACAAATATTGCATAATTCTACTTATATGAGCTATCTAACATAGTCAAATGCATTAAAGCAGAGAATAGAATAGTCGTTGCTGAGGGCTATGGAGAGAGGGAAATGGTGAGTTGTTGTTCAATGAATATAAAGTTTCAGTTAATCAAGTTGAAAAAGATCTAGTGATTTACTGTACAACACAGTGCCTATAGTTAAGAGTATATATTTTGCACTTAAAATTTTGTTAAGAGAGTAGATCTCATGTTAAGTGTTCTTATAATAAAAATTTAAATTAAAATTTTGCTCTTTTTGTGTAGCATTTTTCAATTTTACACATTTACAACATAGATCCTTCCTCAAGGCACATGTCAGAAAATACCTTTCTATTTGTATTTGTCTAGGTGTTGCCCTTTGTTAAACAACTTCCAAGCTGAAGATTTGTCCCTCCATTCTTCCTGGGCTCTATTTCATGCCTTGGGTGGTATTTCTAACTCTTCCAGGACTCCCTTGGAGACCAGAAAGTTCTGTGTTGCTCTAGAATTTAGTCTTAATCCCTGATCCCAAAATTTTTCAGAAGCAAACTTAGTCTGAGAAAACATGTGGGAAGACAGAAAAGAGAGGAAGACAAGGAAGAAAGGAGGGAAGGGAAAAAAAGGAAGAGGGAGGGAGGGGTGAGAGAGGATACCCTAAGCCTTCTTCACTGGGTTTAAAAACAAAAGTTCTCATGTGAAAAACACCACCTTCACAACAAGCCTGCTGAAGCCTTCCTTCAGGTTAAAAGGAAATATGGATATAACTGAAAGTTTGAAGGTATGAAATTTTAAAAGTTGAATACTACTGACCCACAGCTCTTCTGGGGCTATTGCCCAGATAACTTAGGTTTGAAGTCCTGCATGGAATCGGGCTTCCATGGAAAGTAACTAGAGCATAGGGATGCAACATTTTATTTCTGGTAGCTTTCATAATGTGCCGGGAAGCCTGATTTCACAAGGGAAATGTCTGTTCTTTAAACCTGTACAAAGAAAGACTATGACAAATAGCTCTGAGGAAAATGGTTCTTCATCCTAGCTTGTCAAGCTGAAGACATCTATGGATGATTGATCTTTGCAGTTACAGCCTGAGTCAAGTTAACAGCTTGTGTCAGACAACATCAGGAAGAAATAAAAAAGAATCATGAGAGTAACTAAATGAAAACTTGGATGAGAGCCTTTGAGCCCAAATCTTGATTTAAAGTGTCCTGAAAGCGCCTTTTCCAACCCTTTTCTCTCATTCTTTCTCCTCTTTCATTCTTTATTTTGTTTCTTTTTTTCCCCCACTACATATTGCCGTAAAACTGATGTATCTCAGTCAGAAGTCTGAGCTGCCAAGTGGGCTGTGTTATTTCCCCACTACAATCTTTCTAATAAACAAGAGCTGTCAACTACTCACCATGTAATTCACTGCTCAAATGTCTTCAATTTACCATCTGCACAGGCAAATCTCTGGCATGGCTACTCAGTGTGTCCATTTTGGTGCATCCTCTATGCATTCATAATCCTGCCAAGGACTCCAGTCTGTTGATAAATTCCATTAATGGGGTAAATAATTGAGAGGGATAGTAAACCGTTTTTAAAATTACTCTTCAGCATCCCTAGCCCAAGACTAGGATTAGGATTTAGAGACACTTCTAATCCTTTAAATTGATCCTACCTGTAGCAGAGTTGGTGCTGACCTAAATGCATTGACCCAGAGATTAACAAACAGTCCTCTGGATAAATTCGTCCTCAACAGATTACTTACTGCCTTCTTCTACCTTTCAAAGTTGGATTCATATACCCTCGGATTTTGCCTCTGAGTTCTTTGTTCTTCCTTTTTCCATTCTAATAACACATATCACCCTTTTTGCAGGATGGCTTTAAATGCCAGAACATTCATCAGTTGTGATTCCAGTCCACGATATGAAAGGTTGCAGGCTGACTCCCTGCAAAATTCAAAGTAGGTGAAGTTTGTCTCCTTCTTCTGTTCTCCTTGAATGCCTTCACTGCCTTTCCTTCCAAAAGAAACCCCCAACTCCCTCCCCTCAACTCTGCACATACTCTCACCCTTTAAATCTATCCATTTTCCCTTAGCAATCTTCCTTGTCATGAGTGTCATTCATTCAGGGAACTGTTCTGGAATCCTAAAGTAAGAGCTGAGGTGTTGGTGGCTAAAAATGACTTCTGTTAAATGATGACTACCACATGGCAGACATTAAAAAAACTAACAGGTTTATTGAGACACAATTCACATACCATAAAATTCACTCCTTAAAAGCATACAATCTGGTGGCTTTGATATATATAACCACACAGTTGTATAACCATCACCACTGTCCAATTCCAGAGCATTTTTACCACCCCCCACAAAGAAATCTTGTATCCATTTAGCAGTCATTCTCTATTCTTCCCCTCCTCCCAGCCATTGTCAACCACCAATCTACTTTCTGTGGATTTGCCTATTCTGGAAATTTCATATAAATGCACACATACAATATTCTGTCATTTGTGACTCGGCACAATGTTTTCAAAGGTCATACATATGGTAGCATGGATCAGTACTTCATTCGCTTTTATTAATATGACTGAATAATTTTCTACTTTATTGAATATATTACATTTTGTTCCCTCATTTATGAATGGACAGACATTTGGGTAATTTCCACTTTTTAGCTAGTATGAATAATGCTTCTACCAACATGTGTACAAGTTTTTGTGTGGACATATTTTTTCAATTCTTTTGTGTATATACCTAAACATAAAATTGCTGGGTCATGTGATGATAACTCTGTTTAGCTTTCTGAGAAACTGTCAAATTGTTTTCCAAAGAGGCTATACCTGAGATTTCCCTGGTGATCCAGTGGTTGGGACTCTACGCTTCCACTGTCGGGGGCCCAGGTTCCATCCCTAGTCAGGAAACTAAGATCCCACAAGTTGCACATGGAGGCCAAACAAATTTTTAAAAAGCTAAGAAAACAAAGAAGATATACCATTTTACATTCCCACCATAAATACATAAGAGTTCTTGTTTCTCCACCTGTTCTTGCCAATACTCATTATTTGTCTGCCTTTTTTTTTAGTATAGTAAACATTTTTATATGTATATGATCTCATTTTATATTCACAATAACCATGAAAGTAGCTATTATTCCCCCCATTCTGTAAAGGAAGATACCAAGACTCAGATAAGTTAGACAATAATAATATTTATTGAGTACTTTGATATGGCCGGCATCCCTATCTTGGAATCCCTAGTTCCTTTAATCTGCACAGTGATCCCATAACGTAGATACTGTTTGAATTGCAGACATAAAGATAGGAGGTTAAAGTAACTTACCCAAAGTCACACAGCCACTAATCAGTGGAGCCAGAATTTAAACCCAGACAGTCTGATTCTGAATAAGTGATGTAGTTAAAATTCAAACCCAAGGCCATTTGGCTCCAACAAAGGCCATTCTTATCCTTGCTACATTCCACTAATGCATCTCTTGTGCTATGCCTCCAAGGCTGCTTGCATCTTAACAGGGGCTCCAGGAAAACCTGGTGACTACCCAAAGGAAACAATCCCTAATTGTGGAATGCTGGGTAACCTGATGGAAATATTCATGCAAGTGAGGGCCTTCTAGATCTCCCTACAGTGCTAGCAGATACTTCACAGGAGTGTTCTGATGAGGGCTAGGATGGATACTCAAGGAGCCATATTCAAGAAAAGCTCGAAAATCCTGAATAGACATGAGATTCCAAATTTCTAGGTAGGAGTAGCTGAGAAATACATGAATAAAATTATAAAAATAAAATTTACATAAAATATATAAACTTCTAAAGAGATATTTTTACTGAGTTCCATAAACACTTGTCTCTCTTTTGTTAATAATGATAATTAACAGTTACTACAAATTGAAGAAAGTAGGGAAAACCAATAGACCATTCAGGTATGACCTAAATCAAATCCCTTATGATTATACAGTGGAAGTGAGAAATAGATTTAAGGGACTAGATCTGATATATAGAGTGCCTGATGAACTATGGAATGAGGTTCATGACATTGTACAGGAGACAGGGATCAAGACCATCCCCATGGAAAAGAAATGCAAAAAAATAAAATGGCTGTCTGAGGAGGCCTTACAAATAGCTGTGAAAAGAAGAGAAGCAAAAAGCAAAGGAGAAAAGGAAAGATATAAGCATCTGAATGCAGAGTTCCAAAGAATAGCAAGAAGAGATAAGAAAACCTTCCTCAGCAATCAACGCAAAAAATTGAGGAAAACAACAGAATGGGAAAGACTAGAGATCTCTTCAAGAAAATTAGAGATATCAGGGGAACATTTCATGCAAAGATGGGCTCAATAAAGGACAGAAGTGGTATGGACCTAACAGAAGCAGAAGATATTAAGAAGAGGTGGCAAGAATACACAGAAGAACTGTACAAAAATATCTTCATGACCCAGATAATCACGATGGTGTGATCACTGACCTAGAGCCAGACATCCTGGAATGTGAAGTCAAGTGGGCCTTAGAAAGCATCACTACAAACAAAGCTAGTGGAGGGGATGGAATTCCAGTTGAGCTGTTTCAAATCCTGAAAGATGATGCTGTGAAAGTGCTGCAGTCAATATGCCAGCAAATTTGGAAAACTCAGCACTGGCCACAGGACTGGAAAAGGTCAGTTTTCATTCCAATCCCAAAGAAAGGCAATGCCAAAGAATGCGTAAACTACCACACAATTGCACTCATCTCACATGCTAGTAAAATAATGCTCAAAATTCTCCAAGCCAGGCTTCAGCAATACGTGACCCGTGAACTTCCTGATGTTCAAGCTGGTTTTAGAAAAGGCAGAGGAACAAGAGAGCAAATTGCCAACATCAGATCATGGAAAAAGCAAGAGAGTTCCAAAAAAACATCTATTTCTGCTCTATTGACTATGCCAAAGCCTTTGACTGTGTGGATCACAATAAACTGGAAAATTCTGAAAGAGATGGGAATACCAGACCACCTGACCTGCCTCCTGAGAAATCTGTATGCAGGTCAGGAAGCAACAGTTAGAACTGGACATGGAACAACAGCCTGGTTCCAAATAAGAAAAGGAGTATGTCAAGGCTGTATATTGTCACCCTGCTTATTTAACTTATATGCAGAGTACATCATGAGAAATGCTGGACTGGAAGAAACACAAGCTGGAATCTAGATTGCCAGGAGAAATATCAAGAACCTCAGATATGCAGATGACACCACCCTTATGGCAGAAAGTGAAGAGGAACTCAAAAGCCTCTTGATGAAGGTGAAAGAGGAGAGTGAAAAAGTTGGCTTAAAGCTCAGCATTCAGAAAACGAAGATCATGGCATCCAGTCCCATCACTTCATGGGAAATAGATGGGGAAACAGTGGAAACAGTGTCAGACTTTATTTTTGGGGGCTCCAAAATCACTGCAGATGGTGACTGCAGCCATGAAATTAAAAGACGCTTACTCCTTGGAAGGAAAGTTATGACCAACCTAGACAGCATATTGAAAAGCAGAGACATTACTTTGCCAACAAAGGTCTGTCTAGTCAAGGCTATGGTTTTTCCTGTGGTCATGTATGGATGTGAGAGTTGGACTGTGAAGAAGGCTGAGCGCTGAAGAATTGATGCTTTTGAACTGTGGTGTTGGAGAAGACTCTTGAGAGTCCCTTGGACTGCAAGGAGATCCAACCAGTCCATTCTGAAGGAGATCAGCCCTGGGATTTCTTTGGAAGAAATGATGCTAAAGCTGAAACTCCAGTACTTTGGCCACCTCATGTGAAGAGTTGACTCATTGGAAAAGATTCTGATGCTGGGAGGATTGGGGGCAGGAGGAGAAGGGGACGACAGAGGATGAGATGGCTGGATGGCGTCACTGACTCGATGGACGTGAGTCTGAGTGAACTCGGGGAGTTGGTGATAGACAGGGAGGCCTGGCGTGCTGCGATTCATGGGGTCGCAAAGAGTCAGACACGACTGAGCGACTGAACTGAACAGGTTCACTATGTACTAGGCACTGTTCTATGGGCTTTACATGTACTAAACCACTGAATCATCACAATAGTCCTATAGGATTTGTAGTATTACTATCACCCACTTTTTATAGATGAGGAAACTGAAGCACAGAGAGGTCAAGTAACTTGCCCAAGGATGCACAACTACTATGTGGTGGAGCCAGATTGTGAAAACAAATGGTCTAGCTTTAGAGTCAAGGTGTCTTAAAAGGCATCATAGGGTGAGACCGCTGGATTTATCCATAAGCTCAAAAATATCCACTGGATCTCTAGACCTCCCTCAGTGATAGTATAATTAGTGATGATAAATGACAATGATTCAAAACCACTTGGGTTCCTTGTGAGTCTAAAAATTGCAAAAATTTTACATTCATTTATGAGTACAGTCTTAGGGATCATTCCTATGGACCTTTTAGAATCACTGTATCAGAAACATCAGCTACATTGTCTGATTAAATGTTGTCCCTCAGGGGTCTTGTTGAAAAACGTTCATGGGATTCTACTGGATTTTATTGAAGCTTATATCAGTTCCCATTCTATGTTCCCTGTACTGAAGCCTAGTGATTTACAGAATTCAGGCATCTCTGGATGATTTTTATTTCCTAAGGAGCCATGGAACAAAAGGATCCAAAGGGATCCAACCCTCTCTCCCCACAAGACTGATTGTGAAGCCAGACACGTATTTCTAGATTCCTTCTTAACTTTAGCTGCAAAAGCAGAAACACAATCCCTTAATATTTAATCATTCTTTTTTGTACTGCTAAACACTACAGGAAACCTCCAATTATATACATCATGGGAAAGTGGCCAAGGCTTTCCATGACATTACCCTGGGATCTATGCATTCTTTTCAAGACACAGTATGAATAGTTCTGCAGGGCTGGGCCCTCAATTATAAAAATAGGTCCAGAATGATGTGTTCCTAGTTAATCATCCAGAACAAGGCTTGGACAAGTAGCTCTTTGCAGTCAGGAAGTCATGTGAGAGCCTAAGAAGCAAGGGAGGTAGGGGAAGATGACTGAGAATGGGAGAGGAAAACTACAAGAAATGATATTAGACAATCATACACATTTTGCCACAAGGGCTGCCATGTCATATGTAACCCCACTGAGGATAAGGAGGACAACAAAATTTAACAGTTGCTGTGAGCTCTACATGTGCTACAAGCATGAAAGGCACTCTCACTTTTCAATTATCACAAAAACTCTATGACGCACATACTATTATTTTCTCCATCTTTGACAAATGAGGCATAGACAGATCAGGTAACTTGCTTGGGCTCAAGCCAGATGTTCCTGATTCCAGTACAGGCTCTGAACGGCAATTTTCAACTTCTCTTTAAATGTTTCATATAAACCTGATCCCACTGAAAGTTCTTTTGTGAATTTAGTAATAGTGACAAAGTTCTCTTTGCTTATAATGCTCAACAAGTTATATACTGATTCTTAAAGGAAGGTTAGTTTTGGGAAGCAGGCAATATAATAATTACCAATCATTAAGCACCCCCCAAATGACACTGTAAGTGTATTATTTCATTTCTTTCTCACAAAACCCTAAGACGGGACAATTCTTATCCTCACTTTAGAGATGGAGAAAAAGATAAAGTACAGAGGGGTTGTGTGAGTTGGCCAAGATCACAAAGCTAGGAAATGCTCGAGTCACATTCAGGCAACATGGATCCAGGGCTGGGAGCGTAATGACTGCTATATTGCTTCAGGATGCAGAGAAGCTATTAGAGAGTATTTTATTCACCTATTTATCTGTCTATTTATTTATCTATGAGTCAGTGGCAGCTCCGCTTCTTGTGATCTTCTCTTCAGGACCTAGCTAGTGGAGTAGCCTGTCTAGAATACACTCAATCAAGGCATTAGTGAACTTTTCCTGCTGTGGATTCCTGGCAATTTTGTGAAACTTACAGACCCTTCCCAGAACAATATTTTAAATATAATAAAATCACATTAAACTCTACTTAATTGCCAAAAAAAATGACATTATAAATTTTCTTCTCCAATTTTGAGAGAAAAAGTGGAATCCTGACCAAGTTTTCTGCCACATTCAGCCCAGAAATCTTGACCAACATAAAGCTCAGCGCTGCCTTCAAGCAGTCAGCTCCCCAACTGAAATTAAAGCTAAGACTGCAATGACCCATATATCCACAGGATGTCACTGTTGCGCAAGTATGCTCCAACTCAATTTTTTTTAAGTGTTGCATGACTTGTAAAAATATTTTAGAAAATGCAGAACAGTAAAAATCAGAAAAATTTTGTTCTTAATGAATACTGTACTTTTTCTAAAGTCACAATCAAACCGCATATACAATTGTGTAAGCTCCTTTAAAAAAAATAACACTATAACATACATAAACTTAAAGGTTCAGGATGTGGAGTCAAGCCAACCTGCCTTCGAATTCCAGCTTCACCTTTCCTAGCCATGTGATCTTGAGATACTTGCATAATTCCTCTTATGAAAGAAATGATGATTAAACAGAGCTACAAACCAGTACTGTTGTGAGGATTAAAGATGATGCATATAAAGAGCTTGGCACACACTAGGTACTAAAAACATGGCATTTCTTAGGCAGAGCATTTTAAGACCATACTAAACCCCATGTACTCTTACTTTTGGAGGGCTACTCTATATATTTCAATTTATACTTTTAACATGTACTCACATCCTACATTAAATATATTTTTTGCTAAATTGAAGTAACTTTTAAAATTCTGCTTTTGAAATTTAGAACTTATGACTTCTTAGCAGAGATCATGTATACTCAGGAGTTCTTACAAACTGATATAATCTAACCATCAATTTTTTTCTGATATAATGTTTCTGAATACAAAAAGAAATAATTTATAAAATTAATGTGTTACATTTTTTTACATTTACTTAGACATTTATTGGCTTTAATTTTGCAGTTACCTACATAATTTGAAGCCAATAATTTTCATCAAGTGTAAAGCACATTTGCAGGTCCTTGAAAAGGTCAGTCAGTAAGTTCACTTTCTCAGTACTGTCTGACTCTTTGTGACGCCATGGACTGCAATACACCAGGCTTCCCTGTCCATCACCTTGCTCAAACTCATGTCCACTGAGTCAGTGATGCCATCCAACCATCTCATCCTCTGTCATCCCCTTCTCCTCCTGCCTGCAATCTTTCCCAGCATCAGGGTCTTTTCAAACGAGTCAGTTCTTCGAATTAGGTTACCAAAGTATTGCAGCTTCAGCTTCAGCATCAGTCCTTCCAATGAATATTCAGGACTGATTTCCTTTAGGATTGATTGGTTTGATCTCCTTGCCGTCCAAGGGGCTCTCAAGAGTCTTCTCCAGCACCACAGTTCAAAAACATCAATTTTTCAGCTCTCAGCTTTCTTTATGGTCCAACTCTCACATCCATACATGACCACTGGAAAAACCAATACAATATTGTAAACTAATTAGCCTCCAATTAAAATATATAAATTTAAATTAACAGAAAAAAACCATAGCCTTGACTAGACAGACCTTTGTTGGCAAAGTAGTGTCTCTGCTTTTGAATATGCTATCTAGGTTGGTCATAACTTTCCTTCCAAGGAGTAAGCGTCTTTTAATTTCATGGCTGCAGTCACCATCTGCAGTGATTTTGGAGCCCCCAAAAATAAAGTCTATCACTGTTTCCATTGTTTCCCCATCTATTTGCCATGAGGTGATGGAACCAGATGCCATGATCTTTGTTTTTTGAATGTTGAGTTTTAAGCCAGCTTTTTCACTCTCCTCTTTCACTTTCATCAAGAGGCTCTTTAAATACTTCTTTAAAGAAGTCTTCGTTTTCTGTCATAAGGGTGGTGTCATCTGTATATCTGAGGTTATTGATATTTCTTCTGGCAATCTTGATTCCAGCTTGTGCTTCATCCAACCGAGCATTTTGCATGAGGTACTCTGCATATAAGTTAAATAAACAGGGTGACACTATACAACCTTGATGTACTTTCCCAATTTGGAACCAGTCCATTGTTCCATGTCCAGTTCTAACTGTAGCTTCTTGACCTGCATATAGATTTCTCAGGAAGCAGGTAAGATGGTCTGGTATTCCCATCTCTTAAGAATTTTTCACAGTTTGTTATGACCCACACAGTCAAAGGCTTTAGCATAGTCAATAAAGCAAAAGTAGATGTTCTTCTAGAACTCTCTTGCTTTTTTGATGATCCAACGGATGTTGGCAATTTGATCTCTGGTTCCTCTGCCTTTTCTAAATCCAGCTTGAACACCTGAAAGTTCTCAGTTCACATACTGTTGAAGCCTAGCTTGGAGAATTTTGAGCATTACTTGGCTAGCATGTGAGATGAGTGCAAATGTGCGGTAGTTTGAACATTCTTTGGCATTGCCTTTCTTTGGGATTGGAATGAAAATTGACCTTTTCCAGTCCTGTGGCCACTGCTATGTTTTCCAAATTTGCTGGCATATTGAGTGCAGCACTTTAACAGCATCATCTTTTAGGTCATAGACCTAAAAGGTCATAGATCTTAGATACTATGCCTTTAGTATTTAATGGATTAAAATGAAAGTTTCTGGCTAACATCATTATCATTTCACTTATGCATTATTTTATGGCAGTGGAATATTTAATTTTGTGTATGATCCAAAATTCACTCAACCATTCCCCTATTATTATAAACTTAGATTGCTTCCATTTTTCTATTATAAGTGATGCTACAATGAATATCTTTTAATATAAACTTCTTTTCAGTATATCAGGATTATTACCTTTGAATAGATTCCCAGAAGTGAAATTACTGGGTTAGAGTATACAAACATCAATAATGATTTTAACACACATGGTCTATTTATTTTCCAAAATATTTGGGCCAATTTATGCTCTAACAGTGAATAAAATGAAAGTGTCCATTTTATTGCTCTGTCATCAGCTCTATCTTGTCTCAAATTTATATTTGTTAATTTCACAGGTCCTTCCCCCAAAATGGTATCTGATTTTAATATGCATTTTTGGATTACTGGTGAGTTGTTCAAACATTCTTTTGCCTTAATTCTTTAAGTGATATGAATTTCCTGTTTTGTAAAGAGTCTCTCTGTCTCTTCTCCCACTTCTAAGGTCCAGTGGTATCAAGAGAATAGCCCCTAATTAATGTCTTGCCCAGCATTATGTAAAATTGGGTAGTTAGTTATATAATAATGTATAATAACTATAGAATGTAGCTAGCAGTATGGATTGGTTTACTCCATGTCCATTCCACCACAGAGTCCCACCCAGCTAGGGTTTTGCATGTAAATTAGATATCACCTACCTAGATTCACTTATGTAAAAGTCTGGCAGATAGAAATAGGCTGTTGTTGTTTTTTAGTCACTAAGTATTGTCTAACTCTTTTGCGACCCTATGGGCTGTGGCCTGCCAGGCTCCTCTGTCTGTGGGATTTCCCAAGCAAAAATACTGGAGCAGGTTGCCATTTCCTTCTCCAGGGGATCTTCCTGACCCAGGGATCAAGCCCATATCTCTTATGTCTCCTGCACTGGCAGGTGGAATCTTTACCACCAAACTACCAGGGAAGTCCCTGGAAGTGGGTTGACAAGCTAGAAATTGTAGCCCTGCTTATAGATATGAGGATTTTCTGCAGTGTTTCTTTTCCAGCTTCCTGGGTATCAAGAGGAACAGAGGAGTTACCCCCAGCAAAGGCAGCAAGAGCAGTTTCTCAATGTAATTTCTAATCACTGGTTCACAGTTATTGATGCTCTTCATCCACCTCCCTGGGTACTCAGAGAGAGCTGTACCAGATACCGAGGTGACAATGGCAGGCCCTTGATTCTGGCAGGGCTCTAGAGGTGACATCAAAATGAGGAGGTCCCTTGAGGTTTCAGTTCAGTATTTTTTAGAACTATTCTTTTAAATCTAGACTCCACTCTCCTCCTTTAGACCTTCTGGCAACTTTGTAAGTATTCATTTCTCTGTTTTAAATTCATTCCTGTAAATTGTTATAAACTCTCTAGAGTGCAGTCTAACTGTATCTATTACAGCTTTAAAATACGTATACCCTTTGACCCAGCAGTCTTACTTAGAAAATTCTATTGTACAGAAATAAGAGCATCAGGATTCACTGCCACAAAGACATTTATTGCAGTGTTATTTTCATTGGCAAGAAAAATAAAACCCTGGAGACTACCTGAATTTCCATAAATAGAAGGATGGCTAAATTCATTACAGTACATCTACACTATGAGATATTTTAGATCAAACTAAAACAAATGCTGTGTATATATGTCATGATATATGCTGTATTTAATAAAACAGGTTACATAATTCCATTTTTGTAATAAAGAGGTAAAGACATCCATTCCTGCTTAAAGTTCTTAGAGTGGCTTCTCTTTCCTACACTAAAATCTGACTGATACACACATTGTCACACTGGCACCATCATCATTAAACATTACGTATTTAAGGAATTGCAAACATCTGGTTTCCAATTCAGTTATGGGTACATAAATTAGAGAAATATACAAGAAAATTCCAGGCCCAATACTTATGAAAACATTGTACCATACAAGGGACTTCTGATTCAGGATGGAACAACTTGTAGCAGATCAATGTTGTTGCTGAGAGTAACTTTAAAAATCAGGTAAAATTCCAAAAACCAAAATCCTTTTTGAAAGTATCAGGGAGCCAGGACTTGGGAAGGGAGATTCCAGAAAGGAGGGAAACTCATCAAAGTAAGCCCAACTTCCTACATGTTGTTTTTTCCCTTAGGATATGTTAATTCTTGGCCCAGACACTGAGTAGAGGATGACTCTGAAGAGGCAGAGAGGCCATCAGAGCTTTAGGTAATATCACAAGACTGGAGGGATAAAAACTGGAGTTTATGTTGTGCCAAAGTCTTAAGTGGCCACCATCTGGAGATAGGAGAAGCACAGAAAAGTGAGCATGACATGCAGCCCAGGTTTTTTTCCTTTCAGAAAATTGCCAATTAAGTTGCATGGGGCAACAAATTAGAGAAGTTAAGCAGAGTGGCTAAAAAGTAGAGTGGAGTTTGGGAAAGTTTCAGAGAGCTGAGAAAAAAAAAGTTGGAGTCTAGAACTTCTCAAGGAGGAAGGTCCTTATGAAACATTCCCCCTCTGGCTCTCATTTGGGACCCCAAGGCAATGGCACCCCACTCCAGTACTCTTGCCTGGAAAATCCCATGGACGGAGGAGCCTGGAAGGCTGCAGTCGATGGGGTCGCTGAGGGTCGGACACAACTGAGCGACTTCACTTTCACTTTTCGCTTTCATGCATTGAAGAAGGGAATGGCAACCCGCTCCAGTGTTCTTGCCTGGAGAATCCCAGGGATGGGGCAGCCTGGTGGGCTGCCGTCTATGGGGTTGCACAGAGTCGGACACAACTGAAGTGACTTAGCAGCAGCAGAGAGCTACATCATTGGAATGGGGCAAACTAGAGGCAGACTGAGTCTAGCAAACCCTGTAAAACAGCTTCAAGTCACTTCAGTGGTTGATTGGATTAAGGTAATCTGCCCTTCTGCTGCCTTGCAGAAAATAAGGTGAAACCTCTTTGGAGTGACATGTGATCATCTAAAGCATGTATGGCTTTCCAGGCACAAAGTCTGGAAGTTAGTAAAAAGTTAGTGAAAGTTAAAGTGTTAATCACTGTCATGTCCAACTTTTTGCAACTCCATGGACTGTAGCCTACCAGGCTCCTCTGTCCATGGGATTCTCTAGGCAAGAATACTGGAATGGGTTGCCATGCCCTCCTCCAGGGGATCTTTCCAACCCAGGGATCAAACCCATGTCTGCACTGCAGGCAGGTTCTTTAAAAAATTAACTGACATACAAATAATTGAACCCAAGAAGGAAAAAAAAACAATAGAAACAGACTCATGGTGATCCAGTTATTGCAGTTGTATGACAGGGACTATAAATACTCAAGAAAATAAATGACAACATAGTACATGTCACCTGAAAGCTAGAATATATTTTTTAAAAAATCATGTGAAAAATCTAAACTTGAAAAATAAAATAAATGAAATTAAGAATTCTACATGGACCACATAAAGCATACTGTTTACTGCTACTTTTCAGACATTCCAGTGCCAGCTTGGAATTCCCTTTGGATTACTCCCCTTCCCCACTGTATGTAACACTTGAAGTGAAGTAAAGCGAAGTGAAGTGAAGTCGCTCAGTCGTGTCAGACTCTTTGTGGCCCCATGGACTGTAGCCTACCAGGCTCCTCTGTCCATGGGATTTTCCAGGCAAGAACACTGGAGTGGGTTGCCATTCCCTTCTCCAGGGGATCTTCCCGACTCAGGGATCAAAGCTGGGTCTCCTGAATTGTAGGCAGGCTCTTTACCCTCTGAGCCACCATCCTCCACAGATTCTCTGGTCACCAAGTGGGCATGAGGTCCAAGCCAACTGGACTTGGCTCCCCCCAGGAATTTGAATTTTGAGCTGAGCAATGCAAAGACAGGAAAAAGTTGGAGCTGATTCATAGTGCCAAAGGTGCCTGGAAAAGTGGTCCATTAGTTCCTTTTATCTAGATTCCAGACGATGCCTTGTTTATAAGACCTGGTTGTTTAGTTTTTCCTCCTGTGAGCTAAACCATTGCATTTCAAGTGTATTCCTTGATTAGCCGGTATATTCATTTAATAAACAAACTCCTAAATCTTTGTAGCTTTAAAGAATGTTTATTTTTCATTCATATCAATCTAAAGTCAGTCAGCAGGAAGACGACACTCCATGTTACTCAGGGACCTAGGCTCTTTCTATTCTTTGGTTCTGCTCTCCTCTAGGTCTTAAGAGTTGCTATGACTGAATAATTGTGTCTCCCCTCAGAATCATGTATTGAAGCCCTAATCCTCAATGTGATGGTATTTAGAGGTGGGGCCTTTGGGAGGTAATTAGTTCATGACAGTGGAGCCCTCAAGAATGGGATTAGCGCCCTTATAAAAACAGACATAAAAGAGATGATCTGGGGGCCTGCCCTGCCCCCGCCGGCCGGAGTGCTCTAGGTGCAGCGTGGAGACCCTCTGCACCCGTGCAAACATGGCGCTGCGAGGGGTGCAGAGCGTGCGGGCGGCGGTCGGCAGCCTGTGCGCCATCTTGGCACCCAGCGTGCCCTGCTCGCCGCGGCCCTGGGGACCGCGGGCGGGTGCCGTCCAGGCACTGAGCACCGGCCCCGCTGTGCTGTCAGTGCGGAAATTCACAGGAAAACACGAATGGGTAACAACAGAAGATGGTATTGAAAGAGTGGGAATCAGCAATTTTGCACAGAAAGCTTTGGGAGATGTTTACTGTAGTCTGCCTGAAGTTGAGACAAAGTTAAACAAACAAGAGGAGTTTGGTGCTTTGAAAAGTGTGAAAGCTGCTGCTAAGTCACTTCAGTCATGTCCGATTCTGCGCGACCCCATAGACAGGAGCCCACCAGGCTCCCCCGTCCCTGGAATTCTCCGGGCAAGAACATTGGAGTGGGTTGCCATTTCCTTCTCCAATGCATGAAAGTGAAAAGTGAAAGTGAAGTCGCTCAGTCGTGTCCGACTCTTAGCGACCCCATGGACTACAGCCCACCAGGCTCCTCTGTCCATGGGATTTTCCAGGCAAGAGTACTGGAGTGGGGTGCCATTGCCTTCTCCAATCTAGCATAGTTGTCTTAAATTAGTGGTGGATAATTATTTAAAAAGCAACTTTTAGCAAAAGAAACTACTTGTAACATTTTTTCCTGAAGAAAATACCCCTTAACTTTCTAATGACTTCAGATAAACACTGTGCATGTTTTCCATAGCATCCTGTGATTTTTAGTCTAGGCTCCAGTTATAATATTCAGAATTCCTGAAACTATCTCTGGAAAACTAATTACAAAAATTATGTAATTCAAGGATAACATGGTTATCTTAAACCTTATATGACATTGTAACTTGCTTATAACTATCCTTGGATTTTGGTCAAAATGATCTTCCCACTAGAAATAACTGCCAGTGGAGAAAAGTTTGTTAGTTGTATAGTGTCCAGTGAAGAATATTACTATCTTAATTTTGCAATATACTGTTTTTGCTGGTGCTATTTTTATACAGTGAAGCAACAGCCTTGCAGGAGAATAAACAATTTAATAATCAAATATTCAACTTCTTTAAAAAAGAGAGATGATCTCGCTACCATGTGAGAATACAGCAAGATGGCCATCTGCAGACAGAGAAGAGGGACCTCATCAGGAACTGAATCAGTCAGCATCTTGATTTTGAACTTCCCAGCTCCAGAACTGTGAGAAGTAAATTTCTGTTGTTTATATCACTCGGTTTATGGTATTTTGTTATAGCAGCTTGAGTTGACTAAAACAGGCATCCTCCACATTCAGCTGGTAGGATCAAAGGTGGGAGGTTTTGATGGAAAATAGCACATGTCACTTCTGTTCATATTCCACTGGCCAAAACTCAATTACATGGCTACACTTTACTGAAAGGTGGGTTGGGAAATGTAATCTAGATGGGCATCCAGAAAGAAAAAGACATCTAAATGGGCATCCAGAAAGAAAAAGACATCTAAATGGGCATCCAAAAAGAAAATATTGATGGGTTTCTGCAGTCTGTACCACAGCCAAAGTTAGCTCTGTTGCTTGCAAAGTAACCTAATCAATACAGATACACAGGACTTCAACAGACAGAGCTTGAAGAGGAGGGCAATTAAGATAGAGGAACTAGGGTAAACAAAGAGAACAGAGCATCATCTGGTTTGGTTGGAGTGTTCAATGGATGATTGGTATTGGAGGACATGACTACCAGTTGACCTGCAATCTAGACTTGAGCAACTGGAGGCTCCTCCCTATCCTTGGAATGTGCATTCCACTTGTCTTCCCCAGGCCACAAGCTATCCCCAGAATACAGCCTTTAGACAGTAATGTGGTGGTGAGGCCATGTTACTAAACCCAGTTAAGGCCTCAATATAAACTTTGAAGATTCTGGAGGAATCTATGCATCTTGCAGACCTCCCCCCATACACAAAGATAAGCCTAGTATATAAGCTCCCTTGCTCATTAAATCTGCCATCTACCAATCTAGAGTGCTTTGTCTGTTTTTTGATGTCTCTTTACCTCTGTGTACAGGGGCCAATCTGTGAACCAGTAGTTGAGAGCAAGTGGAAGGCAAGGTTGTAAGAAGCAGGTAGGGTCCTGAATGCCAAATTAATTCTGTAGGCCAAGGGTTGACAAACTCTGGCCTGTAGCAACCCGCCCCCCACCCCCATCCTCAGTTGGTTTTGTAAATACACTTTTATTGGAATGCATCCACACACATTGTATTATGTACTTTCTATGAATGCTTTTACTATACAATGGCAGGGATAAGTAGTGGCAATGGAGAACAAATAAGCTCACAAAGCCTAAGAATACTATGTGGCCTCTTACCAAAAAAAATAAAAAAAAAATTAGCCTACTCCTGCTTGTAGGCAATTGGTAACCATTGAAGGATTTTGAGCAGGTGAGCAGTATGTAAGATAACAATGGAAACCCTGCATTGATGTAAATGGGAATATGTAAGCTGGTGGCTCAGATGGTAAAGCATCTGCCTACAATGTGGGAGACCCAGGTTCAATCCCTGGGTCAGGAAGATCTTCTGGAGAAGGAAATGGCAACCCACTCCAGTATTCTTGCCTGGAGAATCCCATGAATGGAAGAGCCTAGTAGGCTACAGTCCATGGGGTCGCAAAGAGTCTGGACATGACTGAGAGACTTCACTTTCACTTTCTTTCAAGCTGGTTGTGTGGTTTGGGGGGAAGGTACAGCTGGAGAGAGGTGTCAGGTAGGTGAGTTAGGAAGCTATTACAACAGTCTGCAAGATAATAATAGTAACTGCCATCTATCAAGTTATCACTGTGATATGATACAAGTATGTATCACTGTGATACATACTTTGCATGCATTATAAGATTTTATCTCCACAACATCCTTGTGCAGCACAATATTATTTCCATATTACAAATGAGAAAACTGAAACTCATGGAGTTGATACTACTTCTCAATCTCTTTTACAGCTTCTTCCTTCTCTCTCCTCTTGGCTAGGTGGCTTAGGAGGGGACAGTATTCTTCAAGGAAGTTAAGAACATGGGTTACAAAACAAGACTGTCTAAGTCCAAATCCCAGTTTTACCATTTGCCTCCTATATGACCTTAGGCAAGTTACTTAACCTCTCTGTGCCTCAGTTTAATCTTTAGTAAAATGATGGTAAGATAAAAATGATACCCTCTGGGGTTCTGGCCAGAGAAGGCGATGGAAGAGCCTGGTAGGCTGCAGTCCATGGGGTCACGAAGAGTCGGACATGACTGAGCGACTTCACTTTCACCTTTCACTTTCATACATTGGAGAGGAAAATGGCAACCCACTCTGGTGTTCTTGCCTGGAGAATCCCAGGGATGGGGGAGCCTGGTGGGCTGCCGTCTATGGGGTCCCACAGAGTTGGACACGACTGAAGCGACTTAGCAGCAGCAGCAACAGGAGTCTGGCAAGGATTGAATGAATTACTGCATGTAATGTACTTAGGACAATGCCTGGCATTTAGTGAGAACCACAAACACATTCTCCTTTTTTTCTTTAATATAAATTTATTTATTTTAACTGGAGGTTAATTACTTTACAATATTGTATTGATTTTGCCATACATCAACATGAATCCGTCACAGGTATACACGTGTCTTCTTTTTGCAAACCTATAAATCCTGGCATGCCCCAGAGCTTAGTCCACAACCCTTTTCTCTTTTTTCTAACCACACTTCCCTTACGACTCTAAGATTTTTCTTCCTATAATACTTATTTCCCATTACCCCATTTTTTTCAACAGAGTATGATCTGAAATTATCTTACTTGTTGTTTTGTTCTTGTACCTATAATCTGTCTCCCTCACTTCAGGAAAGCAAGACTTAGTCTTGTTCATTGCTGAATCCCTAGGGACTAGCACAGTTTGGTTCAGTTCAGTCGCTCAGTCGTGTCCGACTCTTTGCAACCCCATGAATCGCAGCACACCAGGCCTCCCTGTCTATCACCAACTCCCGGAGTTCACTCAAACTCATGTCCATCGAGTTGGTGATGCCATCCAGCAATCTCATCTTCTGCCGTCCCCTTCTCCTCCTGCCCCCAATCCTTCCCAGCATCAAGGTCTTTTCCAATGAGTCAACTCTTCCCATGAGGTGGCCAAAGAATTGGAGTTTCAGCTTCAGCATCAGTCCTCCCAATGAACACCCAGGACTGATGTCCTTTAGGATGGACTGGTTGGATCTTCTTGCAGTCCAAGGACTCTCAAGAGTCTTCTCCAACACCATAGTTCAAAAGCATCGATTATTTCACGCTCAGCTTTCTTCACAGTCCACCTCTCACATCCATACATGACCACTGGAAAAACCATAGCCTTGACTACACGGACCTTTGTTGGCAAAGTAATGTCTCTGCTTTTTAATGTGCTGTCTAGGTTGGTTACAACTTTCCTTCCAAGGAGCAAGCGTCTTTTAATTTCATGGCTGCAATCACCATCTGCAGTGATTTTGGAGCCCCCAAAAATAAAGTCTGACACTGTTTCCACTGTTTCCCCATCTATTTCCCATGGAGTGATGGGACCAGATGCCATGATCTTCGTTTTCTGAATGTTGAGCTTTAAGCCAACTTTTTCATTCTCCTCTTTCACTTTTATCAAGAGGCTTTTTAGTTCCTCTTCACTTTCTGCCATAAGGGTGGTGTCATCTGCATGTCTGACATTATTGATATTTCTCCCGGCAATCTTGATTCCAGCTTGTGCTTCTTCCAGCCTAGCATTTCTCCTGATGTACTCTGCATATAAGTTAAATAAACAGGGTGACAATATGCAGCCTTGACATACTCTTTTTCCTATTTGGAACCAGTATGTTGTTCCATGTCCAGTTCTAACTGTTGTTTCCTGACCTGCATATAGGTTTCTCAAGAGGCAGGTCAGGTGATCTGGTATTCCCATCTCTTTCAGAATTTTCTAGTTTATTGTGATCCACACAGTCAAAGGCTTTGGCATAGTCAATAAGCAGAAATAGATGTTTTTCTGGAACTCTCTTGCTTTTTCCATGATCCAGCAGATGTTGGCAATTTGATCCCTGGTTCCTCTGCCTTTTCTAAAACCAGCTTGAACATCTGGAAGTTCATGGTTCACGTATTGCTGAAGCCTGACTTGGAGAATTTTGAGCATTATTTTGCTAGCGTGTGAGAAAAGTGCAATTGTGCGGTAGCTTGAGCATTCTTTGGCATTGCCTTTCTTTGGGATTGGAATGAAAACTGACCTTTTCCAGTCCTGTGGCCACTGCTGAGTTTTCCAAATTTGCTGGCATATTGAGTGCAGCACTTTCACAGCATCATCTTTCAGGATTTGAAATAGCTCCACTGGAATCCCATCACCTCCACTAGCTCTGTTCATAGTGATGCTTTCTAAGGCCCGCTTGACTTACACTCCAGGATGTCTGGCTCTAGGTCAGTGATCACCATCATGATTATCTGGGTCATGAAGATCTTTTTTGTACAGTTCTTCTGTGTATTCTTGCCACATCTTCTTGGTATCTTCTGCTTCTGTTAGGTCTACAACATTTCTGTTCTTTATCGAGCCCATCTTTGCATGAGATGTTCCCTTGGCATCTCTAATTTTCTTGAAGAGATCTCTAGTCTTTCCCATTCTGTTGTTTTCCTCTATTTCTCTGCATTGATCGCTGAGGAAGGCTTTCTTATCTCTCCTTGCTCTTCTTTGGAACTCTGCATTCAGATACTTATGTCTTTCTGGATGAGAAATACGTGTACACCCATGGCTGTTTCATGTCAATGTATGGCAAAAACCACTACAATATTGTAAAGTAATTAGCCTCCAATTAAAATAAATAAATTAGTTTTTAAAAAACTAGGAATAAAACCACCATATGACCCAGCAATCCCACTCCTAGGCATATACCCTGAGAAAACCAAAATTGAAAAAGACACATGTATCCCACTGCAGCACTACTTACAATAGCTAGAACATGGAATCAACCTAGATGTCTATCGACAGATGAATGGGTAAAGAAGTTGTGGTATATATACACAATGTAATATTACTCAGCCAGAAAAAGGAACGCATTTGAGTCAGTTAAAATGAGGTGGATGAACCTAGAGCCTATTATACAGAGTGAAGTAAGTCAGAAAAAGAAAGATAAATATCGTATACTAACGCATATATATGGAATCTAGAAAAATGGTACTGAAGAATTTATTTGCAGGGCAGCAGTGGAGAAACAGACATAGAGGATACACTTATGGACATGGGGAGAGGGGAGGAGAGGGTGAGATGTATGGAGAGAGTATAACATGGAAACTTACATTTCCATATGTAAACAGATAGCCAACAGGAATTTTCTGTATGTCTCAGGAAACTCAAACAGGGGCTCTGTATCAACCTATGGGGTGGGATGGGGAGGGAGGTTCAAAAGGGAGGGGATATATGTACACTCATGGTTGATTCATGTTGATGTTTGACAGGAAACAACAAAATTCTGTAAAGCAATTATCCTTCGATTAAAAAATTAATAAATTTTAAAAATAAAATAAAATGTGCACAGTTGCATTTACTTCAAAACATAGAGAGGACTTCATTCAAGACTTACAGACATAAATTAGTACCAGTATTCAATGATACATAAGCATGGCATTTTGCTGGAAACAGAGATTCACTCCATCTACTATTGTTTAGTGCTTTTTTAATAAGGTTATATCAGATTTTTACACTGCAACTTGAAACCAAATGAAACTTTCTTGATGCAGGGTTTGTTTCTAGAGGTTTGGGCTTTTCTATAAACTCCAAATCCATGTGTGGTTCATAGAAAATGTTGGCAAGACTCAATCAACTTTTAGAAAAACTGGATAAAATTTCAAGCAATTAGGAACAAGAGAATAAATGTGCTTTGTTTACTTTAGGCCAAATTTTGTGGCTTTTAAATTTTGAATTGAACAATTAGGCTGTAAGTTCCATCCATTCACAGGGAAATCACGACTTCCTACTGCAAAGACCTGGAGAAAACAACTTTTACTTTGGAAAAAAAATTGTTCTTGCGTGGGCTCTGGAACAAAACATTGTGGTTGAAAAGAGGTTGCCTGAAAGGAATTTAGAGAAATTATGTAATACAGTATGTTACCACTGGTTGTCAGGCTCGCTACTGAAATGAATTCCCAGAAGCTATTAAGAGTTGTCAACACACATAATCTTGAGCAAAAAATGTTAACAGAAGACATATATTAATAGACAAAATTCAACAAGTTGCTTTTAAAATAAACAGCATGTTTTGAAAAACAAAAAAAAAGTAATACAGGATAAAATAGGGTAATAAAAATATTTTAATAATAAAAAGGCAAGAAAGGAAAACTAAAAATAGATTGTCCAAGTAAAAAACAAGTAGCACAATGGTAGCTATAAGCCCAACCATATTCAATAATTATTTTAAGTGTAATGGATTAAACACTTCAATTAAAATAGATTATCAGATTGCTTTTTCTTTTATAGAAAACAATGCAAATACGTGCTGCTTAAGAGATTCAGATTAAATAATAGGTACAGAAAAGTTAAAAGTAAAAAAAAGTGGGAATATATACAATGCAAACACCAAAAGAGAAATCCAAAGTAGTTGTATTTAATGAGGCCAGCAGAACACTGATACCAAAGCCTAATAAGGAAAAAACAAGAAAGGAAGAATGCAAGTCAGTATCTGTCATGAAGATAGATTCAAAAATCCTAAACAAATTTTAAGAAAATAAATCTAGCAGTGTATGAAATGAATCATGACAAGTGAGGTTTATCTCAATAACAAATCTTGGTTAAATATTTAAAAGTCAACCAACTCAATTTATTATATTAGCTGAATAAAGGAGAAGGCTGCCAATACTTGCAGAACAGGCATTTGATAAAATTCAACCTGTATATAATTTTAAGGAATAAAAAACATACACACCAAATGAAGAATGGAAAGAAACTTCTCTAAATCAAGGACTTTTTTTTTAAGCCAGAATACAATTTTATAATGAAATATTGAACTCCTTCCCCCTCAAATCAGTTTTCTTCTCCACTCTCCCTTTTGTTATCTCCCTTTTGAAGCTGTTATAAAGAGTGAACTATTGCTAAAATGCAAGAACTTGGATACTCTCATACTAATGCTGAGTGAAAGAAGCCAGTGTTAAAGAGTACATGCTATATAAATCCATTTATATGAAAAAAGTGATCTATAATCATCAAAGTCATTATACTGGTTTCCTTTGGGGATCATTGACTGAGAGTGGACAAAATGGAGCTTTCTGGGCACTGAAAATATTATTTTGATGTAGTTAGTGATTAGCTATACGGCTGTATACTTTTGTAAAAATCCATGATGTAGTACACAAACTTTATGAATATTACTGTAGGAACATAATATATTATTTTTAAAAGACAGACTCAAGCCCAGAAAAATCAAGCTATATGAAATCTACAAAGGACACTCCTCAACATAGCAACTCAAAAGGTTGAAAAGAAAATGATGAGAAAATGTTTTGTCAGGAAAATAATAACAAAAATTTTTGTATCTATGTTAATATCAGGAAAACATATACTTAATGATAAAAAGAATAGAGAAAAATTGAGTGACTATGTTAATCCCCTAGCAGCATTTTTTTTCTTTCCTTTTTTTGAGGGGTGGGGACAACTTTTTGTTTTGTTTATTTCTGTTGAATACACGGAAGCAGAAAAGAACTTGGAAATGGATGGAAGACAGAAGGTAAGAAAAAGTACAGATGTTTATTATGAAGACGACTTCTAAGATAGAGCCAAGTAAGATAAGAAAATTTGCAGATCTTAGTTTCTCATCCTGCTAATTAACAGTATGCCCCTGTCTGAACCTTACGTTATGATGTCTTGACAACGATAATTCACATTTTTCTAAGAAATTTTTAGACTGATTGAGCCAGAATGTTAGTCAGATTTCCCAAAACCTGAGCACTCAGCCAAGACAAAAGCCATATTGTACATTTTGCTTCTGAAAGTAATTACTTGAAGGAAAAGAAGTTTGCAGCAGAGTTGAAAGAATTGTTCTCTCCTGAAGATAAGGCTTGTGAATACCCGATAGAGGAGGCAGTTGAGAAGTAATGAGGTGAAAATAGATTATTCTCTCATTTTTACCATGGTAGGAAGAAAAAGTTCCATTTATAAGAAATTAGGTCACATTCTCACTTCTTTCAGAATGGATTCAGAATGAGGCTAAAGGAGGATGAAATTTCATTTGGACATTCACTTTTAACTACCTACTATTCCATGTAAGGTTTTTACTCAATACCAGTGGTATGAGTGAGTGTTTAACGTATCAAAAACACATACGGTTAGCCACAGAAACTTCAAATCTAATAAAGCATATAAATACATAATAACAAAAGGCAGACTACAATAACGCCTTTCAAAAGATTACACAAGGGCTATACAGGCAGGGTTTCTGGAATGGCAGTGTGAGGACCTCTGTAAGTCCACCCTTCAATAAAAGCAATAAAAACACTAGCAAAATTGTCAAAATTAACTTTTTCAGAACTCTAGAAATTAAGCAAACACTTGCAAATTCTAAGCAGTACTTACTTATTCAAGAGGAACCACTAAACACTGATAAACACATCAGGGTTTGTAGTGTTATAACTTGCCCTACTCATCTATTCCCATTCCCCTCTCTACAGTGCCACAGTAGTGAAAAGACAACCTGCAGAATGAGAAAAAATAACTTACCAATTGTATATATGATCAGGGACTTGTTTCTAGAATATATGAAGAATATTTACAACGATGATAAAAAGGCAGATAACCTAATTTTTAAAATAGACAAAGGATCTGAGTGTACAGATTTGAAAGAAGATTGTTGTTGTTTTTCAGTTGCTAAGTCGTGTCTGACGTTTTGCGGCCCCATGGACTGCAGCACACCAGGCTCCTCTGTCCTCCACTAAAGAAGATCTACAAATGACCAATAAGCTCATGAAAAGATGCTCAACATCATTAGGTTATCAGGGAGATGCAAATCAAAGCCTCGGTGAGATACTACTTTGAACTCACTAGGATGGCTATAATTAAAAAGATAGACAATACAAACACCTGAAAAAGAATAAAACTAGAACACTTTCTAACACCACACAGAAAAATAAACTCAAAATGGATTAAAAATCTAAGTGTAAGACCAGAAACTATAAAACTCTTAGAGGGAAACATAGAACACTCTCGGACATAAATCACAGCAAGATCCTCTATGACCCACCTCCCAGAGTAATGGAAATGAAAACAAAAATAAACAAATGGGACCTAATTAAAAGCTTTTGCACAACGAAGGAAACTATAACCAGGATGAAAAGGCAGCCTTCAGAATGGGAGAAAATAATAGCAAACAAGACAACTGACAAAGAATTCATCTCCAAAATATACAAGCAGCTCATGCAGCTCAATTCCAGAAAAATAAATGACCCAATCAAAAAATGGGCCAAAGAACTAAACAGACATTTCTCCAAAGAAGACATGCAGATGGCTAACAAACACATGAAAAGATGTTCAACATCACTCATTATCAGAGAAATGCAAATCAAAACCACAATGAGGTACCATCTCATGCCAGTCAGAATGGCTGCCATTCAAAAGTCTACAAACAATAATGCTGGAGAGGGTGCAGAGAAAAGGGAACCCTCTTACACTGTTGGTGGGAATGCAAACTAGTACAGTCACTATGGAGAACAGTGTGGAGATTCCTTTAAAAAATGGAAATAGAACTGCCATACAACCCAGCAATCCCACTGTTGGGCATACACATCAAGGAAACCAGAATTGAAAGAGGCATATGTACCCCAAAGTTCACTGCAACACTGTTTACAATAGCTAGGTCTTGGAAGCAACCTAGATGTCCAACAGCAGACAAATGGATAAGGATGTTGTGGTACATATACACAATGGAATATTACTCAGCTATAAAAAAGAATGTATTTGAGTCAGTTTTAATGAGGTGGATGAAACTGGAGCCTATTATACAGAGTGAAGTAAGTCAGAAAGAGAAACACCAATACAATATATTAATGCATATAATATGGAATTTAGAAAGACAGTAACAACAACCCTATATACAAGATAGCAAGAGACACAGATGTAAAGAACAGACTTTTGAACTCTGTGGGAGAAGACAAGGGTGGGATGATTTGAGAGAATAATACTGAAACATGTATATTACCATATGTAAAACAGATAGCCAATGCAAATTCAATGCACGAAGCAGAGCACTCAAAGCTGGTGCTCTGGGACAACCCAGAGGGATAGGATGAAGATGGAGGTGGGAGGGGGGTTCAGGATGGGGGGACACATGTACACCCATGGCTGATTCATGTCAATGTATAGCAAAATCCACCACAATATTGTAATTAGCCTCCAATTAAAATAATTTAATAAACAATATTTTTTTAAAGATAGACAATAACAAGCGTTGGTGAGGATGTGGAAAATTGGAACCCTCATGCATTGCTGGTGGGATTGTAAAATGATTCAGCCACTGTTGAAAGCAATCCAGCAGTTCCATAAAATGTTAAAGATATGTTTAAAAACAAAACAGGACCAAAATGGAATTGTTTATGCTAAGCCTCAATGTCACCAAACCAAGGCTTAATTACGGTTTGGGCCCTCCCCAAAATAAAACAGTAAACCAATCAAGAATCATTTGATCACTACTAGTTAGGCAATCTGCCCAATAGGCCCCTGGTGGTGGTTTAGTTGCTAAGTCACATCTGACTCTTGAGATCCCATGGACTGCAGCCTACCAGACTCTTCTGTCCATGGACTTCTCCAGGCAAGAATACTGGAGTTGGTTGCTGTGCCCTCCTCCAGGTGATCTTCCCAACCCTGGGACTGAACCCATATCTCCTACAGCTCCTGCATTGTAACTGGTTTCTTTACCACTGAACCACCTGGGAAGCCCATAAATTACAATATGACCCAGAAATTCCACTCCCAGGTATCTACTCAAGAGAATTGGTGTCCACACAAAAACTTGTACACAAACTTTTATGGAAGAATTATTCATAATATCCTAAAATGAAACCACCCAAATGCCCATCAATGGATTAATGAATAAACAAAATGTTATATTCATACAGTTGGAATATTATTCTACAATTAAAAGGAAAAGAGTACTGATACATGCTACAACATGGATGAACTTTGATAACATTCTGCTGAAACACAAAGAACCACATATTGTATGATTCCATTTATATGAAATGTCCAGAATGGCACATCTTTGTAAGTAAAAAGTGCATTACTGGTGCCAGGAGCTGGGGTGAAAGAGGAATGGGAAATGACTGCTAATGGGAAAAGGATTTCTTTTCAGGACATTAAAAAAGTTGTAAAATTTCATGATGATGCTTTCACAACTCTGAATATACTAAAATCCACCGAATTCTACACCTTAAATGGGTGATATGAATTGTATCTCAAAAAAGTTGTTTCTCAAAAGCACTATTTAATGTGAACAGGTCAAATGTGCCTGGCTAACTTAGTGGGTAGAGCAGGAGACTTAGTGAATGCTGGTCACCAGTTAGAGACCTGAGAAGAGACTGACTGCTCAGATCACTTCTTTGACCTAGACTAGTCCTTCTTGAATCAAGACCAAGGGGAAGGTTCAGATAGGAATGGTGATAAGTCCAAAGAGCTTTGGTTCCATATGTCTACACTTGACCAAGAGAAATGACTGAACTGAATAGCCATAAGCAGCACTACAACCCAGTTTATTGCTCCTACAGTCTGCTATTCCAGGCCCCTTAACCATCTCCTGAATTGTAATGATACCTCTCAACACACAAAAATTTATCTAATCAGTCCCAACTTCATACACTCAAATAGGGGGCTGGCTGCATAATCTCCTCTGTCATGGGTAGGAAAATATTTCTGAATCAGGGACTGTATGCCAGACAATCACCTATAAAGTGGTAAACATGAGTCATTTTTGGTAAACAGTAGTTAACTTTGCCAGTGTTGGTAAATAACAGGAGAGAAGTCTGGAAGGGAAAATTGAGGCTAGCCTAAGATAGGTCTTCAAAAACTAGAAGAATTTTGGAAAAAATGAGAATAGAGCAATCAAAGTTTGTGTCGAGGAAAGAGAAAGAAAGGCGGAATGGGGTGGGAGGGAGGGAGAATGAGCAGAATTGGGCAAGTTACTTGGAACTCCTCTGTAATCCATTGTTTCACTTATTGTCCATTATTCACAATTATTTTGTGAGCTTCATGAGGGTATAGATCATGTCTATTTTGCTCATCACTATATATCCAGAACCTTGCACAATGCCTGTCCCATAGTATGCATTCAATAAATATTTGTTGAATGAACAAATGATTTACAATGATGGGAGGAGGAGGGGAAAGACACCAAAAAAAATTAAATAGAAACATTCCAAAAATTCAAGCACGGATAACAGAAAGCATACAGAAGATTATAAGCGCAGAAGAAAAAACGCATTCAAATTTTGGACTCACCAAGTCTGAGAAGCCTGTAGTGCGCGCTGATGTCCATATTTAGTGAAATTCAATAAATAGAATTGCAACCCAGAGACGAGTTGGAGGGCGGTGCTGGACACATGCTATTGAAATTCGTTAGCATACAAGTAACAGTTCAGACCACGTAGGAGGACAGAGGTGTTAAACAGGAAGACACCCTGGAAGTGACGTCAATAAGACGGGTGCAGAGGTCATAGGGTACGGGGAAGAGTCGCTTCAGTTAGAGCTATACAGAAGGGAGGAAGACAGGAAAAAAGCAGATTGAAGTGTGAGAAAATTCAGAAGTGACTGGTCGGAGACAGAGAATAGTACCAAAGAAGAAGTTTTTCTGAGGAGCCACACACCAGCTATTCGTGGTAAAAGACTATCAAAATATCTGACTGACTTGACTGCCCAGAAATCGTTGGGGACTTTGAGTGGTTTTGAAGTATGTTGGGGAGTGGAGTCCGGTTGCAGTGGTAGTTAAACTAGATTTGAATTACAATTAGTTTTGTGACCCTAAGCATGTTGTTTTCCACTGAATAGTGCCAAATCAAAGTAGTGAATAAGGAGTATTACTGAGACACGGGTAAATTCAGTTAAGATTGAGTCTTTGAGAAGGTTCCAGAACCTTACGCCATTTTCTACCAGTATTGTTGCACGCTTTTCCCCAAGCACCACCCAGTTTTTCTACTCGCTTACAGATCTGGTAGGTTTCATCAGCTAGCCCTTTCCCCTCCCCCTGGAGCGAAGAGCCCGCACATTTGGACGCTTTAAATAGGTCTTTTTTTGCTGTCCTCGGACGTGTTGGAGGAATGGATACTTTTGTTAAGATTACCCAGTTACAAAAGCGGAGTGATTTTTTTTTTTTTTTCCAAACTAAGTTAATAAATATCAAACAAGTGAGTACATAAGGCAGACGGGACGGGACGGGACGGTCGGAACTCAAGAGAATTGTATTTAAGGTTGGTACATCGGGGTGATTTTAACATAGGACCGAGGTACTTCCGGGAGAGAATGGGCGGGCAGAGAATTCTGTGCGTTTGGCGGGTTTCGCTGTCTTGCTAAGTATTTGATCATCCCACAGGCGAGAGAACCAGAGACAGGAGGACGTAGTGAAGTCGCCACTGAAGGAAAAGGACAATTCGGATTCCCCGATGGCCATGGCTGTGGTGAGTGCCCCAGCCACCGCAGGGTGCCGGGCGCGGGCGGCTGAGGGGAGGGGCTCTGAGGCGGGCTGGTTGCTGGTCACTTGGTCAAGCGGCGAATCAGGGTTTGGCCCGCCAGGCGCCGGGGGCGGGGCCCGCTCTCTGAAGCCCCTCACTATTCCCGGACCGCAGACCCCCGACCCCCGACCCCGCCGCCTCCCAGGGCTGTTCAGTAGCTTTCCGATCCTGGAAAGGAACCTAAGACGGGAACTAGCGAGAGTTGCAATGGCACCCCACTCCAGTACTCTTGCCTGGAAAATCCCATGGGCGGAGGAGCCTGGTAGGCTGCAGTCCATGGGGTCGCTAAGAGTCGGACACGACTGAGCGACTTCACTTTCACTTTTCATTTTCATGCATTGGAGAAGGCAGTGGCAACCCACTCCAGTGTTCTTGTCTGGAAAATCCTAGGGACGGGGCAGCCTGGTGGGCTGCCGTCTTTGGGGTCGCACAGAGTCGGACACGACTAAAGCGACTTAGCAGCAGGAGTAGCAGCGAGAGTCGGGAATGTTGGGTCTGTTGCTTATGGTTTGTAATCCTTCCACGATTTAAATAACTTTCAATTACCTGAGAGTGAAATGAAATTAGTTCTTAATTCAAATAATAGTTTGGTCTGGTAAATGGCTGGGGAAGAAAGTAATTTTCTCGCAGGAGAAAACCGCAACAGCATTTCTTTTCTTCCGTTTTAAAATCCTTTACATTGCTCGCTTTGGCAGCACATATGCTAAAATCCTTTACAAACTCCTGTAAATTTTTACATAATGTGAGGACGTTTTTCTGAGTACCTAATTTTTCAAACAAGTTCATAGAACATACTCAGTTTTTTTCTCATTCAACAACTTTTGAATAATTTATCAATAACTTAGCAGCTTGAAAAGGGAACTCAACAATTTGCTAACTTATTCAATGGCAATTCGAGCCTGCCCGCACCGCCCCCTGCCTTTTTTTTTTTTTTTTTTACGGTTCAGAACCCATCGTTTTTTATTAAGGTAAATGTTTTCTAAAATACTGAAAGCCTGAAACACCAGTTGCCATGCAAAGATTGTAAATTTATGTTTAAAGTAAGAAAAAACTGAAATTCACTGATGAATGGTTAGTATGTCCTAACCATAATGTACTTAAAAATAGTGAAAGTTGGAAACTTAGGCCCTAATCTTAAAAATGTCCAAATTTATGTGGAAGAATGTAGACTGTGTATGGAGTTATAAAATGATTGAAATAAACCATCAGCTTTTGTTGGTGATATGTTTGTGAGGAGTTGGAAGGGTGGTAATTACATTTTAATGAAATTTTTCTTGTAGGAATTTAAAACTTATGTAGATCAGGCATGCAGAGCTGCTGAGGAATTTGTCAATATTTACTATGAGACAATGGACAAAAGAAGACGGGTGAGTGTTACAGACTACTATTCTTTATTAAATACCAGTTCTTTTTTTTTTTTTTGAGCCAGCCATTCATCCGAATTGCATAAGTGATAGCTATGTTCTCTAAAAGCACATTGCTTAGGAAAGGGTTGGTATGGCATTATGGATGTCTGAACTGTGGAATCATACCCCAGCTTTGTGTTTGCCAAGCTCTGTGACCTTGGGCAAGTTGCTAACCTCTCTCAACCCTGTTTTATTTTTAGGGTGGTAAATGGGAATTAAATACTGCACTTAACATGGGACCCAACATATATTTACTTAAATTCGTTACATTTTCTTAATCACATCATTTAACCAATATGGTTAAAATAGTATTAGTGCTAGTGAAGGGGTCTGTCATTACAGAGAATGTTTCCTGATTTGCCCCTTTAATTTCATATATTAATTGATAATTTTGTGTTAAAGCTCACAGCTGTATCTGGCACTCACAAACAGAATCTGCCTGGCTTGGATACTTTTAGTCTTCCACAGAGAAAGTTCTCACTTCATCAGCTTTTTTCATTGCAGTGTGTTCCTGAGCCATATCTTCTAAGGATTTCTGTATGTGACCTAGAATCTTCACTAGGTCTCTTATCAGTATAACACCATGTTTTAGAGAACTCTTGTCTATGCTGTAGAAGTTAATATCTCTAAAAGCTATTTTGTTAAGGCAGAAGATTAAAAAGAAGTTCTTGATACTGATGTTTGATGATGTGGGACCTGGCACAGGATGTAACAGTGGACATTTGTTGGGCCTTGGTGCCTTCAAGGACAAACTAGCAAAAAAAGAAAGCAGCATAGTTCATTTCCAGAGTCCAGATATGTGTTGGCCCTTTAAGTTAAAATTTAGAGCTAAGCAAATAATGTCCCCTTTGACACACTAAATTCCTGTGACTGACTCCAGGGACTAAAGAGTTAACTGTTGAATTCTGCCTTATTTGAGTTTTAACTTACTTGACTTATCAAAGACTCTGCTTTAGCAAGTACTACTGATTGTTTTGGACTGAATATGTTATTTCCATGGTGATAAAAGGAACTAATTCTTCTTAACACCTACAACATTAAATGGTTCAAACATTAAAGGGCTCACATGTATATAAACACTAGGATTGAAAGGTACAGGTAGGGCCTGACAGACAACTTTGTTCATAGAATTAGAAAAGGGAGCGAGATTCAAACTGGTTCCAGGCTGCAAGGGCTTTGAAACCTGTGATCATTTAATTCATTTTAATTACAGAAAGCAAAACTTAAAAAGTCTCTCTATCCATTTGATACAAAGGTTTCTCAGTGTGGCTAAAGTGAAAGATGAAAAAAAAGTAGCTAGCTGCCTAGTATATTAAGAGGGCTTCCCTGGTAGCTCAGCTGGTAAAGAATCCACCTGCAATGTGGGAAACCTGGGTTTGGATCCCCTGGAGGAGGGCATGGCAACCCACTCCAGTATTCTTGCTTGGAGATTCCCAGGGACTGAGAAGGCTGGAGGGTTACAGTCCATGAGATCGCAAAGAGTTGGATACGACTGAGCATTTAAGCACAGCATAGCACAGCACAGGATAATACCCATTTAAGGGCAACTTTATAAGGCAGATACCTTGTTCACATTGTCCTCTGTGGGAGGGGGCAAGGGAAGGAGAGATGGAGAAAGAACTATAAAAATGTTTAAACACTCACTGTAGCCTTTCAATCCATTTCTACAAGATAATTTGCCCAAAAGCAAAAATCTTACCCCTTTTTTTCTTTTTTCTTCCTTTTTAGGCACTAACCAGGCTGTATCTGGACAAGGCCACTTTAATATGGAATGGAAATGTTGTTACAGGGCTGGAAGCCCTAGCCAATTTTTTTGACATGTTGCCTTCTAGTGAATTCCAGGTCAATATGTTAGATTGCCAGCCAGTTCATGGTAAGATCATGGTCTTTTGAGGTACTTGTTTTTCTTTAGTGGGCACTGAACTTTAACACCAAAAGCAGCTAGCAACTTTCAATGGTAGCAGTAATTACTTTTTTGAATAAGTTAAACATGAAGAATTCAGCTGTCAAATCAAACTTTTGATCTTCATTTAGATGCATCTAATTCCAGAGAGCCAGTGGTAGGTTTTGGTAGATTGAGTGATTGTGTGGCTTATTAAAAGTCATGTGGCAAATTGAGCCTTACGATGATTTCTGTTGATGGAGAGGAACAACTTTCTGTATTCCCTAAATATATAGTTGCCCTCTGTACCTTGAAATGTCTCATGAGAAAAAAATGTACCATATCTCTGATTAATGTGTTTTATTATCTTACAACCTATTAAAATTTCACCGCAATTTACTCTGTTACGTGAAAGGGTAGCTTTTGTCAAGGCAGATTTTGATTCCAGGCAGATTGATGCAGTTTATAAGATTAACCTCTAGGTGGGGTCCTAAGCATCTTAAACAGTAGTTTCCTGAGTGATTTTTTGCCTTTATAGTTCTTGAAAAGAATGAAAACTTAAGAAACAAAATTTGACCAAGTTCTGTTTAAAAAAAAAAAAAAGGAGATATTAACACAGGAACCAAAAAGCTAGATATTGAAAGTTTAGAGTACCCCAAATCTTTCTGGACTGAAAATAATGTTCGTATCTTTGAAATGGTTATTGAGTTTTCTGGCTCTGAGTGGGCATGCTCAAGATTATGCTTAAAGTAAAGACAGTTTATGAAACTTTTTTTAGTGTTTAAGTTATAGGCAATGTGTTTAAGCCTGCAAATCTGCTTGTGTAAAGAATCCAACCTCTTCTCTTTTCTTGTGTGGGTGCAGAGCAAGCTACTCAGTCCCAGACCACAGTTCTTGTTGTGACCAGTGGAACTGTGAAGTTTGATGGCAACAAGCAACACTACTTCAACCAGAACTTCCTGCTGACTGCTCAGACTACTGCTAACAATACCGTGTGGAAGATTGCAAGTGACTGCTTCCGTTTTCAAGATTGGGCTACTATTTAAAGGGGGCAGAAGTCCATTATTTTTTGGTCCATTAGTTCCAGCAACAGAAATTTATGTGAGTTATTAATTCATTTCATTGTGGAAGCATTGAAAACTAGTATGTGCCGAAACTAAATTCTTTAATATTTTTTATTCCTAGCAGCACCTTTTCTAGCAGCTGCCAATTTAAATCATTGCCCTTAAGAGCTTTAATGCTAGTTTTCTACATGCCTTATACATGTTTCACTAATGACATTCTTACAGTAACATTATATCCATGATTGCTGTATTAGCATACTCACTGTGAGCCCAGCATATTGCAAAAATAAAATCCTTTTATAGTACTATCTATGGGATATCAGCACAATGTAACTTTCTGGGAGGAAGTGGAGTGTTTATTGTTCTTGTTATTAGGTGAATTTAGGTTAATTTTGTAGTATGAAATGTACCTTTTTCGTTTAACACTGGTAATGCAGTTTATGTATAAGGCTTTTTCAAAGCAATTCAATGAACACATTACTAGTTTAGGTTTACATAACTACTCTGACATACTAGAATCACATGTAGAGATGTTCAATAGTCTTTTTATATTAAGTAATTTTTTTCATGTTGGCATGTTTTCTTATAAAGTTAGTTAATCTACTCGAGAGATGTAAAATGTTCTCAACTGATACCCGAGTGTTGGATACACTCAGTGACTTAAAAGCAAGACTTCTTTAAAAGCTTTTTCTTGGCAGCTCCAGGTCTATAACTTTAGATAGTAAATGGTAGTAGGACTAATAGCTTTAGCGGGAGAATGAGGAGTGAAAAATGTATAGATCCGAGGTTGGCCACAAGTAAGGAAGGATGGCCAAGTGGTACACTTTGGGTATTTGTTTTCTACCTCCTAAAAATGTAGCCTAATTTTAGGATTTAAGTCATTAAGGTAATAAGTATCTTTACCAAAAGGTCATGACTGTCACTTTTGTTCTAAGAATTATTTTTAAATGTTTTTCTAGTTCACCTCATACTTATTACCAGTATATGTTTCAATTTATTTAAGAACTTGTTGGGGGGAAATGTCAGCAATAAGCCTGACCCTTCAGCAGGGTCTGACAGAAAAGTTGGAAACAAAGCCATGGCTCTCTCTTTGGGACCCTTAACTTCTAAGTCTTCCACATGAACTTCAGACCAAAAGTCTACTACGTACTACCCACCCCCAAGTGAGTGATCTGTTCCCTGTGTTTACACTGTCAACTGCATGATCTTTTTACTACTTAAAGCTAAAATTATTTAATCTCATGATGGTGTTCTTCCATACAGCATTGAGCAAATAGATCTGTTTAAAACATGTTCCTGTTATATAGCTCACGTTTTCTTTTTGGAAAAGATAGAGAACAGCATATCTTCATAGCCTATAAACTTAAGAAAAACCAGTTGATTCGTTCTGTGTCTCAGCATCTAAAGAGAAAGAAGTCTTTGTTTTTTGGTTAAAATTTAAACATTTTTCCATCCCTGAATTCATCATTCTCATCTTGTTACACTAGATGTGCCAGCTTTGTTTCCACATTCCAACTCAGTGTTTCTTGTTACTTAATTTGAAGATCAATGATTCATTTACTCTTGTCACAAACTACATGTCACATTTCTGATATAGAACTAAGTAGGAGAAAGGGATGGAACAGAAATTTAGACCACACCTTCTTGTAATATTGACTAAAGCTTACACATATTCTACTCAAACTGAATTTATTCTAATTTTGGATTGACTTTTTAAAACCACAGCTTTAGTAGCAACAATCAGATTGCCCAAATATTGCCTTTTCCCTAAAGGAGAACAGTCTCAAGTAAAAGTGGCATATAACTAGCAATAACTGAATTGACTGGTTGTATGTATACTGTTCATTACTTTAGTGCTTTAAGACTTGTGTATGAATTGCTGTTTCCAAACTCTGTATAACTTTTAAATGGCTGGAACTACTCTTATATGGACTAGACTGTATTTTTGACATGCGCATATTTTTGTAACTTAAAAAAATAAAATTTGCCTTTAACAAGTTTTCTCAAGCTTGGTTTAAGGTCTTTTGATTTTTTTGAGGCTCCAGAACAGTTAGTTGTTTCTTCTTACACTATAAGGTTTAAAAAAGAATTTTAAGTTAGGATATTGAAAACAGTGATTGACAACTAGGACCTTGTCTTTTCTCTAGCCTACCTTGTTCTTCCCCCTTTTCCTACCAAATAACATTCCTGAGATCACCTGTTTGAAGTAGCAGTGAAGTTTCTAGTGAAATGTTAGAAATTCTAAGTTTGAAAAACTAGCCAAATACTAAAAAAAAAAAAAAAAATACCCAGCCAAAATTCAGTAGGCAGTGAAACCAAAAGACAGTTCATTTTCAGGGGGAAAAAATGGTCCCATTAACTTTAATTCTACATTAAAAATATGTCAACAGACACTTGAGGAGTGAGAAGAGGCAACAGCCTTTGAAATCAACCCCTGTATTTCATCTCTTCAATGAGGCACGTATTTTTGACAATTTAATACCCCTGAAATTGATGTATTATAACTTCTTGCTAAAGCATACTTTAATCAGCCTTTTTTTTCCTTTCTCAGTGGTACATAAAATACTGTCTTAAAATCAATGGTGTCTTAGACTGATGAAATACAGTAATGAATTTTGCTAGATAAAAATGGCTAGGTATCTACTCAGGTGTAAATTTGTAGGCATTAGTGAAAGTAAAAGATTGTAAGCTTAAAAGGTTAATGACTCATGACTCAAACTCTATCACCAAGTTATTTGCTTTTCATGTCTACCTCATAAGGCTGAAAGAACCACAGACCTTATTTAAGCATGTAAGTGCCTTGGTGAACAGGAATCAGCATTTTCCTAGTTTCTGGAAATTTCCTAGTAATGTATTTGTTGTTTAGCTAAGTGGTATCCAACTCTTTTGCAACTCCACGGACTGTAGCCCACCGGGCTCCTCTGTCCATGGAATTTCCAGGCAAGAATATTGGAGTAGGTTGCCATTTCCCTCTCCAGGGGATCTTCCCGACCCAGGGATTGAACCCCTATCTCCTGTATTTGCAGGTGGATTCTTTATCACTGAGCCACCAGGGAAGCCTGTTAATAACATACAGTGTGTCAAAAAAGATAACTCTCGATGAGGTTGAAGGATAAATGCAGTGTTTGGGAAAGGAGCAAGTAGTCAAAGTCAAGAAGGCATTTTATTCTGAAATGTTGCTGGATTGACTTGCTTGAGATTACTGATGCAGGAAATTTGATTGCAGGGGACTTCATTTGCTGATTTTTTTTATAATTTAATTATTTAATATTAAATTATTGATTTAATATATGATAGAATAAGCACAGATGTGCTTTAACATAACCTTATATATTTAGGGAGATATGGTAGGGCATATTTAGCTTTTTTATTTAACAGTCGACTGTCTCTATAATAAATATACTTCATCAAAACAGTTGCTACCAAACTCTGCTGTATTTTATTAGCTATTTGCCCTTCTTTGTCAAATGCATCTTTCTATACAAAAGATTTCTTGGTGACTTATCAGTGGGCTATGTACATCAATTTTGCTTCTCAGAGAAGCCCTAAAAAGTAGAGAACTATAAAATATTGTTGAAATAATGTGTCAGGTGGAGGGTCTTGGACTACAGACACTATCTGAGATTGAAGTATATGCACCCTCTAGATCAGTGGTTTTCAAAGTTTTGCTCTAATCCACAGAGGTGTAAAATGTCACAAGCCAGTATACAAATACATCTACATATAACAAACTAGTAATAAAAATTACATGTCTAAAATAAAACTCGTGTTTTATTTTGTGATGTGCTTTTGGTATTTTCTACTTCATTTTATTAATTTTTAAAGTGCTGATCATAGCCTACTTAATTGATTTTTACAACTTCCTGTTAGATTGTACCAGTAGTTTGGAAAGCATGAAAATAGAGAAAGCATAATATTTTTGCCATCACTTTCTAGCAGGGGGTGGAGAGGAGGATTGGCTTTTAAAAAGCAGTGATGTGTTGGTGATGTCACCTGAGGCTTAGAAAAAATCAAAAACTTCCTCTCAGGCATGTCATATTTGTGGAGGACAATGAAGGGGCAGGCCTGTTTTCCTCCCATTCCTTATCTTGTACCTGAAGTTCAAAGCTAAGAAAACAACTGGTTAGGCTAGTCTTTAGGCAGAATCTGGGAATAGGATGTGTGGCAATGAAACAAAGATGAAACAGAGGAGGCTGCCCTATTTCATATGTCCAAGCAGAGAACTGAGAAGGCATTCCAGCAGAAGCATTTTTGAACACGGTTTGATACCAAATACACTGTATTTCAGCCTATTTTAAGTCAATTTCATGTGTTTTTGTCTTTCCCTCCCTTCTTGGACACCCCAAACATCTGCATTCAACCCTCCTGGTTGGGAATTCCCTGGAAGTCTAGTGATTAGGACTCAGCACTTTCACTTCCAAGGCATGAGTTCGATCCCTGGTTGGGGAACTAAGATCCTGCAAGCCACACAGTGCATTGGGAGGAAAAAAAACATAGTTTAACAAAGGCTATGGTGGGCTCTAAGGTGTAAATCTTAGCAGGACTTGTCCAGCTCCACAAACAGCCTAAGATTTGATTGATACAGATAGAAACAACTTTTTTTTTTTTAACTATGAAAGGAGATTGAGGGCCTTTAAGAAAAGCAAGGATAGCAATTTGCAAATGTATTTTTGAGAGGTCTTTCTATAAAGGGGAAAAAAGTGGGCCTGAACATTATTGATTCCAGTTCTCTTACTCAATGGCAGGATATCAGCAAGAGGTGTCTGCAACACTTAGCAACTGCAGGTGCTGCAGTCCGCCTTGGAGCCCCAAGCTGCCTGAGGTGGCCAGCCTACTCTGTCTTCCCCTAACCCTTCCGTGTTGTTTCTGAAGGAGCCTTTGGGAAGGACTTCTCTAATAAGCTCATCTGTCCATCGGTGACACCCAGGATTCCCAGTGGTCCAGGTCCAATCTCAGGGATAAAAATTCATTGTCTCTTGATGTTGCTAGTGAGACATTGCAAGCTTGGACAAGGGACCGAAGAGAAATTAGCTGGGGGGAGGCAGAGGGGCAGTTGGATAAGTTTTGCCTTCTAAACAACTGAAAGTAAAAGGAGGAAGTAGGGGAGAGAAACTAGAAAATTTAGCCTCCCTTGGATAGGAAACTTATCATCACTGCATGGCAGTTAAGGATGCCCTTGCATCTTAGAATGAGAAATGCAGCTAAAATACATATATATGGGACTTCCCTGGTGGTCCAGTGGTTAAGAATCCACCTTCTAATGCAGGGGACGTGAGTTTGATCCCTGATCGGGAAACTAAAATTCTTACATGCCACAGGGCAACTGAGCCTGCATGCCACAACTAAAAATAAGCCCATGTACCGCAACTAAGAACTGAAAGTGTAAAGTGAAAGTGTTCATTGCTCAGTTGTGTCTGACTCTGTGCAAACCTATGGACTATAGCCCGCCAGGCTCCTCTGTCCATGGAATTCTTCAGGCAAGAATACTGGAGAGGGTTTGCAGCCAAAAATAAATATCTTAATAAAATATACATACATATGCTTACAAATGTATGGGAGACCAGTCCAAAACTAATAATGGGGACCTCCTTCTTCCATGTGCCCATTTCTCCCAATCTTCTGAGGCCCTACACTGTTAGGCTTCCTAAAAATCTCCCCAATTTCAGACTCTGGTCCTATCCTGCCATCCTCTCAAATCCCTCTTTCCATCCCACCCAAACTTCTTATCCTAAGAGTCATCACCTCAGGCCCCACCCTCCACTTTCAAGTTAAGTTTAACTCATAAACTCACCATGGAGATGACTGGCTTCTATCTCTTGGGGTTGTTATATTTTGTCTGGAAGCAGCTGGAACAATACCATAACTCAAAGGAATGACTTACTAATCTTGGCTCTTCAGACATATTTTGTGTGTGAGGAATGGGAGAAGTTTGACTTGAAGATCAGAGAGAGGGATGTTTGGTGCCCCTCCTACTATACAATGTAGGAGGGGAACTCATATCATTTATCATGGCATATAAATGAGCCCACCATATAAGCTCCCAAATAGCTTACTGATCATATTTTCTTTTGACTTCTGTTCGCTGTCCTAAATGGCTTTTGCTCCACTGCTGAGGGCAGGATGTTTGCTCTATTCTTCTGCTCAGATAGTCTTGGGGACAAGTGTCTGCCGCAAACTGAGAAGAGAATCGGGTTTTTGCCTTTGTTTCCTCTTGATGCTGCTGTGTCCAGAGGCCCAGAGAGTTCATGCTCTACGTCAGTAACATCAAAGTGCTGTCTCCTGATTGGACTGTTTTCAGGAACTGCCATCAGTTTTCATACAGCTTAAGCTTAAAAAAGGTGAAGAAACTGAAGCATGAGAGAGCCACGTGATTGAGTATCATGAAGCCTGAAAGGTGGCGATTCCTTGGTTTCTGCTTCCTCCATCTGACTTAGCAGCACATGTTTTCTGGCTGTTACATGGAAAATTTATTTTGTATTAATCATAAATGAGGCAGTAAGAATTTGCTGTCTATTTTGTGATCACATGGACCACAGCCTTGTCTAACTCAATGAAACTATGAGCCATGCCATGTATGGCCACCCAAGACAGATAGGTCATGGTGGAGAGTTCTGACAAAATGTGGTCCACTGGAGAAGGGAATGGCAAACCACTTCAGTAGTCTTGCCTTGAGAACCCCGTGAACAGTATGACAAACCTAGACAGCTTATTAAAAAGCAGAGCCATCAGTTTGCCGACAAAGGTCTGTGTAGTTAAAGCTATGGTTTTTCCAGTAGTCATGTATGGATGTTGAGAGTTGGACCATAAAGAAGGCTGAGCACTGAAGAATTGATGTTCTTGAACTGTGGTGTTGGAAAAGACTCTGCCTAGATAGGACCATGATAGCTGTTTTCTTGGGGTTAGAAAAAATAAGAGGTTGTGTCAGCTAGAGACAAGTCTCAGTTAGCCCTTCCAGAAAGAATTAACCTTTCAGCTCTGAGGAGGACAGTTAACTGATAGCCTCCAGCAGCAGTGTCTGCAGGATCCTCTGCAGTATTTGAGCTGATGCCGTGCTCTTCTGGGGCAGCCTCTAGCCCATGGCTGAACACAGCGAGAAGGCTAAAGCCTGGCTATTTCAGCCCTTTGCAGAACTTCTCTAATGGACCATCCTTGCACTGCAGCCCTCCCCTAGATTGGCCAAGACTTTCAGGTCCACATCACAGGCCTGTCTAACTCTGCTTTTTCTTGTTTTTCTGCTCACAAATATCAGATACACATCAATGTTTGGGGACTTCCCTGGTGGTCCACTGGCTAAGACTCCGTGTTCCCAATGCAGTGGGCCTGGCTTCTATCCCTTGTCGGGGAACTAGTTCCCAAATGCTGTAACTTAGACCCAAATAATTAATGTCTAGAGACTTCGCTGCCCAACATTGTTTACTCCCTCTTTATCTTTCACAGGGTTAACCCCCAATAAGCCTTTTTTTAAATCCCTAACTCCATCTTAGTATCTCCTTCTTATAGAATACAAACTGACCCAAAGGAGTTTGTTGCCTTTCCTTTGCTGAACTGAAGCACCGGATCAATCTTGAGAGAGTGTGTCTGGTGGCTTCTCAGGCAGATATCCTAGTAGCCTGCTTGACCATTGCCATGGAAACTTCCCCAGGAAACGGGGAAAAAGAAGGAGACAAGGACTCATTGTAAAGTCCCACACTCAGCCTGTGGGAGATGATCCCCAATCACTTGGACTGAAGGCTTGGGGTCCTGGCCAATCGCATTTGGCCTTGTGAGGGTTGGAATTGAAGAGGGGAAGGAGAGATACTTAGGCTGACCAAGTCTGAAAGAGATGGAGGATGGGGAGGGAAATGCTGGGGAATGGGAGTGTATGGCCCAGAGAGCAGTTAGTATTCAATAAGGAACCGTGGCATCCCCGAGTCTTAGCATCCTGCCAACAAAATCTGCACTTAATCAGTACTTTCCACACAGAAACTGGCCTGCCAAAAATTTCTGAATGCCCTGGCCTCTTCCCCACTCTACCTCCAGCTCTTCCCTCTGTATGTCCCAACACCACTGTTCCAAAACAAAGACTCTGAACCTAGTCTGGGGGTCCACAGACCCCCAGAGGTTGAGGAGAGGTCTGATATTCCCCCAAAGAAGCATGAGTATTTATCTGGGGACAGAGCCTGTAGGTTTCATCAGCATCTCAAAGATAAATGTAATGCTATAGAGATTAGGAACTACTGGTCCAGGGAAAGTGAGTCCATTTTTATGGATTTAGCAGGCAGAATTAGCACATAGTATTGAAACTGCCTGACAATGTAGGAGATGTAAGAGTCACAGGTTTGATCCCTGGGTCAAGAAGATCCCCTGGAGGAGGGCATGGCAATCCATTTCACTATTCTTGCCTCGAGAATTCCATGGACAGAGGAGCCTCGCAGGCTACAGTCCATAAGGTCACACAGAGTTGGATATGACTGAGCAACTTACCAATGCAGCATGCACAGGTGCTCCCAAATAACTGTTACGTGAGTGAATCAGTGACTAGAAAAAAGAAGTTACTCTGAGTAGTAAAAATTAATTTAAATGAGGTAAGACATAAAACACTTAGCACAGTACCTGTCCCATAGTAAGCATTCAGTAAGAAATATTATCATCATTATCATCACATGGTCAATCTTTTGAACAGGAATCTAGTACTCCAGGCTGGCTGAACAATAAGGTATTTAACTACTCTCTGTCATTGGATATACCAATTGTCTCCATTTATTTTCTTTTAAAAATTTTTATCTATTTATTATTTTTATTTTTGGCTGTGTTGGGTCTTCATTACAGCACAGGCTTTCTCCAGTTGCAGCGAGTGGAGGCTACACTTTGTTGCAGTGCACAGGCTTCTCATAGCAGTGACTTCTCTTATTGTGGGCACAGGCTCTAGGGTATGCAGGCTCAGTAGCTGTGGGGCACAGGTTCAGCTGCCACATGGCATGTGGAATTTCCTGGACCAGGGATCGAACCTGTGTCCCTTGCATTGTCAGTTTGGATTCTTAACTACTGGAGCACCAGGGAAGTCCTCCATTTATTTTCTATTAGAAATGATGCAACATTGAACATCTTATACACATAGTTTTGCTCACAAGTGTAAATACCTAGAAAATAAGCTTTTAGAAGTGCAACTGTTGGGTTAAAGGATATGCACCTTTTAAACCTTGACTGAAACTACCAAACTTCCCTCCAAAAAGTTCCACCAATTATATTCTCACAAAATGAATACAAACACTTATTTTTCCACACCCTTAGCTACATTGGACATTATTGTTTTTTAAAAATGTGCCATCTGTGTCTGCATCCTTCCCTGCAAATTGGTCCATCATTACCATTTTTCTGGATTCCACATATACGCATTGACACATGGTATTTGTTGTTCTCCTTCTGACTTACTTCACTCTGTATAACAGGCTCTAGATTCATCCACTTCATTAGAACTGACCCAAATTCGTTCTTTTTTATGGCTGAGTAAAATTCCACTGTATATAGATGCACCACATCTTCTTCATCCATTCATCTGTAGATGGACATCTTGGTGGCTTCCATGTCCTGGCTGTTGTAAATAGTGTTGCAATGAACATTGGAGTACCTGTGTCTTTTAGAACTGTGGCTTTCTCGGGGCCCAGTAGTGTGAAAAATAGATAGCTGGTGAGAAGTTGCTGCATAACACTTCTGTTATACAGAAGCCCAGCCTGGTGCTCTGTGTTGATCTAGGGGTGGGATGAGGGAGGGGAGAGAGGCTTAACAGGGAGGGGATATAGGTCTAATTATGGCTGATCCACATTGTTGTACAACAGAAACCAGCAAAACACTGTAAAGAAATTTTCCTCCAATTAAAAAATAAAATTAAAAAACAAAAAAATTTGCCAACCTCATGAGCAAAAAACCAATATTTTGCTTTAGTTTCTATTTCTTTAATTGTTGTTGCTGCTGCTGCTACTAAGTCACTTCAGTCATGTCCGACTCTGTGCAACCCCATAGACAGCAGCCCACCAGGCTCCCCCGTCCCTGGGATTCTCCAGGCAAGAACACTGGAGTGGGTTGCCATTGCCTTCTCCAATGCATGAAAGTGAAAAGTGAAAGTGAAGTTGCTCAGTCGTGTCCGACTCCTAGCGACCCCATATTAGGTAATGTGATAATTCTTAAATTTATGCCTTTAGCCATGACCTCCACATTTGTACTCAAATCAGTTGCTTTCTTAGTGTCTAATGGACAGTTCTAACTTAATTTAGTATATCCAAAGTCAAAATCCTAATTTGGATGAATTTTTTTGAAATACAGATATAAAATATAGATGAGAAAACATTTAAAATGAGAGGCAGTTAACAGGTCCAAACTAAACTCCTGATTTATCCTCAAACCTGCTCTTCCTACACAATATCCCATTTCTGTCAATGGCAACCCCATTCTTCCAATCTTCAGGCTAATATTCTGGAGCCATCCTCGATTCCTCCCTTTCTCTCATACTCTACAGAGTTTGATCACTTCTCATTACCTCTACCAATGCCACCCTGGTCCAAGCCACTACCTTCTTCTGACTGGATTATTGTTCAAACCTCCTGCTTGGTCTTCCTGGTCCCCTTCTACTGTTCCCACGCTGTGGATACCATCCCAGTCCATTCCCAACACAACAACCAAGTGATTCTTTAAAAAGCACAAGTCGTAGCATGTCACTCCTCTGCTCAACGCCTGCCCCCATCTCTAATGCCTTTCCATCTCTAAGTAGAAGCCAACATCCTTTCAGCAGCCTACAAGGGCCTCATGGTCTGGCCTCTGCTGCCTCCCTGACCTCATCTTTGTACTCATTCCACTCCAGCTGCTTGGCCTCTTTGCTAAATATGGACCACGCTAAGGAAGAAATCACCCTATAGCCTTTGTGCCTGGCCACAACATTTCACCAGATATCTTTCCACTGCATCTTCACACTTCATGCCTCTTCTGATCAAATGTCATGTAATTAGAGATTCTCCCTAGCCATCTGTATCAGTCAGGGTTCTCCAGAGAAAATACACATACACACACACACACACATACACACAGAAATATCTCTATCTCTATATTCATATATGACTGGATATATATAGATCTATATGTCACCTATCTATCCATCAAGAGAACATAAGAAATTGGCTTACACAGTTATGGAGGCTGAGAAGTCGCAACATCTGCAATTGGCAATGTAGAGCTCCAGGAGAGCCAATGGTATAGTACCAGTCCAAGTCAGAAAGCCTAAAAACCAAGAGAGCTCATGGTATAAGTTTCAATCCAAAAGCCAGCAGGCTTAAGACTCAAGAAGAGTTAACATTTCAGTTCAAGTCCAGATGCTGGAAAAGACCAATGCCCAGCTCAAACAGTCAGGCAGGAGGGGTTCCCTTTTCCTCAATCTTTTTGTCCTATTCAGGCTTTCAACTGATTGGATGATGCCCACCTAAATTAGTGAGGGCAATCTGCTTTACTAGTCTACCAATTCAAATGCTAATCTCACTCCAAAGACCCGCACATACAGACCCAAAATAATGTTTGACCAAATATATGGGCACCTTATGGCCTTGTAAAATTGACACATAAAATTAACCATTACACCATCCTTTCTTAAAAAGCAACTTTCCACATCATTCTCTATCATCCTACAGTACTTAATTTTGTTTCAGAGCACTTTTCACCATTGACATATTATGTATCTCAGTTTTTACTATTTGACTCCACTCACTGGCATGTAAGTTCCAGGGAGGCAGGGACTTTATATATGTTGTTCACTGCTGAATCTCCAGCAGCTATTAGAGTGTTTGGCATGTAGAAGCTGCTCACTAAATATTTGTTCAATAAATGAATGGTTGAAATTGAGCAAGAGTGAGTATGACCACTTAAAGTACTTGATCTGTGAACTGCCACTTTGTGTCCTTTGCCTGTTTTTACACTGAATTTTTTCTTTTTCTTGTTGATTCTTATATGAGTCCTCTAGAGCAAGTGGATATTAACCCTTTGTTACATGTATTTTGTCCTTTCTGTCACTTACCTTTTTATTTTATTTATACCTTTGGCCATGGGATCTAATTGCCACCATCCATTGCATCATCAAAAAAAGAAGAGAGTTCCAGAAAAACATCTACTTCTGCTTTATTGACTATGCCAAAGCCTTTGATTGTGTGGATCACAACAAATGTGGAAAATTCTGAAAGACATGGGAATACCAGACCACCTTACCTGACTCCTGAGTAATCTGTATGCAGGTCAAGAAGCAACAGTCAGAACCAGACATGGAACAACAGACTGGTTCCAAATTGGGAAAGGAGTATGTCAAGGAGGTACAGTGTCACCCTGCATATTTAACTTATATGCAGAATGGGTTCAGTTCAATCACTCAGTCGTGTCTGACTCTTTGCGACCCCATGAACTGCAGCATGCCAGACCTCCCTGTCCATCACCAACTCCTGGAGTTTACTCAAACTCATGTCCATCGAGTCAGTGATGCCATCCAGCCATCTCATCCTCTGTTGTCCACTTCTCCTCCTGCCCCCAATCCCTCCCAGCATCGGGGTCTTTTCCAATGAGTCAACTCTTAGCATGAGGTGGCCAAAGTATTGGAGTTTCAGATTCAACATCAGTCCTTCCAATGAACACCCAGGACTGATCTCCTTTAGGATGGACTGGTTGGATCTCCTTGCAGTCCAAGGGACTCTCAAGAGTCTTCTCCAACACCACAGTTCAAAAGCATCAATTCTTCAGCACTAAGCTTTCTTCACAGTCCAACTCTCACATCCATACATGACCACTGGAAAAACCATAGCCTTGACTAGATGGACCTTTGTTGGCAAAGTAATGTCTCTGCTTTTGAATATGCTATCTAGGTTGGTCATAACTTTCCTTCCAAGGAGTAAGTGTCTTTTAATTTCATGGCTGCATTCACCATCTGCAGTGATTTTGGAGCTCCCAAAAATAAAGTCTGACACTGTTTCCACTGTTTCCACATCTATTTGCATGAAGTGATGGGACCAGATGGCATAGTCTTCGTTTTCTGAATGTTGGGCTTTAAGCCAACTTTTTCACTCTCCTCTTTCACTTTCATCAAGAGGCTTTTGAGTTCCTCTTCACTTTCTGCCATAAGGGTGGTGTCATCTGCATATCTGAGGTTATTGATATTTCTCCCAGCAATCTTGATTCCAGCTTGTGCTTCATCCAGCCCAGCATTTCTCATGATGTACTCTGCATAGAAGTTAAATAAGCAGGGTGACAATATACAGCCTTGACGAACTCCTTTTCCTATTTGGAACCAGTCTGTTGTTCCATGTCCAGTTCTAACTGTTGTTTCCTGACCTGCATATAGGTTTCTCAAGAGGCAGGTCAGGTGGTCTGGTATTCCCATCTCTTTCAGAATTTTCCACACTTTACTGTGATCCACACAGTCAAAGGCTTTGGCAGAGTCAATAGAGCAGAAATAGATGTTTTTCTGGAACTCTCTTGCTTTTTCGGTGATCCAGCAGATGTTAGCAATTTGATCTCTGGTTCCTCTGTCTTTTCTAAAACCAGCTTGAACATCTGGAAGTTCATGGTTCACATATTGCTGAAGCCTGGCTTGGAGAACTTTGAACATTACTTTACTAGCGTGTGAGATGAGTGCAATTGTGCAGTAGTTTGAGCATTCTTTGGCATTGCCTTTCTTTGGGATTGGAATATGCAGAATATATGCAGAATACATCGTGTGAAATGCTGTGCTGGATGAAGCACAGGCTGCAATCAAGATTCCTGGGAGAAATATCAATAACCTCAGATATGCAGATGACACTACCTTCATGGCAGAAAGCAAAGAAGAACAAAAGAGCCTCTTCATGAAAGTGAAAGAGGAGAGTGAAAAAGTTGGCTTAAAACTCAATGTTCAGAAAACTAATATCATGGCATCTGGTCCCATCACTTCATGGGAAATAGATGGGGAAACAGTGGAAACAGTGTCAGACTTTATTTTTGGGAGCTCCAAAATCACTGCAGATGGTGACTGCAGCCATGGAATTAAAAGACACTTGCTCCTTGGGAGAAAAGCTATGACCAACCTAGACAGCGTAGTAAAAAGCACAGACATTACTTTGCTGACAAAGGTCCATCTAGTCAAAGCTATGGTTTTTCCAGCAATCATGTATGAATGTGAGAGTTGGACTATAAAGAAAGCTGAGTGCCAAAGAATTGATGCTTTTGAACTGTGGTGTTGGAGAAGACTCTTGAGAGTCCCTTGGACTGCAAGGAGATCCTACCAGTCCATCCTAAAGGAGATCAGTCCTGAATTTTCATTGGAAGGACTGGTGCTAAAGCTGAAACTCCAATACTTTGGCCACCTGATGCAAAGAACTGACTCATTGGAAAAGACCCTGATGCTGGGAAAGATTGAAGGGAGGAGAAGGGGATGACAGAGGATAAGATGGTTGGATGGCATCACCAGCTTGATTGACATGAGTTTGAGCAAGCTCTGGGAGTTGGTGATGGACAGGCAAGCCTGTCGGGCTGAAGTAGAACTATTGATTAAGGTGGAAAGTCCATGGTGTCACAAAGAGTTGGACACGACTGAGCGACTGAACTGAACTTGGCCATGTGGATGTTTTGTGTCTTTTATCTGGTCAATCATGGTACTCTTTTTAACTTCTGATGCTTATGACAAGCTTAAGACAGTATCCCCAATCCCAAAATTATAAATATATCCTCTCATAGTTTCAAGTGCCTACATAGTTTTGGGGATATTTGTTTTTCTTGAGCTTGTATAAAGTATAGATTCATCTGGTTTTTTAAAAAAATTTTTTCTAGGCATATGTTATAAGTAGAGGTCTATTTTTGCATTCCTATTTTAGGAAAATGCAGGTAGGGATCACAGATATAACTGAGCACCAAGCACTGAGTTCATGATTCTTATAATGGACCTTCCTGCCAAACCACGCCCTGTGGAGAAGTGAGCTATCTTCACCCACCACCACTTTCTTCTGAAATCAGGTGAAATAAACCAAGGGATTAGGAAGCAAAGGAACCAATTTTCCTTCATTCTCCATCAATTTTGAAAAGCTCTGGACTATTACTTGGGACAGAGGAGGGACGGATGTTTCATTAGCATTATATGTCCACTCCCAAGTGCCTGTTTTTCCCTTACGCCCGTCCTCTGAGCTCCAGTCTCAAATATCGAACTGTCTGATTGGTATCCCTTGCTGGATGGACAACCAGTATATCTAACTTATTATGCTCAAAATTGAACTCACCATCTCCCTTAAAAACCTGCCCCTTCCCCATATATGGTAACACTGTCGACTTAGTTGCTCATTCAGAAACTAGGAGTCCACCTTAACACCACTCTCACTTCCTACATTCAATCCACTGTTAAGTCCCATCAGTTTCCCTCTCTAGACTATATCTCAAAAATATCTATAGTTGACCTCACTATTCACAGATTTCATATTTGTGGATTTACCTGCTTGCTGAAGTGCATTTGTAACCTCTAAATTAATATGAGCATCTGTGCTTGTTGTTCTTCGTCACTCAGTCGTGTCTGACTCTTTGCAATCCCATGGACTACAGCCCACCAGTTTCCTCTGTCCATGGGATTCTCCAGGCAAGGATACTGGAGTGGGTTGCCATTCGCTTCTCCAGGGATCTTCCCAACCCAGGGATCAAACCCAGGTCTCCTGCATTGCAGGCAGATTCTTTACTGTCTGAACCATCAGGGAAGCCCTAATATGAGCACAGAACAGTGAAAAATGTAATTCAATCAATGTGCACTTTCCCAGCTGAGGTCAAACAAGGTGATGCCTTCTTTTTTAGTTCTCAATCTGTAGGCAAATGTCCTTTTCATGGTTTATTTTAGTGCCACACTTTCACATTTTTTTTTTTTTTTGCTAACAATTTCTGTTTGAAATGGCCCCCAAGTGCAGTGCTCAAGTGCTTTCTAGTGTTGCTAAGTGCAAGAAGGTTGTGATGTGCCTTTCAGAGAAAATACAGAGTTTTGTAACTGTTGTTCTGACATGAACTATAGTGCTATTGGCCATGAAGTCAATGTGAATGAATCAGTAATATGTATTAAACAAGGTCTTCTTAAACAAAGCACACATGAAATTATGGATTCATCAGTTGACGAAAATGTTATCACCAAAGGTTTGCAGGAACCTAACCATGTTTTATTTCCTTTAGGAACAACAGTTCCATCTTTATTGATGCAGCATTCATAGCAACTTTATAGACTATAACTATTATGAATAATGGGAATCACCTGTACTTTACTCAGTTTCCACAGCCTTTACCCAGGACCAAGCCATCATGCTACCATCTCTTGTCTAAGCTGATGAAGTATCTCCTAGAGTGATACTCTTACTTCTACTTTTGCCTCACTAGAGCCCATTATCCATAAAACAGCCAGAGTGATCTTCTGGAACAGAAAATCAGATGATACTACTTCCCTCACAAAACCATGGTAAAGGAGACTTCTGGTTGCACCTATAATTCATGACTGAAAATTCTGCTCTTCCTCAGAGGTTTGGATACCCTCAGGTCCCAGAGGACGATGAGATACTTTGTTTGCTGCTTTTGTTAAGCTGCCTTTTAGCCAGCACAGTGCTCACAGCTCCTGACCCCTAGAAGTCCCTCCTCTCTATTACTCGTCTTCCTATTTTACCCCCTCTCTCATTTCATACTGAAGTTGTCTCTTGTGTTCAAGGTTGTCAGTTCCATTTTTATCTCCTTGCTCTTTATGTTTTGTGGAAGGGAAATTTTTAGAAAACTAATTTATGTATTTACTTTTGCCTGTGCTGGGTCTTCTTTCCTGGGTGTGGACTTTCTCTAGTTGCAGCAAGTGATGGCTACCCTTTAGTTGCAGTGCATGGGCTTCTCATTGCAGTGGATTCTCACTGCGCAGGCTCTAGGTGCTTGAGCTTCCATAGTTGTGTACATGGGCTTAGCTGCCCCATGGGCATGTGGGATCTTCCTGGATCAGATATCAAACCAGCATCCCCTGCATTGGTAAGCAGACTCTCAACCACTGGACGATCAGGGAAGTCTAGAATAAATGTTTTGAGATAGGAATTTATATTTTTATTTCCTTCTTGTTTTCCCCATTTCCCTTCTTTCTTCATTTAAGCAAGTAAGTGACCCTGTTATCCTTGACTCAGGGGAGGGATGTGTCACAGTACTTTTTCTGGCTCTTGTGTTATGTTGGACTGCCAGGGCCATCAGGCAGTCTGAAGCTTAGAACCTGCCTTTCAAGGTAGCTGCCTACGGGTGAGACCCTCATTTCACATCAAACTTCTTCTGAAACAAGGCAATTCGGTTTTCCCCCTGAATGCAAAAGAACAGTGAGTGAAGCTAGTGTCATGTCTCTTGCTAGTATGAGGAGTGGGAATTCCACCAGTGTGTTGCCTAGGATCCTTTGGAGCATTCCTGAATAGGCTCCTTGTTGGGCAATATATTCCACCGATTGCATCCAGTCTACTTGTAAACTTTTTCTTGGATATTCTTGATCTTTTTGGTTCAAATATCTACCCCTTAATTACTTCTGGCATTTCTCCATTCCAAACACTGCCCTCAGAACTCCAGGGCTTTCTTTCCTAGGCTACAACTGCTTCCACATCCATCTAAAGGACACTATAGTACCCTACACATGGACCATCCATTAGTGAAAGTTTTTCATTCCCATGAGATGAAAGCTTACATCTGGAGAGTAAACTCATTTCGTCATCTCTCCAGCAAGACTCCTTTCCCTCCCACTACTGACGATTGCTTTAACACTACCTGCTGATCTCTGTATTAATCCTCCATCCAATGAAACAACAATCAGTTTAGGGTTATTTAATTCATGGCTGACACTGTTATCATAGTCTTTCCAAGATAGTATCTGTGTGTAGTATAGAGGACATATTAGAATCCTAAAAAGTCTAAAATAGTAATTGGCTAGTTGATCTACTGGCATCATACATGCTTGCTTGCAGTCAGCCCACAACCTGGAATCTTTACATCTCTGCAAATCAGCTGTATACAGTCCCCAGTGTAATGTGATAGAAACTGATAGTTGTTCTCCAATATATACTACTCACTTCTTCTTTTAATAATAGAAACCCCAAGTTTCAGCTTGGTACTTGGCTTCCCACCTGAAGGTTAAAATTTTAGAAGAAAACATAAGAGAATACCTTGCTCATTTTAAAGTAGTAATAGATTTCTTGAACAAAACAGACATGCACACACACACACACACACACACAAATACTAACCATAAAATAAAAGTGAGGAATTATAGTCTTTTAGACTCTGTGGGAGAGGGAGAGGGTGGGATGATTTGGGAGAATGGCATTGAAACATGTATAATATCATATATGAAACTGAGTCGCCAGTCCAGGTTCGATGCACGATACTGGATGCTTGGGGCTGGTGCACTGGGACGACCCAGAGGGATGGTATGGGGAGGGAGGAGGGAGGCGGGGTCAGGATGGGGAACACATGTATACCTGTGGCAGATTCATTTTGATATATGGCCAAACCAATACAATATTGTAAAGTTAAATAAAATAAAATCTTATAAAAAATAAATAATAATAAAAATAAAATAAAAAAGTGAGGAATTAGACTCTCTTAATGTTGAGAATTTTCATTTGTCAAAAGAGACCATAAAGAAAGTGAAAAGATAAGCTACAAACTTGGAGGAGATATTTACAAAACATACAACCAAAAAAGGATTCCTGACCAATAATACAAAGAATTCTTACAAAGTAAAAAGAAAACAAATGTAAAAATAGGCAAAGGCCATGAACAGTCATTTGACAGAAGAAACACAAATGGCCAATGAACCTATGAAAAGACGCTAAATTTCATTAGTATTCAGGGAAATGCAAATTAAGACCACAATGAAACAATATTTTGTGTCCATAGTAAAATCTTAAATGTTTGCTAATATCAATGTTGAAGAGGATGTGGATCAGTAGGACTTCTTGTATGTCTCTGCTATGATTGTCAATGGGTACAACCCCTTTGGGAAACAATTTTGCATTATTTTGCATTTGCATACTCCATAATCCAGCAGTTTCACTCCCTAGTCTGTTCTCTTGCACATGTGTACAAGGAGTCAAAAATAGAAATGTTTATACATACAGTTCATAATAGGAACTATTTGGTAGCAACCCAAATATTCACCAACAAAGGAATAGATAAATATATTGTGGACTATCACACAGCAGTAACAATGAATGAAATAGTCACATTAAACAATACAGATGGATTTTAGTAACATTATGTTCAGAATAAAGAAAGTCCAAGAAAAAGACTATATGCAGTAGGATGTCATTTATATTGACCTAAAAACTTCTTTTGGCATGCATAACTATGTTATAAAACTATTGTTTAAAACAAGAGTATAGAAAACATAGAATTCAAGACACTGATTATCTCTGGGTCTAGGAAAAGAGTGAGATGTATATATAGATATTGATTATGAATAATGTTCAATTTTTTAGTTGGGTGATGAATTAATACATACTTATCATATTGTTATGGATTTTAATACATATATATATGTTATATACATAATTTTATATATAAAATAAATATTTAAAGATAGAGGAAAATTAAGTGTGAGAAATAAATTATTTCATACTTCAGTATGCATTTACATTCTTGGTCATGATTCCACAAAGGTATTATTGAATATTCAGTTGTTTATACCTTTATGTCAAGCAACAATGATCCCAATAGCCAGAAATACAGAGTGATAAAGATTTGTGTTATTATTAACTCAATATCATGACTGATCAGTGTTGTGGTTTCCCCAAAAGGTAAATAATTGTTCATTAAGTTCCAAAGAAAACAAAGCACAGTTTTCTCTCAATTTGTATAACAGATACAGTCTTGGGAAATTCAATATGAAAGCTCTTAAAAGCTCCTTTCTGCTTGGATTTAACATAGTGTTAGATTTTGGACTTCATCATTATAATCAGGCTTTGTATCCAGCTTGACTATCCAGCAAGACATTTGAAAGTCTTATGGGACAATTCTTTGTTGTGTGGGGATGTGCTGAGCATTACTAAAACTGTTGCTGCTAAGTCACGTCAGTCGTGTCCGACTCTGTGCGACCCCATAGATGGTAGCCCACCAGGCTCCCGTCCCTGGGATTCTCTAGGCAACAATACTGGAGTGGGTTGCCATTTCCTTCTCCAGTGCATGAAAGTAAAAAGTGAAAGTGAAGTCGCTCAGCCCAGTCCGACTCTTCGCGACCCCATGGACTGTAGCCTACCAGGCTCCTCTGTCCATGGGATTTCCCAGGCAAGGGTACTGGAGTGGGTGCCATCGCCTTCTCCATTACTAAAACTATGTATATGTATAAGTGAATCACTTTGTTGTACACCTGAAACTAACCCAACATTGTTTATCAACCATACAACAATATAAAATAAAAAATTAAGAAAATAAAATATCCTCAGCCATCATCAGTTTAATGCTAATAATGTCCCACAGTCACTATGAGAACCCAAAATGCCCCTACAGATCTCTCAATTGCCCCCTAGGAGGAGCAGTACTGCCAGAACCACTGTCCTTGTGGAGAATGTGAGGGTGGGAAACCATCAGCTTTTCAGTGACTTGGGCTTTCACTTGAATAAGCCAATCAGCTCATCAGAGAAGCTGTCATACCTGGCCATCGAGAAGTGATGTGAAGTGCTAAGTGTGAGAGAGTGTTTAGTTTGAAAGAGAAAGAGGGCAGGGGCCAGAGCCAAAGAAGGCAGAGAAAGAAGACTGAATGCCAGGTCCCCAAACTGGGAAAGTTACTCAAGACAGTGTGCCATGGGTCTTTGGTCTAACACTGTAAACCTATCAGGACCACTTTAACACCTAAGGTGACCTTGTGCGTGCCTGCATGCTAAGTCACTTTAGTCCTGTCCGACTCTGCCATTCTATGGACCGCAGCCCACCAGGCTCCTCTGTCCATGGGATTCTCCAGGCAAGAATACTGGAGCAGGCTGCCATTCCCTTCTCCAGGGGACTCTTTCCAACCCAGGGATCAAACCCATGTCTCTCATGTCTCCTGCACTGGCAGGCAGGTTCTTTACCACTAGTGCCACCTGGGAAGCCCAAGGTGACCTTTGGGGCACCTCATGGGGTGGAGAGGAAGAATCTGTACCTATATTGGGGTTGGGGGTGGGGGAGGTGTGCAGAATTCGATCCAATCTGCAACAGTGGAAAATGCACCTCACAGCTATAAAACTTTATTAAATGTGTGGGGATGTTGTGCCCTGAGCAAAGGAGGCAGTGAAGCCAACATGTGTCTTTCCTGGCAATGCCCACACATGACACCAGGAAGGACTCCACCAGCTTTGCTCTCCTTCACTCCTATTTGCACAGGAGCCCCAGTTGTCCACTGACCTCAGCTTTGGGGTAGGGGGCAGGGTGAAGAAGGAAACAGGCTTAACAGATATGCAATTGAGCCGAAGGATAAGATGGCCCAGAATAACCTAGCAAGGCAAATAAAGCACTTGATATACAGGTGCGGTGCCAGGAGTCAAGGACCGGAGATTGGGTCCAGTTGTGGAAACTGGGCATCCTGAGTCTGTCTAAGATAGCTGAGTGTTGGAAGGGCACACTGTATGTGGTAGGGGAAAGCAAGGATGACTGCCAACATATAAAGTCCAGCCTGGGGGCAGCCAGGAATAGGGGGAAGCAGCTGTCAAAGTGATATATTGTAATAATCATCTGACCATTAGGCAGCTGGAAAGAAGAGATCAGGTGAATACACTATGAGGCCATGGTCATTGGATCACAAGAAATAAGTTATGTTAAAAGAAGAAATATGAATTGCTTTTGTAAATAAGATCAGGGTTGTCAAGAAGGAAATTAAATCTTGCAGAATCCACAGTCTAAAGTGGGAGGCTTCCTCCCCACACACTGGAGTTCATTCAACCCTACCACCCACACAATCAAAAGACAATGAGTTGACCTACTGTTTGGAGGGGCAAGTTGCAGAACAATGTACAGAATAAAATCTCATTTAAATATTTCATCTACCATGGGGAAACAAACACAGGCACATTTGTTAGAATGTAGAGAAAGGTATGGAAGGACATACACCAAATTCTTAACACTGGCTACTTTTAGGGACTGTGGTTGGGATAGGGGTGAATAAAGGGTTCTGTGTTTTTCTTTATACACCTCTGTATCACTTGACTTGTTCAACTATCATGTGGAGAAAAACTTTTTAATTAAATCTGATAGACTTGAGCCTACCCTCTCCCCCCTGCAGATTCAGCAGAAATTGGGCAAGGGAGGAAAGTCATTGACATTCAACAAACACCGGAGGCAGCAGAGACATGGGACGTGATCACTTTTGTAGGGAGGGGTGGGGCATGTTCCTGGAGAAGAGGAGGTAGGGACATGGGGCAAGAAAAGGGTGAAAGGGAGAGGACTTAAGGAGGGGATGAAGAAAGGGGCCAATCAGTGAAGGATGACCTTCTTCTGGAGGCCTGGGGAGCTTCTGTATGTGATGCCCCCAAGGACCAAGGCAGCGAGGACTTGCACCTGTGTAAAGGAATGAGGAGGCTAGACTAAGGGCACAATGCCTACCCTCATCTTCAACTTGGTATGGCTTTAGACCAATCACCTGAGCTCTGAGAACTGCTTAAACTTCCTTCAGGATTCAAGGTATATGGTATACTTTAGAGAAAAGGAAATGAGGCAGCAGAGGAGGGAGCCAAAGGAGGAAATGGCTGCTTCCTCCCTCCATGGATATTGACAGCACCGTCACCGTGGACTGTGGGGTAGCAAGGAGTACCTACCTGCAAATGACTGTGGGCAACAAGGTTTCAAGGATTATCCCCCCATGGATGATGATCCAGCTGAAGAGACAGTAAGGTCCCTTTCCCCTACTCCCCCTACCAGCGGTAGCTACAGACTCACCTTGAGGGCCAGAAAGCAGAAGGAACCACCACCTACATGCAGCTGCTCCCCAAAGCAGACCAGATCCTTAAGGGCCTTCTGCATCATCAAAGAAAGAATGATCAGTTTGGGTATGGTTCCAATGCTATCTTTTGTTTTTTAATATTATTAATGCCATGTATCAGCTCAGTAATTCTCCCCAAGTGAAGGGTGTTCATAATTATCTGAGGGTGGGGGGAGTGTTTTTTAAAACCGGATACACTGGTTCAGAGTCCTACATAAGAATCCCTGCCTTTTGAGCCATCGCTATGAGGAGGAGTGTGTCATAGCACTTGGATGTGTCGGGTCAGAAATGAACAAATGAAAAGGCGGAAATCACTCTTCTAGCCCTATAGTTCTCAAGGTGTGATTCCCAGGCCAGCAGCCTTGGCATCATCTGGCAACTAGGTAGAAATGCAAATTATTGGGCTTCACTGCAGACCATACTGAATCAGAAACTCTGTATGGGACCCAGAAATATGTTTAACAAAACCCCCAGGTGATTCTGCTGCATGCTTAAGTTTGAGAATCACTGCTTGAGTCAAAGTCTTTAAATATTATCACCCTCCTTGGCAGAGCACTCATCTCCAAACCTCCCTGTAATGAGTGAAACTATCAACCACCTCCTTTTGCTTAAATATCTCATTCTTCAGTTTTTCTGATTGCTCCTGTCTTTTATTTCTCCTTCAATGTCTCTTTTTTCCTTTTCTCTTTCACAAGATGTGAATCTGTGCCCAATGATCAGCCATCTGCCCTTACATCCCCCCTTCTCCATTCTTCTCCCTTCATCCACAGTCATGACTTCAATGATCATTTCTATGTTGATGCAGCTTGACACTTAAGCTGTCTATGACCAGATAACTATAGTCTAATATTCAAATAGTATTTTCCACCAAGTGAATTATCTAGTCATTGCTTCAAATTCAACATGCCTAACCTTCCCCACTCTCCATAGTAGCCTTTTCAAACTAAAAAATCTCATGTTTACCTTTGATGGCTCCTTCTTCTCTCTTCTCACCTAATCCATTCAAATATCCTATTTTTAGTGGTTCTTCATAGTATCTCCTGGATGTGTCACTCTCTACTCCTTTTCCCTACCCATGTCTAAATTCTCAACATCTCTCAGTTGAACCTTCTAAAGAGGTTCAAGACTATTTCCAATCTCTTTCCCTTCAGTCCTTCCAAACAGCTGTTCAAAATAACAGTGTATGCATCATATTACCTCCCTTCTAAAAAATCTATTGATAACATTGATCATTCACTGCTTCAAATCTAAGTTGCTTGGTATGGTTTTTAAGACCCAGAAAAATCTGGCCTTTTTCTTCCAACCCACCCTTGCCTCATCTAATGAGCAAGTCCATATTGTAGCAAGCACCTAAATGTTAACCATGACTACAGCAAACAATCTCTCTGGACTATTCCTGGTTTTCCTTCATCAGCTACCTCTTATCTCCATGCATCTCCAGTCCCTGAGCCTTTCTAAACGTCTTCTTTTAGCCCTTTAGTCTTGATGAATTGGCCCAAATCTCCTCTCTGCCTTACCAGACTCAGCTCCCTACTTGACCCTTGGTTTTTATATTCTTCTGGCTTTAAGATCACTCTCCTACAACTTAGGAAAGGTTTGTTCCACCAGCGTCAGTCCTAAGGAATCCTTCCAGCCATATGACTCCTCTTTCATCTTCCACTCCCTTCCCATTAGAGGACCTTCTTGGACATTACCTCTATATTAACCTATTCCAGTAAGTCTGACTATTCACTGAGCAAGCACACATACACACAGACTCTCACATGTACACACTAATCTCATCCTCAAGGTGAGCTCTGTACTCTTTCTGTTCTTCTCATATCCTACCCATCTTTAAAGATCCATCATGTCCAGCCTTCCTGAATTCTTCACATTCATAGGGTAGACTGGTTTAGGTACCAGTTCAGAGACCAGAGTCTGAGGTTGGGTTCCAAGGAGTCATAAAGGCAGGTGTACTCTTCCAGGTTGCCCAGATCGGGAAGATAGAGAGTAGCAGGTCCAATCTAAGCCCAAGAGTTTGAAAGGGAGAAGAAAGGTCAAAAACTAGTGAGACAAGATACAAACATCCAGGTCCAAAGACGAGAGTAGGGTCATAGATAAGACATTGATTTTCTTAACCGGATTGCAACATGTTATAAGTAAACAGCAGGTCAGGGGAAAAAAATGAAAGAATATCTTGGAGCAAGGGGCATGGTAAAATATTTGCCAGGAAAAATGTTGGACATTCATGGCTCATTTTATAGGATGGCAGAAGTACAAGAATGATGTGTTGGCTTAAACTTTCAAGGTTGAGACAGACCAATTCCACACCCTTCTTGCCTTCCAGTTTATGGCATACAACTTATTTTTTCCTGTCCACAATGACTTCTCCATCTGTAAGTTCTTTTGTACCTGTAGTCTGCATTTAATGATCTGCATTTAATTTATTTTTTTTCATTCTGTCCCTCTATCACTTCATTTTTTGATAGTCTTAATAACTTTATTAGATTTTACTATAAATTGAATGATTAATACAATTTATATGTACTAGGTTTAGAGGACATTTTAAAAAGTGACTAAAGACTGAAATTAAGTGATGCCAATATCAAAATTTCAGTAGAGACATGAGATAACTTTCCAGAGGATAAACTGGAGAAATAACCCACAGTACAAGAGCAAAAGCACAGAAAAACTGAAATTATGACTGAAATTATAAGAGACAGAGACATATCCAGAAAACTTGATGTATAAAACATAAAATATCAGGGATAATAAAAGTGAACAAGTTATTGTTGTTTAGTCACTAAGTCATGTCCAACTCTTTTGTGACCCCATGGACTTATAGCCTGGCAAGCTCCTCTATCCATGGGATTTCCCAGGCAATAATACTGGAGTGGGCTGCCATATCCTTCTTCAGGGGATCTTCCCAACCCAGGGATCAAACCCACATTTCCTGCATTAGCAGGAGGATTCTTTACCACTGATCCACCAGGGAAGCCCAAGAAAAAAATGAATAGGTACAAATATGATAATCAAGAAAATGATAGAAGAAAATGTCTCTATACTTACAAATTTCACAGATAAAGAGAAAAATCTTACAAGCTTTCAGACAAAGAAGCTTCTTTTCATTTGATTTTATATTTACCAAGGAAAGAATCACACTAGAATCAGAGGTCTCACTTTCCTCAGTGAAAGCAAAAAATGATGAAATAATATCTATAAACAAGTGAAAGGATTATCATTTAGTAATTTTGTACTCATTCAAGATATTATTCATCTATGTGGGCAAAAGACATTCTCAGACACTCAAAGACAAAAAAATTACTGAAGAAATGACTAAACAAATTAAAATGAAATCAAAACAAAGATTTCAAGATTAGTAAAGATTTAGGGATTTAAGTTTCAATAAGCAGTGGTTATAATATTTACTGATAAATATAAAAGGATGATGATAATATGACAGCATAGTATGTATTACGTAAGAATACTTGAAATGAAAAATCAAAAAACACATACACTCCATGGGAAAACTTCTTATCTTAGTCATAGCAATTACTGCCTAGTTGGTCTCCCCACTTCCTGTTGAATCCTCTCTAATGAACTCACCTTGAGGCAGCCATTGATCTTTGTAAAATGTGTGGTTGAGTGAGAAGAATATATTTATTATTAAATTTTGATATATCTAAGAGGAAAAGTAGCTTAAATATGATTGTTAAAAATAGGAGTGCACCCACTAGCACAATAGAGCTATATTTAAAGAACGTCTAAATTCCTTGGGGAAAGAAAAAGGGCAAATAAAGGATTTTAAAATTTTTGACTAAAAAAAATTTGATAAACCTAGAAAAGTAAGGAAAGAGAAAATTGGAAACCAAAAGTGTAATGAACAAACCATGAGAGAAGAAATAAGATCAAATATATTTGTTTTTGCAATAAGTATGCATGCATGCATGCATGTTAAGTTGCTTCAGTCTTGTCTGATTCTTTGCAACCCTATGGACTGTAGCCCAGCAGGCTCCTCTGTCCATGGGATTCTCCAGGGTGGAGTGGGTTGCCATGCCCTCCTCCAGGGGATCTTCCCAACCCAGGGAAAATCTCCTGCACTGGAAGGCATGTTCTTTACCAGTAGCACCACCTGGAAAGCCCAGGCTTAAATTATTCTTTCCTCAAAAAAATAAAATGGATTTTCAGTTTTTGTTTTAAAAAAATAATGATATGGTACATATAACAAATACTCCTGGAAAAAAAGAACAAAGAAATACTAAATATAAAGCAACAGAAAAACATATGAAATGAGTGCAAGTAAAAATAAAGCAGTATTAAAGTCAGATAACGTGAAATTCAAAGCCAGAAGAATTAAACAGAACAAGGATATATTCATCTAATGATAAAAAGACACGCAAAATTTATATGTCATAAACCTTATGCACTAAACAATGTAGCAGCGAATACATACATAAGGAAAAAAACTAGAAATAAGACAACAGAAAGCCATAGTTATAGTGAGAAAACTTATATACCTCTTTAAATATTTAGCAGATAAAGGAGACAAGAAATAAGCAAGGATATAAAGAATCCAAGTAATACAATGAACAGATGAATTTATTATAAAGTTGAACCTTACAAAGAAGACACATTCTGAACATATATCTATAGAACATTTCTAAAAATCAGTCAGGTACTTGGCAACAAAGAAAGTCTAATGAACTCCAAAAGGAAGAAATGTATATACTGTATTCTCTGACTAAAATAAAATAAAACAAGAAATTCACAAAAACCGTAACTCTCCAAAATTTAACATTTGAAAATGAAGAAATACTCTTCTGAACAGTCACTGGGTCAAACTGGAAATCAAAATTGAAGTTACAAATTATCTAGAAATAATTTAAAGAACATTCCATAAAAGAAAATCTGTAAGATGTGGCTAGAGTTAAACTCTGAGGGAAATTTATAGCCTCAGATATATTTGTTACTAAAAAATAAGCATGAAAATAAATGAACTAAAAATTTAACTTACAAATTTTAAAAAAACAACATTAACTTAAAGAAAGTGGAAAGAGAGAATTAATAAAAGCAGAAGCTAAAATTAAAGAAGTAAAAGCTACTACCACCACACAATTCTACTCATCTCCCACAGACACAAAGGAGAATGAATAAAAATCATTCAACAAATGATTCAACAAATCAACAGACCTATAAAAGAAAACTACTTCCTCCGGCAGCCTAGGGTTTTGTTTTTTGTTTTTTTTTTTTTTTTAAGAGCAAAGGTTAAAATGTATCATTAGAAATGAAAAATGAAATATAACCACTTAGATAAAACATTGACACAATTATAAGACAAAATTATAAGCAATTTTGTCAATAATGAAAATCTAAAGCAAATGAACAAATTTTTAGCAAGACAAAGAGTATAATACACTCAAGAAATCATAGGAGATCTGAACAGACCAGTAATCACAGGGAAAAAAATAGGACATTTCTGAGTTCTATCTAACCTTCAAAAAAACTTTCTGTTATTCAAACTGATCTGGGCTTATATAGAGCACCCCAATGTATTCTACACATAACCTTTTAAAAATGTGACTAAAGAATACAACAAAGATAAAACTAAAGACCACTTTTACTTATGAATATAGATGCAAAATGTTTTAATAAAATATTAGCAAACACATTCCAGAGTAGCAGCAAAAACCTAATTCACTCTGATGAAACAAGGTTTATTTGAAGAATGCAAATATGGTTAAATTAAGCAATCTATCAATATAATTCATTACATCCACAAGTTAAAGGAGAGGAATGTTATAATTGTATTAAAAAGTAATGGAAAAGTATTTGATATGATTCAGCAGTCATGGATAATAATAAAACCTTTTAAAAAACACTTAGAAACCACTTCAATCTAATAGACTGTTTAGCAAAATCCAATGAATACTATAAGAAATACTTCGAAGAGAAAAGGTAACATCAAGCCTAGGCTGTTCCTGGCCTCTGTGAGAATGACCTTGATCTACCAGTGCTGAAACAGAAGAGTTAAGATTAATGCCAAGTGTTATGTCTGTGGTGGTAGCCTTATGGAACTGCCCCCAGCTTTGGCCTTTTGTGAGTTGCCTCAGGCCTACATGGCAAAAGCTAAATATAAGATTAGCAGAAGCTGTTTTTCACTGAGAAAGAATGCCCTTTGGCTAGATAACTGGGATTAAATTGTTAGACTGTTACCTTGTGTTACTCACAAAATAAATTCCAGATGGATTAAATATTTAAATCTTCGTATGAAAACTTTAGAAGGAAATTGAAAAGAATATTTTTAGAACCACAGAGTGGGAGAGGCCTTCTTATGTAAGATAGGAATCTGAGAAGCCGTAAAAATTGGCAATTTTGACAACATAATTTAAAATTTACTGTGGGGCAAAAGAAAAAGTAAAAATTTCACTGAGATGAAATATCTGCAATTAAAACAGACTCATAATCCTAAAATATAAAAGAAACAGATTTATAACCCTATAATAAAAATATAAAGCCTATAATATAACCCTAAAATTTTTTATGAAAAAGCCAACAACCTGAAATTTATGGCAAAGGTAGTGAAGAAACAAATCAGAAGTGGAAATACAGATATCAAACAAAAGTTTCCAGCCTCATAGGTTGTCAAGGATAAAAATATTATAAATGATGGGACAGTACTTTTTACCCTTCTGACTGGCACCATTTTAAAATATTGATAATATTCAGCACAGGCAATAGCAACTCTCTTACTCTATCTTTAGTAGACAAGGGAGTTGCTACAATCATTTTCGAAGGTAATCAGGTAGCAACTACCACAAATTTTAAATGTACAGACCTTCGATCTGGTGATACCTCTTACAGGTCTGTAACCTAATATGTTATTTTTTTAAGTGAGCAGAGACCTATGTCCAAGGATGTTCACTACAGTTGGCAATGGCAAAATAAAGGACAACAATCTGAAGGCTCATCAAAAGTTAAGTAAGTTATAGGAATACTGAAAAGCTGAAATCAAGCATGAGTGCTAGCTCTGTCTGCCAAGCTCTCCATGATATATTATTATTTTTTTTTTAAGAGGCAGAGTATGAAGCATAGTAAGATGCAATTTTATTTTACAGTAGGTGGGAGAAGGGACCATGTATCCGTGGGCATTGAGCTGAGCTCAGAGGAGGATCTGTCTGAATTCGGCTCAAAGCAGTTCAAGCTTACAATTGAACATGTGTATGGGAAACATGCCCTTGTGTATCAAACCAAAATGCTTCACTTCTGTCACAAGATTCTGGTACTGTGGCTATCTGGCTATATTTATTAAAGGACTATGTAACAGGCCAAAAGTTTTCAAATAACGAAGAACATCTGCAATTTTGGTAAAGTCTTCAATCTAAAGAAAGCCTGTGTCAAAACTTAAACTAAGGTGTGTGGGGTGGGGGAGAAAAGTGTGAAAGGGTACACAGCAAACTGAACACTGAAATTGAACACTGATATATTCCCCCAATATATCTTTGTATTGCTGAAGACCAAGCACGTCATCTTAAAAACCCTTAGTAAAAAGAAATTAAAGAAGATGAGAAAAAGAATAAGACAGAAGCCAGCATAATGTGGGGGGGGGGGGGGGATAAAAGGAAAGAAAGAAGAAAGGGAGGAAAGAAAGAAGGCAGGAAGGAAAGAAAAAGACGAGGAAGGAAGGAACGAAAGAAAGAGAAAGAGAGAGAGAAAGGAACGGAAAGGAAAGAAAGAAAGAAAAAGAGAAACCGGCAAGGCACGCAGAGGCAGGCGTGCAGGAGGACCCAAGCGCGGAGCACAACGGTGCTGGAGGTCAGCCGCAGCCTGAGAGCTGCTAATCCCCGCGCGTCTGCGGCCAGCTGCCTACAGCGGCCTGGACTGGCGGGCGCTTCACAGTCATTTTCTGAAGGTAAGAAGAGCAAGCCTCTGACTGCAGGCAGATGGGAGCGGCTGCGGCAGAAAGCAGAGCAAATATATATATATATATATATATATATATATATACACATACATACATACATAGGCGGGTGTAGCCCGGCCGCCAGCGCGCAGAAACCGGGCCACCGGAGAAGCCCGCCTGGAAGCCCGGGCTGCATCACATCCTGCCACCCACCCCTTGAGCCATTAAGCAAGGAGGCGGCAAGCACCTCTTGTCACAAGAGGGTGAGAATCTGGGGGAGGAGGTGAGGAAGCCCAGAGGATCACAGAGGAAGGGAATGGGACAGAGGCAGGCCAGCTATTCCTACTCCGCCTTCCACTGCACCCATCCCTTTGACTGGAATCATGGAAGGCTCCTATCTCTGTGCCCCGGCCGTGGACAAGCCCTGGGGGCTAGGGATGGGAGGATTACTGCCGGAGATGAAGAGATGACGACAGAGAGGCCTGACTCTGACAAGGAAGGGCTTGGAACTGAAGACATCCCTTGGGAACTGAGACCCTCATCCTGCCAACCCCGACCATTCACGCTGAGGCCTCTCACACAAGACAGAAACTTGAGAGCACAGGCCCTGAATTCAAATTGCAACTCGGCAACTTGCTCATTGTGACCTTGGGCAAGTTAGGTAACCCCTCTGGGATTCAGTATCTCCTTTGTGAAATAGAGGCAATAATATCGTTACCCTTCTTTCTGCCAGGGTATTGAGGAAGGAGAGAAAGATTAAAGATGATAACGCTTATGAAGTCTAGCTCCTAGGAAGATTTGAGTGCTCAATAAATCTTTGGTATTATTAGAACGTTAATTAATGTGTCATTTGTGGGCAGAGTCCTAGACCAGGTGCTGAGTTTTAATAGCCAGTGGAGGCTCCTAGATTCCATTGCTTTCCACTATCTCCAACCCCACCCCATCTCTTTTTCCTGCCCCCACCAGTGCCGGATCTAAAATCCTCTCTCGCCTGGGAGCGTCTCCAACTGCTCATTTTCCACCAGTTTGCTGTGCCGACCACCCCCAACCCCCAACACACACACACACAGTTCCTTTGAGCACACCTTCACTTCCAGAGTGAAACACACACACCCTCAAGCCTCCTTCTTTCCAAATCCCCGTGGAATCCCCCACCCCGGGGTGGGGGCAGGGTGGAGCTGGACGGATGGCGAGGGAGAGGAACTACCTTAAGCTGCCAAAAAATACCCAGAGAAAATCGAGAAAGGATACCGAGCCCCGCTTGAGAGGCCTTTTGGGGTGCTGGAGGCAGTCCGCAAAGAGCAAACGCGTCAGGTTTTTTTCTTTTCTTTTTTTTAAATTTTATTTTATTTTTAAACTTTACAATATTGTATTAATTTTGCCAAATATCGAAATGAATCCGCCACAGGTATTTTTTTCATCAAGCATCAGCAGTTGCTGGGTGTAACCCTAGTCCCCCTCCCCTGTGAAATAAGTGTATGTGCTCTCCTCAAGCATCCCGCGTACTGATTCTCTCACATTTCATTGACTCATCCCTCTTGCCCCCATTAACCCCGCGTCCTGGGCACTTGCTCTTTCCAATCCCGCTCGACCCCAACAGATGGCCAAGTGGTCTAATTAACCAGCCACCCCGCGCTCCCCGTCTCTGCTTAGACGCCACTCTGTAGAGGAAAACATGGGGTGTACGAAGGCGGCCCAGGATTATTTCTTTGAACCTTCGTTTGTTTTGCCAGAGTATAAATATGATGCTGTAGAATATGTCCAAATGTTCCCAAAATAGACCCAGTGCTGAGGCTGTGTTCAAGCTTGGACATTCCCAGAAATGGTTTCACTATCCAGATTCAAGTCGCTATCTGCGCAGAAGGTTGTGAGGAATTCTCACTTGATGTGGTGCTGAATAGTCAATCCTTCAAGATTAGAAAAGCTTCTTGATTTCAGAGACATTTGTTATGGAAAGATCTCAGTCCCCTTTGGGGAACCTCTTCCCTCCAGCCGCCACCACCAGTTTCTTCTAAAACAGGTTATAGCTGCTGCAAGGATATGCCCACATTTGGTCAGCCTGGACCACTCTGGGCAATCGGAACTTTCCACATTCTCATGTCTTAACTACCTAGTTGCTCCAAATAGACCTGCTTCTTTTAGTTCCTTATTGTCAGCCACCTCACTGCTCATCATCACCACCTACCATGGTGCCTTTAGAATCTATATCTTTATTGTCTCATTACAAAAATTAAAATGATAATTATAAATATGGAAACATTGTAGAACCACAATCTACCCACGAGAAACACATCAGTTCAGTTCAGTCGCTCAGTCATGTCTGACTCTTTGCGACCCCATGAATTGCAGCACGCCAGGCCTCCCTGTCCATCACCAACTCCCGGAGTTCACTCAGACTCACGTCCATCGAGTCAGTGATGCCATCCAGCCATCTCATCCTCTGTCGTCCCCTTCTCCTCCTGCCCCCAATCCCTCCCAGCATCAGAGTCTTTTCCAATGAGTCAACTCTTCGCATGAGGTGGCCAAAGTACTGGAGTTTCAGCTTTAGCATCATTCCTTCCAAAGAAATCCCAGGGCTGATCTCCAGAATGGACCAGTTGGATCTCCTTGCAGTCCAAGGGACTCTCAAGAGTCTTCTCCAACACCACAGTTCAAAGGCATCAATTCTTCAGTGCTCAGCCTTCTTCACAGTCCGACTCTCACATCCATACATCAGACAAGCCTAAATTGAGGGACATTCTATAAAAAGAGTTGACCTGTGCTCCTCAAAACTATCCAGGTCATCAAAAACCAGGAAACCCTGTGAAATTATCACAGCCCAGAGAATCCAAAAGAGCTAGGATAGCTTAATATAATGTGGTATCCTGGATGGCATAGTGGAACAAAAAAAAGGGAACTAGGGGAAAACTAGTAAAATATGATTAAATTGTGGGCTTCAGTTAATAATTATGTATCAGACGATTGTGTGATCACTGACCTAGAGCCAGACATCCTGGAATGTGAAGTCAAGTGGGCCTTAGAAAGCATCACTACGAACAAAGCTAGTGGAGGTGATGGAATTCCAGTTGAGCTATTCCAAATCCTGAAAGATGATGCTGTGAAAGTGCTGCACTCAATATGCCAGCAAATTTGGAAAACTCAGCAGTGGCCACAGGACTGGAAAAGGTCAGTTTTCATTCCAATCCCAAAGAAAGGCAATGCCAAAGAATGCTCAAACTACTGCACAATTGCACTCATCTCACACGCTAGTAAAGTAATGCTCAAAATTCTCCAAGCCAGGCTTCAGCAATATGTGAACCGTGAACTTCCTGATGTTCAAGCTGGTTTTAGAAAAGGCAGAGGAACCAGAGATCAAATTGCCAACATCCGCTGGATCATGGAAAAAGCAAGAGAGTTCCAGAAAAGCATCTATTTCTGCTTTATTGACTATGCCAAAGCCTTTGACTGTGTGGATCACAATAAACTGTGGAAAATTCTGAAAGAGATGGGAATACCAGACCACCTGATCTGCCTCTTGAGAAATTTGTATGCAGGTCAGGAAGCAACAGTTAGAACTGGACATGGAACAACAGACTGATTCCAAATAGGAAAAGGAGTACGTCAAGGCTGTATATTGTCACCCTGCTTATTTAACTTATATGTAGAGTACATCATGAGAAACGCTGGACTGGAAGAAACAAGCTGGAATCAAGATTGCCGGGAGAAATATCAATAACTTCAGATATGCAGATGACACCACCCTTATGGCAGAAAGTGAAGAGGAACTCAAAAGCCTCTTGATGAAAGTGAAAGAGGAGAGTGAAAAAGTTGGCTTAAAGCTCAACATTCAGAAAACGAAGATCATGGCATCCGGTCCCACCACTTCATGGGAAGTAGATGGGGAAACAGTGGAAACAGTGTCAGACTTTATTTTTCTGGGCTCCAAAATCACTGCAGATGGTGACTGCAGCCATGAAATTAAAAGACGCTTACTCCTTGGAAGGAAAGTTATGACCAACCTAGATAGCATATTCAAAAGCAGAGACATTACTTTGCCAATAAAGGTCCGTCTAGTCAAGGCTATGGTTTTTCCTGTGATCATGTATGGATGTGAGAGTTGGACTGTGAAGAAGGCTGAGTGCTGAAGAATTGCTGCCTTTGAACTGTGGTGTTGGAGAAGACTCTTGAGAGTCCCTTGGATTGCAAGGAGATCCAACCAGTCCATTCTGAAGGAGATCAGCCCTGGAATTCCTTTGGAAGGAATGATGCTAAAGCTGAAGCTCCAGTACTTTGGCCACCTCATGCGAAGCGTTGACTCATTGGAAAAGACTCTGATGCTGGGAGGGATTGGGGGCAAGAGGAGAAGGGGACGACAGAGGATGAGATAGCTGGATGGCATCACTGACTCGATGGACGTGAGTCTGAGTGAACTCTGAGAGTTGGTGATTGACAGGGAGGCCTGGCGTGCTGCGATTCATGGGGTCGCAAAGAGTCAGACTTGACTGAGAGACTGATCTGATCTGATCTGATTGGTTAATTAGTTATGACAAATATACTGTGTGTGTGTGTGCTAAGTTGCTTCAGTCATGTCCGACCCTGTGTGACCCCATGGACTATAGCCCACCAGGCTCTTCTGTCAATGGGATTCTCCAAGCAAGAATGCTGGAGTGGGTTGCCATGCCCTCCTCCAGGGAATCTTCCTGAACCAGGGATTGAACCTGAGTCTCCTGCATTGGTAGGTGGATTCTTTACCACTGAGACATCTGGGAAGCCCCCTCCTCTAAACTTAAAGTGAATGTAAAATATATGAAGGGATGGCTAGAGGAAAAGGTAGTTCAAGAGATACATGTGATAAAGCACATAAAGAAAAATGTTAATGGCAGAACCTAAGTGTGAGAAAACAAGTGTTCACTGCACAAGTCTTTCTAATTCTGTAGGTTTAAACTTTTTTTTGTGGCGCAATGATCAGAAAAATTCCTGAGAGACGTTAAGTAGAAAGTCTTTATAATCACCCTCCTAGGAGTAACCACTGTTAAGTTTGTTGTGTATTCCTCTATACGTTTTCCTACTATATACAGATATTTTTAAAGGGGATACAATTATACATATACTGGTCTACACTCACTGTGTTCCTTTAATCATTTATCTTGGATTATTTCTGTGGCATTCTTTTTAATGTGGCTGCATGGTACTCCATCATATGTTACATAATTCATTTTCTTTTGAAGGGAATTTTAGTTCTGTACAAGGGTTTTTGTCTGTTGGCTTGCTTTTTACTGTTACAAACTTTGAAGTAGTGGATTTTATTACACATATATCTTTGTGTGAGTATATCTGTAGAATAAATTTCTAGAAATGGAATTCTTGGCTTAGAAATATTGTGCCAGCCTGCTTTCCCACCAACAGTGTACAAGAATGTTTGGGTCCTCGCACCTCTATCAACACTAGTTATTAAAGATTTAATTTTTGTAAATCTGATAGGTAAAAAATATAAGACAATGTTTTTTTTAAAAACATTTTTTTGATGTGGACTATTTATAAAACCTTTTTTGAATTTGTTATCCAACTCCATGGTAGCTCAGTTGGTAAAGAATCTGCCTGCAGTGCAGAAGACCCAGGTTCAGTCCCTGAGTCTGGAAGATCCCCTGGAGAAGGAAATGGCAACCCACTCCAGTATTCTTGCCTGGAAAATCCTATGGACAGAGTAGCCTGGTGGGCTACAGTCCATGGGGTTCCAAGAGTTGGACATGACTTAGCGACTGAACCACCACCACTATTGAACTCATTATAATATTGCTTCTGCTTTTTTATGCTTTGGTTTTTGACTGTGAGGCATGTGGGATCTTAGCTCCCTGACCAGGGATTGAATCTCACATCCCCTACATTAGAAGGCAAGGTCTTAACCACTGGCCAGCCAAGGAATTCCCTGTTGTTTAATTTTAATTTTTTATTAGTGAGATTAAACATCAATTCTCTGTTTATGACTGTATTCTATTAATTGCCTATTTATTCTTTCTGCCCATTTTCCTACTTTCTTTTTGATTTGCAAGAGCCCTTTGTGTAGTAAACACTTTGTAGTATGTGTTGCAAATGTTTCTTTTTTTCTTTTAATTTTGCCATAGCTTAGCTTTCAGTGTTTATCATGGAGCCGTTTTTCATTCTCTTTGGTTTTACCCGTCACCTTTCTTTCACATAAAAACCCTTTGAGGTAGATAAGATAAAAGATATTGCAAAGTCACATTAGCTGTCCCATGGTCACACAGATGATGATAAAACCACTGCCTTTGGACCCAGGACCTTTTCCATGACCAAGAAAGGGCAGAAATATTTCCACTTGAAAGAAGGGAAAACTTCTTTCTCCATGCCTGTTGCAAAGTGCTGCTGGAGAAATATTAACACATAACTGGGCAGCCTTTTACATACCCTCCAGTCATGACTACCAATCTCAACTGGGCCCTTCTTGCTGCCATAGTACCTAATTAGCTTGTTCAAATCTCCTCCACAAGGTTGCTCACTGCAAGAGAGCACTTGCTCTCAGTATCTTTATGAGATGAGCAATGATGTTATTTGCCAGTCCCAGGAGACGAACTTCACAAGTGCCACTGTATGCCTTGGGCACTGGCAGAATTTTTCCCTGGGAAACTGACTTGGGAGACTGGTCAGACTCCTATTCCCCTCCTTGTCCACTGAGCTGAGTTAAAGCCCATTTCGTAAAAAGAGTGGCCAAAAACCAGTGGGGACTTTGTAAGTATGTGAGCCCTGAGGCTCAGAGGCAGGGAAAACAATTCACTAGGGACTTCATAAGACTCTAGGCAGAAGCAGGCCTAACTTTGGGCACGCCTAACCTAGTGGGGAAGAGAATTAGAGAAGGATGGTTTGTCAAGCCCATTTCTCCTGGCTCACACAGAAGTGTCTGGTGCCAGGCAGGTCCCTAGGCATGGACACCCATAGGCCCTTATGGCCACCCTCAGCAACAATAACTGATATGGACAATGGGTTCTGGAGTAGAACAAGACGATCAGGGTAATGAGTACAGCTGACAGAGCTGAGTATAGGCACACGGCAGGCATCACTCCAGGGGATACTCAGAAAGAAGTGGGGGAGTTTCTGAGTGGGCCAGCCTACTACCTGGAACAGCTGAGGGATGGGAAAATACAGAACCTTGATCATAACTCTAGAGGTGACCCAGATTCACAGGCTGGAGGACCTAAGAGGCCTTTGAGTAACAGGACCATGCTCAATCACTCAGAGAATCTCCAAATACAGAATTGACGTTACAGTCCAAGTCTAGAATTCCACCTCTCCAACACACCCTGTCTTTTTTTTCACAGCTAATATTTTTTTCTTTTTTTAACTTTTTATTTTATATTGGAACACAGTTGATTAACAATGTTTTGATAGTTTCAGGTGTACAGCAAAGTGATTCAATTATACATATACATGTATTTACTCTTTTTCAAATTCTTTTCCCCATTTAGGTTGTTACATAACATTAAGCAGAGTTCCCTGTACTATACAGTAGAACCTTGCTGGTTATCCATTTTAAATACAGCAGTGTGTACATGTACATCCCAAACTCCCTGACTATCCCTTTCCCTTCCCCTTCCCCTCTGGGAAGTGTAAATTCATTCTCTAAGTCTGTGAGTCTGTTTTTGTTAGTAAATAAGTTCTTTTGTATCACTTCTTTGTAGATTTCCTGTATAACTGACCACATTTCTCTTTCTCTGTCTGACTTACTTCAGTCAATATGACAATCTCTAGGTCCATCCATGTTGTTGCAATTAGCATTATTTCATTCTTTTTAATGACTGAGTGATATTCCATTGTGGGCTTCCCTGGGGTCTCAGTGATAAAGAAACCACCTGGCAATGCAGGAGATGTGGGTTCAATCCCTGGGTAGGAAAGATTCCCTGGAGAAGGAAATGGCAACCCACTGCAGTATTCTTGCCTGAGAAATCCCATGGACAGAGGAACCTGGAGGGCTACAGTCCATGGGATCACAAAAAGAGTCAGACATGACCTAACAACTAAGCAACAACAAAATATTAATTGTATATATATATGTATATATATATACACACACACACCACATCTTCTTTATCCATTCTTCTGTTGATGATATGTCTTAGTTGTTGTAAACAGTGCTGCAGTGGACACTTGGCTACATATATCCTTTTGGATCATGTTTTTCTCCAGATGTATCCCCAGGCCTGGAAGTGCAGGATCATATGGTAGCTTTATTTTTAGCTTTTTAAGGAACCGCCACGCTGTTCTCCGTAGTGGCTGCACCAATATTCATTCCCACCAAGAGTGTAAAAGGGTTCTCCACACCCTCTCCAGTATTTATTTTTTTGTAGACTTCTTGATGATGGACATTCTGACCAGTGTGAAGTGATATTTAATTGTAGTTTTGATTTGCATTTGTCTAATAATTAGAAGAGATTAAGAAGAGTTGGCAAGAATACACAGAAAAAACTATACAAAAAAGGTCTTAATGACCTCAATAACCATGATGGTGTGGTCACTCATCCTGGAGCCAGACATCCTGGAGTGTGAAGTCAAGTGGGCCTCAGGAAACATCACTACAAACAAAGCTAGTGGAAGTGACAGAATTCCAAGTGAGCTATTAAAATCCTAAAAGATGATATTGTTTAAGTGCTGCACTCAAAATGTCAGCAAATTTGGAAAACTCAGCAGTGGCCACAGGACTGGAGAATGTCACATTTCATTCCAATCCCAAAGAAGGGCAATGCCAAAGAATGGTCAAACTAACTGTACTCATTTCACATGCTAGCAAGGTTACACTCAAAACCTTTTAAGCTAGGCTTCAGCAGTACATGAACTGAGAACTTTCAGATATACAAGCTGGGTTTAGGAAAGGCAGAGGAATCAGAGATCAAATTGCCAGCATTCATTTGATCATGGAGAAAGCAAGAAAATTCCAGAAAAACATCTACTTCTGCTTCATTGACTACACTATAGCCTTTGCTTGAATCACAACAAGCTGGAAAATTCTTAAAGAGATGGGAGTACCAGACCGTTTTACCCGTCTCCTGAGAAAACTGTATGCATGCCAAGAAGCAACAGTTAAAACCGGACATGGAACCACTGACCAGCTCAAAATTGGGGAAGGAGTACAACAAGGCTGTATATTGTCACCCTGCTTATTTAACATATGCAGAGTACATCATGCAAAATGCCAGGCTGGATGAAGCACAAGCAGGAATCAAGATTGCTGGGAGAAATATCAATAACCTCAGATATGTAGATGATACTACTCTAAGGGCTGAAACTGAAGAGTAACTAAAGAGCCTCTTGATGAAAGTGAAAGAGGAGAGTGAAAAAGCTCGCTTAAAACTCAACATTAAAAAAATTAAAATCATGTCATCTGGTCCCATCACTTCATGGCAAATAGAAGGGGAAGATGTGGAAGCAGAGACAGATTTTATTTTCTTGGGCTTCAAAATCACTGCAGATGGTGACTACCGCCAGAAAATTAAAAGACACTTGTCCCTTGGAAGAAAAGCTATGACAAACCTAGACGAAGTATTAAAAAGCAGAGACATCATTTTGCTAACAAATATCCATATGGTCAAAGGTATGGTTTTTCCAGTAGTCATGTATGGATGTGAGAGTTTGACCATAAAGAAGGCTGAATGCCAAAGAATTGATGTTTTCAAATTGTGGTGCTGGAGAAGACTCTTGAGAGTCCCTTGAACTGTAAGATCAAACTAGTCCATCCTAAAGGAAATCAACCCTGAATATTCATTAGAAGGAGTGATGCTGAAGCTGAAGTTCTAGTACTTTGGCCACCTGGTGCAAAGAGCCAACTCACTGGGGAAAGACCCTGATGCTGGGAAAGACTGAAGAGGGGAAAAGACTGAAAAAGGAGAGGGGGCAGCAGAGGATGAGATGGTTAGATGGCATCACTGACTCAGTAGATATAAATTTGAGCAAACTCTGGGAGATAGTGGAGGACAGGGAAGCCTGGCATGCTGCAGTGCATGGGGAAAGCAAAGAGTCAGACATGACTTACCAATTGAATAAGAACAAGAACAAAAGGCTTTATTCTTCTACATAATTATGCCATCGTGTATACCTGAGACTTCCACATTTGCCTGAGCCTATACTTGAATGAAGTCCATTTAACATTATACATCACTATACATCTGTGGGTTGTCTTTTCGTTTTGTTTATGATTTCCTTTGCTATGCAAAAACTTTTGAGTATAATTAGGTCCCATTTGTTTATTTTGTTTTTCTTTCTGTTAGACTCAATGACAGATTGAAAAAGATATTGCTGCAATTTAGAAAAAAGAAAAAGAGTGTGTGGCCTACGTTTTCCTTTAAGAGATTCTCACTTTGAGGTCTTTAATCCATTTTGAGCTTATTTTGTGTATGGTATTAAAGAATATTTTAGTTTAATTTTTATATGTAGCTGTCCAGTGTTCCCAGCACCATCTATTGAAGAGACTGTCTTTCCACCATTGTATAGTCTTGATCCCTTTGTCGTAGATTAACTGACCATAGGAGCATGGGTTTATTTCTGCGCTTTCTATCCTGTTCCATTGGTCTATGTTTCTATTTTTGTGAAGACATCCTTTCTTCTTTTTCAAAAGTTGACCAGCACACACTGAGGAGAAGGCCCAACGGACAGACTCTGCATATTGTATTTGCACTGGGCCTGGTCTTAAAGGAGAAATGCCACTTTTCTCTAGCTAAATGAGATCAGGTTTGTTTCACCAAAGCCGGGGACCCCCTTCAGATCAGCTGACAGTGCTCAGTGGCACATGTCCCTGAATCTGTTATAGGAAACCCTTGCCCCTACATCTCCCCTTCCAGGCATGTTGCTTGAATTCCAGTTCTCTGTTCTCCCACTTTTAGGAAAGCTCAAGTCAGTGTCACCAGATATGCATAGGTAGCAACATCAGCCTTGAGAAAGAGATCCTTCCAACTAGAAACATCTCTGAGACTGACCTAGATGAGAGGGCAAGAAGGGTTGTAATTGTGGGTGGTCCCTCCAAAGACTCAATGGAAAGGAGCAGAAGACCAGTGGCAAAGGGAGCTAAAGAAATGGGTGGGATAGAGGGAAAATGCAGAGAAGAAGCCTAACATCCCTTCCCATGTTAGTTGCTTTCAGATGGAAGCTTCTAGAAGCCAGAGTCGACATATTGCTCAGAGAGCATTGGGTCAGCATTTGCTCTCTGTATCACTGTGAGGTGGGCCCTGATGCTAGTTAGTTGCCAGTCCCAAGAGATGAACTTCACAAGTGCCACTGTATGCCTTGAGCACTGGCAGATTTTTCCCCTAGGGAAAGCATATTTGATCCCTGGGTCAGGAAGATCCCCTGGAGGAGGGCATGGCAGCCCATTGCAGTAATCCTGCCTGGAGAATCCCATGGACAGACGAGACTGCCGGGCTACATTCTATAGGGTCGCACAAAGTTGGACATGACTGAAGTGACTTAGCATGCATGTACACATATGTAATTATTATTGCTGTTATTATTATGAAGAGACTAAGGCTCCAAGAAGTTAACTCACTTACCCAAGGCCACCCAGCAAGTAAGTGGCAGAACAGGAAGTCTGATCTGTCTGCATCATCCAAGAGGCTATGCTGACTCCTTCCAAAACTTAATCAATTATCATTCCCTTCACTTCATTTCCAACATTCCCCAAAGAATAGTCCATACAACTGTTTTCTGTTCCTACCACCATCTCACTCCTTACCTCTTTCCCTCAGGCTTTCCCTGTCCCCTACTAAATAGTCATCTGGAAGGTTACTAGTGACAATCACAAGCAGAATCAGACATGCCCTCCTTCCTCAAACTCTGTCTCCTTTGGCCTGTATGATTTCTCCATTTCCCTGTTACCTTCCTATCTCTTCTTCTCTGTTTTCTTCAGTAGATTCCTCTTATATTACTCTCCTTATAGATGTAGATTTTTCCTTAAAGGCTCTGCCTTCAGCCTTGCCTCTATTGTCCTAGATTCAAGTGTTCTCTCTTTGCAGATGAAATGGTCCCTGAGAGAGGCAGCACAGTATAGGGCTGGGAGCAGTGACCCTAAAATCAGTCTGCTTGAGTTCCGATCCCCTCAGACCCCATCACATGCTAGTAACTTTGGCAAGTTACTCTGTACCTTTGTTTGCACATCTGTAACATGAGGATCTATTGAGATCATGTATATCAGAGGATTTGGACCAGTCTCTAACCAGTAGTGAGCCTCATGTGTTTGCTGTTGTATAGTCTTAACCCCCAGGCCTGAACTTTCACTGTGTACTCCAGATCCATTCCAACTAGTTGCTTCATATCTGCCCCAAAGGTCTCTAAGAAATTCAACATGTCCATAATTGCCTTCATATTTTCTTCATTTCTACTTGTGCAAAGTCTCACTTTCTATTCACTCACCTCTGTTACAGATCACCATTATGCTGATCAGCATGCCAATCAAGCCTAACGAACTTGACCCATCCATCTCACTCACCATCTATATTCCATCCATTACACAGCCCTGCCACTTGGACCTTTTCAAATTCTCCAATCTGGGTGATGAAAATGTTTTGAAAGTGATAGTGCTGGTCATTGCACACCATGTGAATATACTGAATATCACTGAATTGTACATTTTAAAATGATTCAAAGGGTGAATTTATGTTAAGTGTATTTTACCACACACACAAAAATCTGTTTACATCTCTCCACCTCCATAGCCACCACCATAGTCCAGGCCACTGTCATTTCCTCTGGAATACTCTCATAGCCTCCTCACTGGTCTTTTATGCTCTCACTTTAGCCTACCTTCAGAGGTACTGATCTAGTAGGTCTGAGAGTAGAGCCTGGAAATCTGTGCTATTAACAAGCACCTCACAGAGGGCTGCCTGAAGTTGGGGAATCACTGCCTACGGGAAGAAGTTCAAACTCCTTAGTCTGGCAAGATCCTTCATGTCTTCCTTTAGTGTTTCTCTTTTCCCCTATATTTTACTTTTCCTATAGTTACTTTATATTTTGACCAAGGTTGATAATTGGCCATGAACTGAGGAGTAGGATGAGAACTCTCTGAACTTGAAGGAAAGAGAGGGAAAGCAAGAGGGAAAGTGACAGGGAGAGGAAAAAAGAACAGGATTTAGATCTTAGCTTAAATCTTAGCTTCACCACTTACTAGCTCTAAGAGCCAAAGTAAGTCACATAACCTTTCTGATCCCCAGTCTTATTAATTTTTAAAAAATGGTACTATGCTACAAGCTGTCTATGAAGATTAAGTTAGATAACACACCAAGTACAATGCTTTTGTTTTCAAAAATGCTCTTTTAAGCTTAGAGAGGAAAAGGAAAGGATACATGTTAAAAGCACAGTTTTTCAGTGAACATCAGTCGTTTTATCAGTACGTATCCAAGTGCATGGTCCATATCCAGAGTTAAATACTTTTGTTTTGCTGCTGTTATTATTAATATCATTAAAGCTGGAACTCAGATCAAGCACACTGGCAGAGAGCTTAACCTTGGCAAGGTGAAGGGACACATCTTCCTGAGAGCCGGAAGCGTTTGAGATGGCGATGTAGAGATGGCTCTGATGGAAGCCGAAGAAGCTCCTGTCAGTTGGCCTCAATCTTCTCACTAATGAAGGAGGTGAAGTCATCTCCTGAGAATGAGGGGGAGGGCTGGGGCTGGGGGCTTGAGGAAAGCACAGGAAGTTTGGAGCAGCTGCTGTAGGGAATGTGATAGGGAGTCAGCAAGCGAGGAATGAATGGATTGTTGAACAGCCAGAGGGGCCAGCTTAGGGTAGAGAGCATGCATTGGCAGCAAACACGATGAGCAGGGTTTCTCCCACAGGCCAAGAGTGGAAACACTCACCTTCCACTCAAGGGGTCACCCAGGGCTGCAGATTGGAAAAGCAAGAGGAGAACAAAAGTTATGGTGGTAAAGGACTCTAGGGTAGGCACAGAAACAGTGGAAACATCGGCAAACCTGGGCTAAAAAGGAGGGTTCACTTATTCATTGAACAGGCATTTAACCAACACATGCTATATAAATAATATACAGGTGCCTGGGCATGGGAGATTTGCAAATAACCAGATGCACAAAATCCCTGCCTTCAACATAGATCCACATAAAGACTTGCACACCCATGTTAATGGAAGTTTTTGTTCATCATTGTGAAAAACTGGAAACAACCCAGATGTCCTTCAACAGGTGAATGGATAAGCAAACTGCAGTACATTTCTATAATTACTCAGTAATAAGGAGAAACAAACTCTTGAAATATGCAACAACATGGGTGAATCTCAAAATCAGTTTGCTGAGGAAAAAAAGTGCATCCTGTAGGACTGCATGTATATAGAATTCTAGAAAATGCAAATTGATCAATAGCAACAAAAAGCAGATTGTCGACTGATTATCTGGGCCAGAAGGAAGAGGACACAAAGGATCACAAGGAAACTTTTGGTGGTGAAGGGTATGTTCATTAATGTGACTCTGATGATGATTTCATACATGTATACATATGTCAAAATCAACCATGTTATGTATTTTAGATTTGTGCACTTTTTCATGTTAATTATCCCTCAATGACATAACAAAAATAAATTTAAGGAATTTTAATTGACCTAAAATATCCCTGCTTTCATGGGACTTGCAGTCTACATGGGAGAGATTGACAGTAAACTATAGTATTTTTAGACAGTGCTTTTTGGTGTGAATTTAAAATAAATAGGGTAATGGAATAGAGAATAGAGTGGAGCAGATAAAAACAAGCAACTACAGACAGGATGATCAAGGCCTCTGGGGAAGTGAGGTTTGAGCTGAGACTGAATGATAAGAAGGAAACAGCCTTGAGAAGATGTCAGTCAGTCAGTCAGTTCAGTCGCTCAGTCGTGTCCAACTCTTTGTGACCCCATGGACCGTAGCACACCAGGCCTCCCTGTCCATCACCAACTCCCAGAGTTTACTCAAACTCATGGTCATTGAGTCTGTGATGCCATCCAACCATCTCACCCTCTGTCGTCCCCTTCTCCTCCTGCCTCAGTCTTTTCCAGCATCAAGATCTTTTCAAATGAGTCAGTTCTTCACAGCAGGTGGCCAAAGTATTATGAATTTCAGCTTCAGCATCAGTCTTTCCAATGAATATTCAGGACTGATTTCCTTTAGGATGGACTGGTTTGATCTCCTCGCAGTCCAAGGGACTCTCAAGAGTCTTCTCCAACACCACAGTTCAAAAGCATCAATTCTTTGGCACTCAGCTTTCCTTATAGTCCACCTCTCAATCCATACATGATTGCTGGAAAAACCATAGCTTTGACTATGTGGACCTTTGTTGGCAAAATAATGTCTCTGCTTTTTAATATGCTGACTAGGTTGGTCCTAACTTTTCTTCCCAGGAGCAAGCATCTTTTAATTTCATGGCTGCAGTCACCATCTGCTGTGATTTTGGAGACCCAAAAAATAAAGTCTCTCACTGTTTCCATTGTTTCCCCATCTATTTAACATGAAGTGATGGGACCAGATGCCATGATCTTTGTTTTCTGAATGTTGAGTTTTAAGCCAACTTTTTCACTCTCCTCTTTCACTTTCATCAAGAGGCTCTTTCATTCTTCTTCTCTTTCTGCCATAAGGGTGGTGTCATCTGCATATATAAGGTTACTGATTATTTCCCCCAGCAACCTTGATTCCAGCTTGTGCTTCTTCCAGCCCAGCGTTTCTCATGATGTACTCTGCATATAAGCTAAATAAGCAGGGTGACAATATACAGCCTTGACGTACTCCTTTCCCGATTTGAAACCAGTCTGTTGTTCCATGTCTGGTTCTAACTGTTACTTCCTGACTTGTATACAGATTTCTTAGGAGTCAAGTCAGATGGTCTGGTATTCCCATGTCTTGAAGAATTTTCCAGAGTTTGTTGTGATCCACACAGTCAAAGGCTTTGGCATAGTCAATAAAGCAAAAGTAGATGTTTTTCTGGAACTCTCTTGATTTTTTGAGAAGACGTGGAGGAACAATATTCCAGGCAGAGGAAACAGCATGCTCTGAAGCAGGAATGAGCTTGAGGTATTTAAAAAACAAGAAGAAGACTAGTATAACCTGAGTTTAATGAGGAAGTCAAAAGAGTATCAGAAGATGAGGTTGGCAAGGGTTGGTTTGCATGCGGTCTTATAGACCATGGTAAGGCATTAACATTATATTCTAATTGGATGGGTCAACCAATGGAGGGCCTTAAGTAGAGACAGAACATACTCTTCTCTATGCTTTAATATTGTTCTGGCTGTTGTGTAGAGAACTAAGGGTAAAAACAAGAGGACCAGTTAGAAAATGTAATATTAGTTCAGGGAAGAAATGATGGGGGTGTAGACTAGGGTAGTAGAAGAACAGATCTTGAGAAGAGGTCCTATGTACAATCCCTTTTGGAAGTAGAGTTCAAAGGACTTGGCTTCTAAATTGACTGTGGAAGGGTGAGGGAAAGAGTAGAATCAATATGACTCTTGTTTTTGCTTAACCATTTACAAAAAATAGGGGCAGAGATTAATGTGGTAATGCCCTCCAACTGACAATCACCAGGAACAAACCTTCATTTGAACAGGCTGACTGTATTGCTCATGGCAGAAATGAAGAATTCATAGCATGGCAAACCATGAGTATCTAAGTAAGAAGTGTTAGAAAGGACTTATTATTGGGCTGGAGCTTATGTTAGGTTTTTTTAGGGAAGGTCCAAGGAAGCAAGTGTTCACTCTGAGTTGGATGCTGTTAGGCAGTGAGGGTAAGTCTATAATTGAGTAAATCTTATCCAAAAATAATGAAAGCTAGAGCAAGACTAAAGAAGTGATGGATAGAGAAGTAGCAGTCACTCAGATTGGCTGGGAAAGGATGCTGTTTGGTGCTTTGTGAGTTTCCCAGTAACCTTATTTTTGTCAGTACTTAAATAACATTATTAAACATTCTTATTTTGTCTCATTCAATCATGGTCACAGAAACATGTCCTATCTAATGTGGTGTTCTGTGAGATTATATCTATCTGACAGGAGAATAACATGGCCTATCGGTGAACAGCTTCTAACCAACAGTCACACCTAGACGGAAATGTCAGACCCATTCCCAAATGGCAAGAAACTTTCATTCTCAAGTGGAGGAGTAAATTTTAGGGCAAGGGATTCAAAACCTCTGATTTTGGCATGTAAACTTTGAGACAGGTATAGATACCCAGATAGAGATGTTAAGTAGGCAGTCAGATATTAAACCCTGGAGTTCAAAGTAGGGGATTTCAGGGATAAATATGTATATATATTGGAATCATCATTATAAAGGTGGTATTCATATATGAAGATGATATTTTGAATGTTGGGACTAGTAGACATCACCAAGGGAGACAGAATAGATGAAAAAGAAAAGAAGTCCCAGAATGGAGCCCTGGGCAACTCAATGTTGAGAGGTTGAGGAGAGGATGAGAAACCAAGAAAAGAAAGACTAAGAAGGAAAGGAGCTGGTGAAGAAGGAGGCAAAGCAGGAGACTAAGGTGTTTTGGAAGTCAAGGAAAAAAGTTTCAAGGAAGGAGTGATCGATTGGATTAAATGCTGCCTAGTATCATAGAAAATGAGGACTGAGTATTGAGTACTTGATTCAGCAACATGCAGGTCATCAGTGACCAATGACAAAGTCGTTTCGTTGGTGTGGTGTAGGTGACAACCCTGCATGTAATCCAGGCAAGATTGGAAGCTACGATTACTGAACCTTTACCCAGAACCAGGTACTATGTTAAGCATTCAATCTTCACAGCAACTCAGAGAGGTGGGCATTATTCTTCCATCCATTTTACAGATGGAGAAACAAAGCTTAGAGAGAGTGAAGTCCTGTTTCTGACATTACCTAGCTGATGAAAGGCAGACCATCGATGTGGCCCTAGGCAGCCTGGCTCTAGAGCCCATGCCCTAGGCACTACACCATCCTACTTTCCTGGATGACAGAGAAAGTCAAAAGGTGGGGGCTTTTGAACTGACCAGCACCCTGGACTTGCTGGAGGGAAATCCTAGTTTCTGAGAGATGGTACCAGTTACTTCGAGCTGGGATGGAGACTAACCCAGCTGATTGCAGAGCAGCCTCCTCTTAGCAGGGCTTGTTAGTTAGTCACGGCCTTGGTTTGGCACAGATGTATAGGGCAGTGGCAGAAAAACAATAGGAATTCCATCCTGACAGTTCTGAAGGTATCTACCCTAATATTTCTTTTCTCACTCAACTTAGCCATCCCTCTCTGGTGTCCTGTTTGCTAAATTAGCCTCCCAATATACAGAGACCTAACTGAAGAGTAGGCAAAGGGTTTCTCATCTTTCTGCTTGTTCCAGTTACTCCTATCTCCACACCCATCCCACTCTTCCCCCCAACCCCAAGAGGCTCACCTGGAAATGCAGGTGCCCTCCTACATGGCTAAAGTTAAGTCTTCTGAACACCCACTAGAAGGAATGAGGATAAAGAAAGAGCCAAACTTCTGTTCTCAAGTTTACCAAAACGATGTGACTGTCGGAGACGTCTTACTCAAATCAGATTTGGGTGTCCTAGGACACATCCCTCTTGACACCTTTCTCCTTGATCCAGTGTCTAAAAGCCACCATTAAAGATACACTCCTTGACCTATGAGTGATTCATGTTGATGTATGGCTGAAATCAACACAATATTGTAAAGCAATTATCCTCCAATTAAAAATAAATTTTTTTGAAAAAAGGTACACTCCTTGGATCATCACTGGGATGAGCAGCAGATTAGATGTATATGAATAAGATCATTCAGTTCAGTTCAGTTCAGCCGCTCAGTCATGTCCGACTCTTTGCGACCCCATGAATGGCAGCACGCCAGGCCTCCCTGTCCATCACCATCTCCCAGAGTTCACTCAAACTCACGTCCATCGAGTCAGTGATGCCATCCAGCCATCTTGTCCTCTGTCGTCCCCTTTTCCTCCTGCCCCCAATCCCTCCCAGCATCAGAGTCTTTTCCAATGAGTCAACTCTTCACATGAGGTGGCCAAAGTACTGGAGTTTCAGCTTTAGCAGACCCTGGCAATAGGGAAGAAACAGTTTTGGAGGACTGGGAATGGCTAAGGGAAGGTTGGAGTAGGACAAGGGGAAATGAGATAAGTATCAATCCCATAGTTTTACTAAGAACTGGTCCTGACCACAAGTATCCCCAGAGGAGTGGCCCCACAAGAAGAGGAGCAAAATGAATGTGCCCTCTCAGGCCCACTCAAGCTGTTTCCCCATCTATTTCCCATGAAGTGATGGGACCAGATGTCATGATCTTAGCTTTCTGAATGTTGAGTTTTAAGCCAACTTTTTCACTCTCCTCTTTGACTTTCATCAAGAGGCTCTTTCATTCTTCCTCACTTTCTGCCATAAGGGTGGTGTCATCTGCATATGTGAGGTTACTAATTATTTCCCCCAGCAATCTTGATTCCAGCTTGTGCTTCTTCCAGCCCAGCGTTTCTCATGTTGTACTCTGCATAGAAGTTAAATAAGCAGGGTGACAGTATATACAGCCTTGATGTACTCCTTTCCCTATTTGGAACCAGTCTGTTGTTCCATGTCCAGTTCTAACTGTAGTTTCCTGACCTGCATACAGATTTCTTAAGAGGCAGGTCAGGTGGTTTGGTATTCCCATGCCTTGAAGAATTTTCCAGAGTTTGTTGTGATCCACACAGTCAAAGGCTTTGGCATAATCAATAAAGCAGAAGTAGATATTTTTCTGGAACTCTCTTGCTTTTTTGATGATCCAATGGATGTTGGCAATTTGATCTCCCATTCCTCTCTACCTTTTCTGAATCCAGCTCGAACATCTGGAAGTTCACAGTTTACATATTGCTGAAGCCTGGCTTGGAGAATTTTGAGCATTACTTTACTAGCATGTGAGATTAGTGCAATTGTGCGGTAGTTTGAGCATTCTTTGGCATTGCCTTTCTTTGGGATTGGAATGAAAACTGACCTTTTCCAATCCTGTGGCCACTGCTGAGTTTTCCAAATTTGCTGGCATATTGAGTGCAGCACTTTCACAGCATCATCTTTCAGGATTTGAAACAGCTCAACTGGAATTCCATCACCTCCACTAGCTTTGTTCGTAGCCATGCTTCCTAAGGCCCTCTTGACTTCACATTCTAGGATGTCTGGCTCTAGGTTGGTGATCACACCATCGTGATTATCTGGGTTGTGAAGATCTTTTTTGCATAGTTCTTCTGTGTTTTCTTGCCACCTCTTCTTAATATCTTCTGCTTCTGTTAGGTCCATACCATTTCTGTTCTTTATTGTGCCAATCTTTGCATGAAATATTCCCTTGGTATCTCTAATTTTCTTGAAGAGGTCTCTAGTCTTTCCCATTCTATTGTTTTCCTCTATTTCTTTGCATTGATCACTGAGGAAGGCTTTCTTATCTTTCCTTGCTATTCTTTGGAACTCTGCATTCAAATGGGTATATCTTTCCTTTTCTCCTTTGCCTTTCACTTCCCTTCTATTCACAGCTATTTGTAAGGCCTCCTCAGACAACCATTTTGCCTTTTTGCATTTCTTTTTCTTGGGATGGTCTTGATCCCTGCCTCTGTATAATGTCCTGAACCTCCATCCATACTTCTTCAGGCACTCTGTCTGTCAGATATAATCCCTTGAATCTATTTGTCATTTCCAGTTTATAATCATAAGGGATTTAATTTAGGTCATACCTGAATCAGATCAGATCAGATCAGTCGCTCAGTCGTGTCCGACTCTTTGCGACCCCATGAATTGCAGCACGCCAGGCCTCCCCGTCCATCACCAACTCCCAGAGTTCACTCAGACTCACGTCCATCGAGTCAATGATGCCATCCAGCCATCTCATCCTCTGTCGTCCCCTTCTCCTCCTGCCCCCAATCCCTCCCAGCATCAGAGTCTTTCCCAATGAGTCAACTCTTCGCATGAGGTGGCCAACGTACTGGAGTTTCAGCTTTAGCATCATTCCTTCCAAAGAAATCCCAGGGCTGATCTCCTTCAGAATGGACTGGTTGGATCTCCTTGCAGTCCAAGGGACTCTCAAGAGTCTTCTCCAACACCACAGTTCAAAGGCATCAATTCTTCAGCACTCAGCCTTCTTCACAGTCCAACTCTCACATCCATACATGACCACAGGAAAAACCATAGCCTTGACTAGGTGGACCTTTGTTGGCAAAGTAATGTCTCTGTTTTTGAATATGTTATCTAGGTTGGTCATAACTTTCCTTCCAAGGAGTAAGCGTCTTTTAATTTCATGGCTGCAGTCACCATCTGTAGTGATTTTGGAGCCCAGAAAAATAAAGTCTGACACTGTTTCCACTGTTTCCCCATCTATTTCCCATGAAGTGGTGGGACCAGATGCCATGATCTTCGTTTTCTGAATGTTGAGCTTTAAGCCAACTTTCTCACTCTCCACTTTCACTTTCATTAAGAGGCTTTTGAGTTCCTCTTCACTTTCTGCCATAAGGGTGGTGTCATCTGCATATCTGAAGTTATTGATATTTTTCCCGGCAATCTTGATTCCAGTTTGTGTTTCTTCCAGTCCAGCATTTCTCATGATGTACTCTGCATAGAAGTTAAATAAACAGGGTGACAATATACAGCCTTGACGAACTCCTTTTCCTATTTGGAATCAGTCTGTTGTTCCATGTCCAGTTCTAACTGTTGCTTCCTGACCTGCATACAAATTTCTCAAGAGGCAGTGGTTTTCCCTACTTTCTTCCATTTAAGTCTGAATTTGGCAATAAGGAGTTCATGATCTGAGCCACAGTCAGCTCCCAGTCTTGTTTTTGCTGACTGTATAGAGCTTCTCCATCTTCGGCTGCAAATATAATCAATCTGATTTCGGTGTTGACCATCTGGTGATGTCCACGTGTAGAGTCTTCTCTTGTGTTGTTGGAAGAGGTTGTTTGCTATGACCAGTGCGTTCTCTTGGCAAAACTCTATTAACCTTTGCCCTGCTTCATTCTGTACTCCAAGTCCAAATTTGCCTGTTACTGCAGATATTTCTTGACCCCCTACTTTTGCATTCCAGTCCCCTATAATGAAAAGGACATCTTTTTGAGGTGTTAGTGCTAGAAGGTCTCGTAGGTCTTCATGGAACCATTCAACTTCAGTTTCTTTGGCATTACTGGTCAAGGCATAGACTTGGATTACTCTGATATTGAATGATTTGCCTTGGAAACGAACAGAGATCATTCTGTCATTTTTGCAATTGCATCCAAGTACTGCATATTGGACTTTTTTGTTGACTATGATGGCTACTCCATTTCTTCTAAGGGATTCTTGCCCACAGTAGTAGATATAGTGGTCATCTGAGTTAAATTCACCTATTCCAGTCTATTTTAGTTCACTGATTCCTAAAATGTCTATGTTCACTCTTGCCATCTCTTGTTTGACCACTTCCAATTTGCCTTGATTCATGGACCTAACATTCCAGCTTCCTATGCAATATTGCTCTTTACTTTACTTTACTTCAGACTTGACTTCCATCACCAGTCTCATCCATAACTGGGTGTTGCTTTTGCTTTGGCTCCGTCTCTTCATTCTTTCTGGAGTTATTTCTCCACTGATCTCCAGTAGCATATTGGGCACCTACTGACCTGGGGAGTTCATCTTTCAGTTTCCTATCTTTTTGCCTTTTCATGCTGTTCACGGGGTTCTCAAGGCAAAAATACTGAAGTGGTCCGCCATTCCCTTCTCCAGTGGACCACATTTTGTCAGAACTCTCCACCATGACCCATCTGTCTTGGGTGGCCATACATGGCATGGTTCATAGTTTTATTGAGTTAGACAAGGTCCATGTGATCAGATTGGTTAGTTTTCTGTGATTGTGGTTTTCAGTCTGTCTGACCTCTGATGGAAAAGGATAGGAGACTTATGGAAGCTTCCTGATGGGAGAGACTGACTGAGGGGGAAACTGGGTCTTATTCGGATGGGCGGGGCCATGTTCAGTAAATCTTTAATCCAATTTTCTGTTGATGGGTGGGGCTGTGTTCCCTCCCTCTTATTTGCCTGGGGCCAAACTGTGATGGAGGTTATGAAGATAATGGTGACCTCCTTCAAAAGGTCCCATGCATGCACTGCTACACTCGGTGTCCCCAGCCCTGCAGCAGGCCACCACCGACCCGTGCCTCTGCCAGAGACTCCTGGACACTTATGGGCAAGTCTGGGTGACCTCCTCCAAGAGGCCTTATGCCATACCCAGGTCTGCTGCACCCAGGTCCCCTGCCCCTGTGGCAGTCCACTGCTGACCTGTACCTCCACAGCAGACACTCAAACTGAGTTCTGTCTCAGTCTGTGTGGGGTCTCTGGGTCCTGGTGCACACAAAGTTTGTTTGAGCCCTCTGAGCATTTCTGGCAGATATGGGGTTTGATTCTAAATGTGATTTCGCCCCTCCTACCGTCTTACTGGGGCTTCTCCTTTGTTCACCTCTCCCCCAAACACCTTCCCCATCCTGCGTAGACATTTCTGGATAGCTCTCCTTTCAGAGTCCACTGAAATTCACAACTCAAGATTCTTTCCTCAGGTTTCACTTGTACATCGCCCTAAACAGTCTATTATAAAGTGTGAATACCCAAAAGGGTGAGTCATATGAAGCAATAACTAAGCCCTGCTTCTTCTATATAATTTAGCTGCTTGCCTTTTTCTCTGACTTCAAGGGCACTGTGATGGAAACAGTATGAATGTACTTAACACTACAGAACTATATACTTTTGAAAGTGGCTAAGATGTTGAATTTTATGCTATAGGTAACTTATCACAATTAAAAAAAAAAATGTATCTGAACTATTCCCCCGTTGCTCTGACTACACTCTCTTCAGAGGAAGAGGCCCAGGCCACAGCTGTACCAAGACCCTGCCTGCCTCAAAACACAGCTGATGAGACTCACAGATATAGAGAAAAAACTAGTGGTTATCAGTGGGGAGAAGGAAGGGGGAGGGGGCAAGATAGGGGGAAATGAGGGTATTTGTGGGATTATATGAAATTACGTTTGCAACTTTTGAAAACTGTGAAGCACTATAGAATATAAAGAATCTTTAATCAAAAAAATCAGCTGATAAGGGACTGGTCACCTGGTCCCATGCTGAGATCTAGCAAAGAAGACTTCCTAGATAGGCTGCAGGGTAGGTGAAGTGACAAAAAGGGCTAAAAAGTGACTTTCCATCCAACTTCTTCTCCCAAAGCCATTCTGATGGTTCTTCAACAAGGCTTGGCTATTAACCAGTCTAATCTATGCACCCTTGGTGGTCTTCGTTCATGCTCCCTTGCCTTCACAGAACATTCTATATTGCTCTTCCTCCTAAGTCCCTCATGAAGCCCACAGCCTGTGATTATGGCCCTTCATTCTCTTCTCTTATGTCCTTTCTTAATCCCTGACCTGTGTCTTCAAAGTCTAGACATCAGTCCTGGTGAATTCCTGAAAATACAGTATTTATTATTTTTTTAAGGGCACTTGTAGGCCTACTGATAAATGGGAGTAGAATAGGAATGTGAGACCATTTTGCACAGATTCCTAGTTATCCAGGATTTCAAGATGGGGGGAAAAGGCTGACAAATCTGGGAGCTAGTGGCCAAGTAACTGCAATTCTCTTCTTTGAACAATAAAAGTGAACCACACAGTAGAGAGCGCTTCCCTGGTAAAGAATCCACCTGCTAAATCAGGAGACACAGGTTCAATCTCTGGGTCAGGAAGATCCCTGGAGAAGGAAATGGCAATCCACTCCAGTGTTCTTTCTTGGGAAATCCCATGGATAGAGGAGCTTGGCAGGCAACAGTCCATGGGGTCACAAAGAGTCGGACACGACTGAGTGACTAAACAGCAACAACGCAGCAGAGAACTTTCTCTTCCTCACTTTTCCCACACACCCTCCCGAGAGCACTCCCCTCAAGAAGGAAAAGAAAGTGAAAGTGGAAGTGAAGTCGCTCAGTCGTCTCCCACTCTTAGCGACCCCATGGACTACAGCCCACCAGGCCCTCCGTCCATGGGATTTTCCAGGCAAGAGTACTGGAGTGGGGTGCCATTGCCTTCTCCATTAACAGCGGCTAGGCATATTATATTTACAAAGGAAAATATAAATGTAACACCTTATTCTCTAGTTGCTGTACTTCTTTCCCGTATGGTATTTCACTCGATCCTCAGTTCCCCACAGCTGCGGAGATGGGCCCAGAGAGGTTAAGTAGCTCACCCTGAGAAACAAAGCCTGTTAAGTGGCAAATCTGGGGCTGGACCCCAGTTCTCCCAGATTCTTGTCCTTGCTTTAGCTGTCAGGCAAGATTGTTTGGAAAGCAGCCCAGTCCCCTTCCTCTTATTGATACAAGTTGTGTGCAGATCTTTGGTTTCTAAAGGAGATGGCAAATTGTAAAGAAGATGGTGACTACAGACAAATGAAAGACCCCGTTTATATACCTCTAGAAAAGTGAACTGACAACACAGAATTATGTCTGTAACGGGAGGAAAGCTTCTGTTTATTTTTGCACTGTCAATGAGCACTTCCAGACACTGGAACTCAAAACATCTCCTAGCCCCACTTGGTTGAAAGCCTCAAGTTACAAGTAAGTAACCATTCTTCGTTATTATTATAGAGCAAAGATCTGAACCTGAACTGAAATAGGACCTACTCACACAGAAGAATTAGCCTGCTGTTGGGGGGTAGATTGAAAAAAAAATCACTCTAATTGATTAGAATCACATTAAGGAGAAGGTGAAAAAATTTCCCAGTTTGTACAGTCAGCTAGTGCTATTCAGGAATACATTATTAAAACCACAGGCTGGCCAGGTCCCTTAAGGTCTTCTTTCTTCTAGCTCTTGTTGACCACAGTGTGAGCACTTCTATGCTGTTGACACCCCCACAAGTGGTAGAGAGTCGAGTGTCCAGACATGTGGGAAACTTCATTATCTGGGACACAGTTACACTCCTGAAAGTGCTTGGGAAAAGTGGCTGCCCAGTCAAGCAAATCACTCTCCCCTATCCAGCTCATTTTTCTCACTGGGAAAGCTCTTTGGCTAATCTCACATGAACTTAATGAGGACCCTCATCATCCTAAAAAGGTTAAAATGTTAATTGCAGGGCAGCAATGGAGACACAGATATAGAGAACAGAAGACTTATGGACACGGTGGGGGTGGTGAGGAGAGGGTGGAAGGTATGGAGAGAGTAACATGGAAACATATATTACCATATGTAAAACAGATAGCTAATGGGAATTTGCTGAATGACTCAGGGAGCTCAAACAGGGGCTCTGTAACAATCTAGGAGGGTGGGATGGGGAGGGAGATGGGAGGGAGGTTCAAGAGGGAGGGAACATAGGTATACCTAAGGCTGATTCATGTTGCTATTTGGCAGAAACCAACACAATACTGTAAAGCAATTATCCTTCAATTAAAAATAAATAAATTAATTTTAAAAAATTTAAAAGAAAATGAAATTGAAAAACAAAAGGTTAAAGTGTGCTTAAAAGCAGGAATAGTTTGGCAACGGGATTTGTTTCCCACAGCTGGCACATTCATGCTTTTTATGGACATTATCCCAACTGCTCCCAGCTGCCCTTTTGGGGGCAATATATATTTTTAATGTCTTTGAAAAAATAGTACAGATGTTTACAAGATTTCAACACTTAGAGCAGTGATGATGCTTCATTATCAAACAACCTCGTGTCCCCAGTTATGTCAGATCAGTGAGGGACATTTTTGTACCCAAAATACTGGGTTGGCCAAAAAGTTCGTTCTGATTTTTCCATAAGATGTTACAGAAAACTCTGAAGGAATTTTCTGGCCAACTAATACAAGGCTAAGGGCTGCCACTGCTCCCCGTCCCCTGCCATGCCCGTGGCATGGATGGATATCTGTGCCCTCCTTCCATATCCCATTCAGGCCCCCTTGCCTGGCCCTGAGATGATTCTCACAGCATCATCTCTTCTCTTCTCATTGTCTTGGACCACTGCCCAATCCCTGGCCCCCCCACCTGCAAGTTCCTAGGGCTGGAACTAGGACTGGAGAGGAGCCAGTGGGGCAAGGCCAGTATATCTTCAAGGAGTGTATCCTGGGAATGAAAGTAAGTTCATCTAACTTATTAATAGCTCCAGTAAAATACCATATGGGCTACAAGGTCAAAACCAATGCCTTGAATGAGGCTTATGTATTTTCAGTGCATTTAAGTAACCCATAATATCGTTGTCCTGCTACTACTGAGAAACCAGCTGTCTTGAAGCAAGTTGACTTACTGCTCAGGTGACTTCATGTGTGTTTGATGAGGCTCAAACAGTCATCATCAGGTATAAGCATTTAAGCCCTAAGCAAGCAAGTTTCTGATGACCTTCAGAGGAGAATAAATCAATAAACATACACCTCTAACTTTACCCATCATTGGTTAAGACAGTGTAAGCATGTCCTCTCTGACTTAAGATTTACACTCTTTGGTGGCTTTTTCTCTTTTAAATAAGTCACTTCTTTGAGAGAGTTACAAATGTGGCTTCTAAAAATTAACTTTGATAATAGCTAATAGAGATGGGTATGAGATGTTGCTTTCATTTAAAGTCTATGCCAAAAAACTGCAAAAGGCAAGTGAAAATCCTTATTCAGCACTGTGATATTTGAAAGTGTTTCAGAATTAAGGGAAAAGGAGAATAAAGCCATTATAACTTGGAAACATTTGAAAAAAAAAAAACCCATTTAGCCATATATAAGCCTTTTCTTCACTCACAGTGACATCTATGGCATTGGAACTGGATATCACAACAACCCAACACCCAAATCTAAACATTATTTCCAAAAAGCAAAACGAATTCATTCTGTATATAGTGCTGGGTCTCAGTGCTGGGATCTTTGAGAAAAGAATCTTAAGCCATTTTTAAACGACCTTTATTACTTGCCTCTGACAGTCCCCAGGTTACAGAGCAGGAGACAACTGAACCTCATATTCCATGGAGGAAGCAGATAGCTCCCCTAATAACTGAATCAAGATAAGAAAGGCACGGGAAAGTACTGGGGTAATACACCCAGCAATGTTTATCCACGGCAGAACATGGCAAAGCTGCTCAAAAGTAGGCAAGTTACCTTTGGGATGACAACTGGAAGCAAGAAAACCATACAGTTGGGACTCACACGTCTTCCCCACCCCTAAGCCCCCTCCCCAACCAGTCCCCATCAAGTCCGTTCTACACCACAGACTGGTCCTAGTGTCTTGCTTAGCTCCCTGCTGAAGGAGGAGGGAGAGAAAAGACGTCTGAGGTCTCTTCATTTTCTTTGTCTCTGTCCCTAAGGCAACAGGAAGCTGGAGCCGCAGCCGGCCTGGCAGTGGTGGCAAGCGCGTTGGCTCTGCAGAGTCTGAGCCCCTGGAGCAGCTGCCAGTTAGATGGCCCAGAGTTCAGGTAGACTTCATTGCTTCAGTTCAATGCCAAGTGTTGGACGTGTTGGATTCAGTTCCCAGGGGGCTGGAGCTTGGTGTCGGGGCTGTCTGAAGACAGGGCGCACAGAGGCAGTTTAGGGTGGTGGGATGTGCGGGGTGGGGGTGGGGGTCTGAGGTGGTTGGAGAGGAGTGAGAGGCCGGCCCGGAGGGTAATGCTTCTTTCACGGCCTTCCAGGCGAGGTCTCCTGGCCTCTCAACGTCTTCTGAGCCTCAGGTGGGCAAGCCCTGGAAGGGGAGGAGAGGACACGGCGAGCTGAGGAGGGAGCGGGTGAGCCAGCGAGCTGGATGGCGGTTCTAGACCCCCTCAGTGCCCCGGGCCAGGGCCGGAGCGGGCAGCCCGCAGGGGGCGAGCTGGCGGCGGCCCTCGGCGGGCGAGCCGGCCACCGTCGCGGCGTCGGCGGTGGCCGGGACCCCTCCCGGGAGCCACTCGTGCTGAGCGCAGGCCTGGGACGGCTCGTCCTTGGCCTCGACGAGCTTGCGGGAGCGGGTGTAGGCCAAGATGAGGCCGCCGGCCAGGCAGGCGTAGAAGACCATGATGAGCAGGATGTAGAGATAGGCGTCGTCGCCCTTGGCGCTGGTCACCTCGCGGCCCACGAAGGGGTCGGGCACGACCCCCATGCCCATGCTCGGGCCGGGGCCGGCGCCCAAGCCACTGGCGTTGCCCCGGTGATGCAGCTCCAGCAGCAGGCGGCTCAGCAGGGTCCGCAGCCGCTGACTCTCGCTGCAGTTCATGGCTGTCGGGGAGTGACACGGCGGCTCCAGATCGCTGCTGACCTTGCCCCCGGGCCAGGCCGAGGGGATGCGGGCGGGCGAGCGGCGGCGGTACCCGGCTCCTCCGGGCTGGCGGCGGAGTGGCTGGGGGGCCCCGCCGCCCGGGCCTCCTTATTCCCTCACCCCCGCACCTCCTCCCCTTCCCCACCACGCCCCCTCGGCCCGAGGCCGCCTCTTCCCAGGCTGTCTCGCCGCCCGGGGGACAGGGGACAGCTGGTGGGGGGAGGAGAAGGGGACGAGGGAGGGGGCGAGGCCAAGAGCGGGGCGGAGGGGGCGGGGGCGCGGAATGCGCGGGGCCCCCGGGTGGCCAAGCCTGGCCCGGCGGCTCACTGGGGCCAAGCCTGGACCCCAGGCTGCGGCGGAAGAGAATTCCTTCCAAGTTCTGGCCACCTGCCCTGAAGGCCCAGTTTTGGCCCAGTTACAGCATCTGCCCACCTCCCGCAAGGATGACCCTGTGCGAGGGTTCCATCAGCTCTCACAGAAAGTGGCAGCAGACACCGCTGGTCCGCCTCTCAGAGCTGGTGATTACTGATGTAGACAAGGACCCTCACCTAGCTTCCCAGCCATCATTGCTTCCCCTGGACGGGAGAGGTGAGCATCTTATTCAGAAGATGCTCAGGACAAATTTGGCGACTGAAGTGGAGTAGGATGCCCCAGGCTTCCAAAAAGGCTTCTGATAATATACTAGCCTCCTGGGAAGTACCCCTGCTCTGATCTCCTATCACATTTTTAGAGGGGCCTCCACATCTTAGCATGTGAGTGTAACATCTATTATGTGACCCTGTTTTCCCTTGCTTGGCAAGTCATCCTCCCAGAAATGCAACCAAGTTCTTCCATTAAAAGTAGCAGGGACATTTAAAAGGCCATTTGGCTACACTCTAGACATCTCAGGATCTGAAAAGTGCCAATTCTAGAGAATATGCTTAACTCCACACCCAATTAGCCTGATATCCAACTCTGTGCCTCTGTGGGGCTTGGTAACAGGTCTTGGCCCTGCTGGGTCATGCAGCAGTCATTTTTTTTTCCCCTCATAGGGTATTCCCTGGTGGCTCAGTGGTAAAGAATCTGCCCGCTGATGTGGGTTCAATCCCTGAGTCTGGAAGTTTCCCTAGAGAAGGAAATGGCAACTCACTCCAGTATTCTTGCCTGGAAAATCCCATGGACAGAGGAGCCTGGCAGGCTACAGTCTATGGGGTCACAAAGAGTTGGACGTGACTTAGCAACTAAACAACAACAACAGTCTTCTTTTAGGGGGAATCAAGGTTCTAAGACAGAGATAAGTTCTTAGTATGTCCAACTGGAAACAGACTGGGATTCACAAAGAGAACTGCTCAAAGGATTGATTTCTAAACAGCGAATAGGAAAAAAAATGAAGTATCGTTGGTCAGGTCTTCTTGTATATGATTGCCAAGTAAGAATAAAAGGAATTTTTAAAAAAGCTATATGCCTGTATGCACCCCATGCAAATCAAGCTGCCTGTTTAAGACCATTCAGTCCAGGGGCCATTTGATCTTCAAGGACCATGGGTTTAAAAAGAGATGTTTTTCTGATGTCTCTGCTTCAGCCACCCTTCAACTAGCGGGCCAGCCACTAGCCTTCTGTATGTTGGAGTCAAGGTGGTACCAAACCCAGGTACCATATCCAGGGTCTCAAACAGAACCTTGCTTGGCAGCCTCTACATACCTCTTAGAGACATTCCACATGACCCTGACCACTGCTTCCCTCCTAATCACCTTGCCTCAATGTCCTCACTTCAGAGGGACTCAGGGAAGAACTGTTCAAGTGAATTGGTATGACTAATGCTAGAGGACACAGCTAGGAAATTCTCAAGCACTGCCAACCTAACGACAGAACTGTTAAGCTAAAAAACCTCTCTGATCTGTTAAAACATGACCATAATATCTAGGGTTTTTTGTTCGGGGGAGTGGGAGGAAGAAGCCTCTTCACTGTAGCACAAATACAATCATTGAAACTTTTACTTTCAACAGCCTTATAAGCCAGTAGATTCAAATGGTTAAGCAGCAGGACTAGAATAATAAAGTCTGACCTTGTTCTATGTCATAACACATGACTCTTGTCACATGGGCGGTATCCATGAGCTGTCTCCATTTTCTCACCCCTCTCTTTCCCTTCCATTCCTGGAAACTTCTAGAGTCCAGCACTTTTGGCCAAAACTACTCTCTGTAAGTAAGTTCACCAACACCCTCAGGGCCAAATTTAAGGGTCTCTGCTCAGTTTGCATCTTTGACCTCAAGGGTGAATTTGATACCATCAACCGCCCACTTCTTCCTGTCCTACCCTTGGCTCTGGTGGTATTGCTTTCTCAAGTTTCTCTTCTTATCTCTCTGATGCATCATTCTCTGTCTCCTTTGCTGGCTCCTGTTCTTTCCTCCTCCCATTAGCTGTTGGAATTCCCAAAGACTCAGTCCTCAGCTATTCTCTTAACATCCATTTCCTTGGAAAGTGTCTCCTTACATGGTCTCACCAACCACATGGTATTTATTTAGCCAAATCTGAATCTCTAGCTCTGATTCTTTCTTGGTAACATTTTTTAGATCCATCTGCTCCTTCCTTTCGGGTTTAATCGCCACAAGCTTAATCCAAGCTCTTATTACCTCAGGTCAAATATGCAAACTGAGAGTCTCATGTCAGATCGCCCTGCCTACAACCCAGTTCACCTTGCTATGACTGAAATAATTCTCCGCCAACACCACTTCCATCCATTCACCCCTGCGTTCAGAAACCCAAAACTGTTCCCCACTGCTTCTTTAATGGAGTCCAATCTTCTTTGATGGGTCTGAAGTCCTCATCACCAGTAGACACCACCTTCTTCCTTTGCACTTGCAAAATAGCATATTCCTGGAGTTCCTCTCCAATACTCTGGGTCTTTCATCTTCCTCAAAATACATTGACAAAAGGAAGTCTTGCTTGATACCCTTATTTGTGCTCTCAGAGTCCTTATAACACACCCCGCCTGAAAGTGCCCCAACTCAGACTGCAGTATTCAATGCATAAAATTTGGAAAACACAGAAAAACACCAAGAAAAAGAATCCCCAAGAGCGCACAAATGTTGCACGTGAACATACACACATACAGGCACACACCGTACATACATCATTATTATGTAGCCTCTTTCACTTAACAAGATACTGGGAATTTTTCCTCATGTCAGTAACTATTTTTTATAGCATCATTTTATTATCTACACAGTATTCTGGACTATGGACCTTCTATGATGTATTTAAATGAGCTCTTATTGTAAGATTTCTGGTTAATTTCCAGGTTCTTGTTATTAAAGATAATGTTTTCATGAACACATACAAGGCTAATTCTAATTCCTTTAAAGGAAATAATTACCAGAGAGAAAGCAAGTTACACATTTACAGAAGACTGGCATAGGGAGAGAGAGATGTATAGAAGGGGGTGGAAACAGGAATGGAGACTAGTCATAAAATTTAAAAAGGCCCAACCCTCTGAAAAAAACAACAGGTGTGTGTGGGGGAGACTCTGGCTTTCTTTTCACTCAAGGGGCTGGCTGCTGGACAACCCTACAACCCCAGCCCTGAATGGCTGAGATGCCAACCCCCTCCAACCCCCTACATTTAATGAAATTGTGAATCCATCAGACAAGGATTGAATCTCATTCCTCCCCAGCTTTCCATCCCCTCTACACCTGTCCCATACCTGTCACATAATCATCTGTTTATCCATTGTCCAGAACTCACTTATTTCCTGACTGGTAATCAAGTGTGTTGACAAAGGGAAGGAATTTATAATCATGTGTTTAGACTTTCAAAAAAGTCTTGGAAAAGGTTCTGTTCCATGCCAGGGTTGTTTTAAAAATACAATTGAGGCGCCATGGGCTAGGAAATGCTTTCACCATTTCTTGAAACTGTGAATGTTTCCTGCCAATAGTGCAGCTCCATGGAAGTTGGTTGAATTGAACTGAGTTGAGTTTGGCTAGTTGCCAAAGGACGGGCACAGATGGTAAGCACTCTTGGAGTCCAGGAGGCTGGCAAAGCTACAATGGGCTCCAAGGGAGGGGAGGAAAGAAGGCTTCATGAGCACCAACTACAGACCGAGAAAGAATCATTCATTCATTCATTTCTTCAATGAGTACTTGTTGCATGTTACACTGTGCTGGATCCTAGAGACACCTCAGCAAACAAGTCACACCCGTGAGCTGGCTGTGGCTTTGATGGTTCACAGACACTTCTTTGTGAACTGGGCCAGTGGTCATGAAGGATAGCCAAAATTCTGATTGGGAGAGAATTTTGAGTCTGGACCTAAGCATCAGAGTCCAAAGACTTGTTTAAAAAAGGAAGATTCCCCTTAATTCAAAAGAGGGAGGAGAATAAATGGGACAGTTCCTGGATCCCACTGGGACTTCTCAGTTGCTTCATGGGATTGTGTGCAGTATTGGGGGTAGAGGGACTGTGGTTTGATAAAATCAATATTTATGGGTTCAAATGAACCCCAGGGGCTTCATGTGCCTACTTTGGAGATTTCTTGGAGATGGGTTTGTGCTGAGGTCACCCTATATCCAGGCCACATACGGGAGCATGAAATATGGCCCCTGATCTCATTTATCAAATGCCTGTTGATGTTGTTCAGTCACTCAGTTGTGTTTGACTGTTTGCGACCCCATGGACTACAGCACGCCATGCTTCCCTGTCCTTCACCATCTCCCAGAGTTTGCTCAAATTCATGTCCATTGAGTCAGTGATGCCATCCAACCATCTCATCCTCTGTCGCCCCCTTCTCCTGCCCTCAATCTTTCCCAGCATCAGGGTCTTTTCCAATGAGTCGGCTCTTTGCATCAGGAGGCCAAAGTATTGGAGCTTCAACTTCAGCGTCAATCCTGCCAATGAATATTCAGGGTTGACTTATTTTAGGATTGACTCTCCTTGCAGTCCAAGGGACTCTCAAGTCTCAAATGCCTAGCATGTGCTATTAATTAACCTCACAACAACCCTTTGAGGAGGGTAGGGTTGTTATTAAAAATATTTAACAGCACTATGTCTTGGGCACTGATGGATAAGCAAATAATCAGAATGGTTTCGTCGCTAAGTCGTGTCTGACTCTTGTGACCCCCATGGACTATAGCCTGCCAGGCTCCTCTGTCCTTGGGATTCTCCAGGCAAGAATACTGGAGTAGGTTTTAGATGCTGACTATAAACAACCAATATAGCCTCACAGAGCCACAACATGGGGCAAAGAAGTAGAAGAAAGGCACAGACTAAAGAGCTTCCTAGTTCCCAGAAGACGAAACCAAGATCTCATCTCCTTGGGGTTCAAAGCTGTCCTGAGTCATTTTTGAATCTCTTTTCCTCCCTGCCAGTGCCTCCACTGCTCCCTGTGTTCACAGCAAGTACATGAAATATCCCTTGCCTACTGACTCCTCTAAAGCAATGATATCTACTGCAGCTGCCCCTCTCTCCCAGCAGTTTTCTAAGGATGCCACTTGTTGGCTCAAAATTCTTGAATGGGCCTCATTGGCTTGACAAATTATCACCTTAGTGTGGCCATCAAAACTCTCTGTGCTCTGGCTTGAAGATGCCTTCCAGTCATATTTGTAGCAATAACTACCCAACATGTCTCCAATACCAGAAATCTTTTCTCTTTTTTTATAACTTATTTTTATTGAGATGTAATTAGTACATAACACTGTGTAAGTCTGAGGTGTTAAATATGTTTATCTGGTACATTTGTATTGCAAAATGATTACTGCTGTAACATGAGCTAAATCTTCTTTTATCACCTGATATAATGATCATTTCTTTTTGGTGTGGAGAGCTTTTAAGACACGTTTTCAACTAGATAACATCTCTCCGTCTTTAGCAACTCCAAAGCATAGGATACCAGTAATATGTGTGCTTGTCAGATGGTCCCAACAATCCTTCTGAGGGCAAGGGCTGTGTTCTTTCTCTTCATATTCCTTGTCTAGCCTGGAACAGTGCCTGGCATACAGTAGGTGATCAGGAAATATTTACCTGGGTCTGAGGTCTGCCTTCTTCCAATGAAGCCTTATAAGTTTGAAAGAAATTGGCTCCATTCAGGATATGGAACTTTGTGGATACATTTTTTTTTCCAAAAAAAAGAGAATATTATGCAATTTCAAACATACAGCAAAGTTGAAAGAATTTGCCAGCAGCACCTTATAACTTATTAGCCAGATCCTAGCATAAAGTTTTCTGATACTGGCTTTATCCATCCTTCACCTATCCATCTGTCTGTCTATCTAGTGTCCTTTCTTTCTTAAGTTGCAGGTATCAGTACATTTTACTCCTAAACACTTTCCCCATGTGTGTGTATATGTATGTGTGCATGTGCTCAGTCATGTCTGACTCTTCAAGACACCCTGGACTGTAGCCTGCCAGGCTCCTTTGTCCATCAGATTTCCCATGCAATGGAGTGGGTAGCCATTTCCTACTCCAGGGGGTAGGGTTCAATATTTGCTTGTTATTCTTTTGTTTTACTTTTGAGGTAAAATATATCTATGATGAAATACGCAAACATTAACTGTACATTTGCTGAGTTTTGACAAATGTAACTGAGTAACTTAGCTCCCTACTAAGATGTAGAAGATTATTTCCATTCAAGATTAAGCTTCCTCTTGCCCCTTCCCTGGCAGTCCTCTCCTTTCACTCTTAGAGGTAATCACTGCTTTGATTTTTTTCCATCATTGATTAGTTTTACCTATTACAGAACTTTATATGAATGGAATCATATAGCATGAACTCTTTTGTATAAGACTTTTTTGAAAAGATGCATGCTAAGAAAAGACTTCTTTGACTCAGCTTGAGGTTTCTGAGAATCATCCAGTCATGTACCTGTCATTTGTTCCTTTTTATTGCTGAATAGCACTCCATGGTTGACAATACCACAGTTTGTGTATCATTTATCCTTTCTCCTACTGATGGACACTTGTATTGTTTTCAGTTTCTGTCTATTAAGAGTAAGGTGGCTATGAATATTCTCATGCAAGTCTTTTTGTAAACATATATTTTCCTTTTTCTTGGGTAAGTACAAAGGGAGAAAAATTCTGGGTCACAGGGAAGATGTGATTTAGTTTTATAAGAAACAGCCAGACCTTTTCCCAAGGTGGTTGTATTTTTTTACACTCCCACCGATAATGTATGAGGATTCCAACTGTTTGTGGTTACTTTTCCATCTCTTTGCTTCAGCCCCATACTTAGCTTTGTCTTGTACCCATGACACGCATTTACTCTTAGAATAGGGCCAGGCCTGTTTGTGGTTTATTGCTTAAAGTCTCCCCCATCACCCATTTTGCTGACTACTAAATGTATATCCAATCTCTAGATGGAGTTGCTAAAATGTGGGTCAACTCTGTGCAATAATAGCTTTTACTGAAAGTTTACATGTGCCCAGCACTGTGTTAAACACTTTATATGCATTATCTGACTTAATTCTTACAGGAACCCTGTGAGGTAGGTACAATATCATTCCCATTATACAGTTGAGGAAACTGAGGCCCAGAGAGGTTAACTTGCTCAAAGTCACAAGCTTGTAGGTGGCCACGACTTGAACCCGAGTCTGTAACGCACTGCATGCATGCCATGTCACTTCAGTTGTGTCCAACTCTTTTCCACATCATGGACTATAGCCCGTCAGACTCCTCTGCCCATAGGATTCTCCAGGCAAGAATACTGGAGTGGGTTGCAATTTCCTCCTCCAGGGGATCTTCCCAACCCAGGGATTGAAACTACATCTCCGGAGGCTCCTGTATTGCAGGCGAACTCTTTACCACTGAGCCACAGGGGAAGGCACCCGTTAATGTACTACCACTGTGCTACAATGCTGCTGTCTGATGTCCTTTGTCCAGAGGCTAAAAGAAAAAAAAAAGAACTTCACTGTTCACTCCTAACCCCTTTATTTTTCAGCTGAGCATATGGAAGTCCAGAGAGGAGAAAGACTTGACTGAAGTCCCCAGGTGCCTCAGTGGTTAAGAATCCACCTGCTAGTGCAGGAGACACAAGAGACCAGGGTTGGATCCCTGGGTTGGGAAGATCCTCTGGAGAAGGAAATGGCAACCTGCTCCAGTATTCTTGCCTGGAGAATTCCATGGACAGAGGAGCCTAGTGGGCTACAGTCTGTGGGGTCACAAAGAATCAGACATGATGGAGCACACACACACACACACACACACACAGCCATCAGAATCCTACCTTCTAGTCAGGAAACCTTTCCACTCCAGTACACAGTCTCCTTCAATGTTTTGGGTAATTTGGATTTTATTTCTGCCTTTTTAATGATGACAAGAGTCTGAAAACCATTTTGAGATCTCTGAAAGAAGTGTGTGAATCTAAGAGAATGGAGTAGGGTCAACCTTCCCTTTAAGGCCAAAACATAAGGTCACAAATTAAATTGTCAAATTTGTGTCAATTCATGCCTAAATATTATCTTGAAAAATGTTTCTCCCACCCACTCAGTCTTCTCTGGAAAAGGAAAGAAAACAAATGTGAAGACTTGAGGTATTCTGTGGGAAAGGAGTTGGAAAGGAAGAAGCCGGGGGCACTTTTCTCTTGGACTGCCACAGCGCCATCTGGTGGAAGGCTTGCGTTTTTGTTTTTCTTCGTTTTTCTGTTCACAGGTTTATTGCCGGTTTCTGTGTCAGGCCCTGGGTTAGGACAGGAGAATTCAGATGAGACTCGCTGCCTCCCGTAATGAAGCTAACATTCTAGGGTGTGGGGGTTACCCAAATCCTTACAACACTGTGTGGTAAAAGTCCTATTAGAGACAAATAAGGCAAACTTGCATTTTCGTTCTGGGTTGGCAACTTACCAGCTCTGTTACCTTGAGCAAAGTCACTTAACTTCTCTGTGTCCCAGTTTCGTCTTTTGTAAAATGGAGATAATAATAAAAGTGCTCACTGTAGGGTTTTGTGGCAGGATTGAATAAGATAATGCTGAGAAAGCACTGAGAATAGTGCTTTGAGCATATTAAATGTTTAAAAATGTCAGCCGTGTTTAGAGGTGTGCTCAGTTGTGTCTGACTCTTTGCAACCCCATGGACTGTAGACCGCCAGGCTCCTTTGTCCATGGGATTCTCCAGCAAGAATACTGGAGTGGGTTGCCATGTCCTCCAGGGGCGATCTTCCAGGATCAGGGATCAAACCCATGTCTCCTGCACTGGCAGTCAGATTCTTTACCACTGATCCACCTGGGAAGCCCTCAGACATGGTTACTTCATCATTAATGATAAGCATATGGTGCTGTGGGGCCCAGAAGAGGGGCATTTAGCTCATCCTCAGAGAGCTCATAGCAGCCATCCCTGAGGATGTGACATTTGGGATGTCTTGAATAGGAAGTAGTCAGTCGGACCCTTCCTCCATGTAGAAAGCAATGTCCGCAACATGTGGGTAAGGAAAACAACAGTGTTCACCTCCCCTTACCCCTGCATCATGAAGGGCTGGCACACTGGCACAGCATTCTTGCTTCAGGAGTGCCAGGGGCTTCGGTGAGGGCCTCTGAGCTGGAAGATGGTGTGAGAACATTTAAGAATTATTGGGTTTGGGACCCAGACCAAGTAAGAAATCAGTTCCCACAATGGATAAGCAAAGCTTGACTTGAAATTAGATGCTAAAAGAAAAATCAAGACCAGTTGTGTCAACTACCACGTGTTTGTTTTAATTCTGACTTTGGGGGAAATAGTGCTTCATTGGTTCTTTATTCACCCAACATAGGCATGCTGGAGCCTGGTAATTTCCCACTGCCTCAAAACATGAACATTTCTGGGTCCCTCTGTTGCTCTCCAAATTGTGCCTGGCCCACATCATGACCACATCTGATTCTATTCATATTGTTTTTCCCTGCAAACTCTTAAGCCTTCTATGTTGTCCCAATTTTACTCATCCTTCATGGTCTAGACTTTCTCATTTGTTCATGAAATATTTTCTTTTTTATATTGAGGTATAATTGACATATAACATTAATTAGTTATAAGTGTACAACATAATGTTTTGGTATTTGAATATACTGTGACATGATCACCACAATAAGGTGAGTGACCATCCGTCACCACACACAGTTACAAAATTTTTTCTTGTGATGAGAACTTTTAATATCTACTTCCTTAGCAACTTATGAATATGCAGTACAGTATTATTAACTATAGTCACCAGGCTGTACATTACATCCCCAGGACATATTTATTTTATACCTGGAAATTTGTAACTTTGACCCTCTTCACCCCTTTCTCCCACATACCTCCCAACAACCACCAATGTTTTTTGTATCTATGAGCTTGTTTTTCTTTTTTTTAGATTCCACACATAAATGAGATCATGCAGTATTTTTTTTTCTCTGACTTATTTCATTTATTCCATTGTACATATACACCACATTTTCTTTTTTCATTCATCCATCAATGGACACTTAGGTTGTTTCCATATCTTGGTTATAAATAATAAATATTACATTGAACATGGGGATGCATATATCTTTTCAAGTTAGTATTTTCATTTTCTCCAGATAAACACCCAGGAGTGGAATTGCTCAATCATATGATAGGAACCTCGATACCATTTTTAATTGTTTGAGGAACCTCCATACTATTTTCCATAGAGGCTGCACCAATTTACATTCCTACCAACAGGGCACGAGGGTTCCCTTTTCTCCACATCCTCACCAACACTTGTTATTTCTTGTCTTCCTGGTAATAGCCATCCTAACAGGTGTGAGGTTGTAGCTCACTGCGATTTTGACTTGCCTGAAATATTTTCTGAGAATGTACTATGTGCCAGGCACAGTGGCAGACACTAGAGATATAGCAGTGAACAAGACAGACACAGTCTGTCTACCTTCCCAGAGCCGACAGTCTGCCTGGAACTATGACATGAAAACAAAGCATTGTGACCGTGAGTCACCAGAGTTTTCTCAGAGGAGGGATCTATCTAAAATAGTGCTTTCCAATTGTTTTCTTCACATAGCACACATAGATAACATATATGACCCCTAGGATAAACGGGTAAGAAAGTAGCCTGCCAGGGAGCTCTGGCCACTCCAAGGGCAGAGGGCACCAATATCTCGGGCATACCTAGCATCTCTGGTTGAGAATCTCAAGTTATAACCCATGGCACTGTTGTTGCTCTCATCTCACTTCGTCCTTGTAGGCTGATGGGCACAGAAGGGATGCTGCTGCAGATGAATAAGCAGTCTTTGTTATTAACTAGAAGTTGGTAAGAGTCACTTTTGCCTCTTCAGCATTAGGCTTAGACTGGAGGCTCCAAGGAAGGCTTCCTGGACAACTGAAGCCTAAAAGGATCTCTTGTCTCTTCCAAATTCCTACATACAGTCTTCAGTTCACAGTTCAACTTCTAATTCACCCCCATAGTCTGATATTGCATGCTGACAGCACAAGAACATCGTCTCCCCTATAGCATCAAGCAGTACTATACAAGAGAGGGCTCCGAAGTACTTCTTCAGTGTCATGTTTCAAGACCAAAGAAATCTTATTGGAACTTAAGAGGGTCTTAAAATAGAAATAGCTTTGTTATCTAAGAAACATTCAGTGCTGAAGCCATCTTTTAACACTTCAGAGAGAAAGTCCCAAAGCTGTAAGAGAATGAAGTAATTGGCCTTCTTCCTGGAAACAGGATGCTGAAGCCCCACAGCTCCAGGCCAGTTTGGAGTTTTTCTTCTCAGAACACAACCAAAGGTCAACCAAGATATCCCACAACCCCAGGAGATAGGGTCGAGGGAGCTATTGTTTATAACATAAGCAAAAGGGAAGAATTCACAAGCAAAGAGAGCCCAAGGGGTGTCTTGCAGAGAAAACAAAGACTCCTGCTGAAATGAAACAGAAGAGTCCACATCCTTTCCTTCCCTTGGACTCCCTGAGAAAAGTTAATTCTCTCACCATCATGAATCCTAATGGCCAATGAAATGAAGATTTGGGTGAGAAATGATGTGATCTTGAGGAAGGCTGGGGTTCAAATGTGACAAATTTTAACTCCTCTCTTTGCATTGCCTGCTCAAATAGTTCATGATTCAGTCACTAGACAAGGAGGCTTCCTGATTTCCCTTTCTGGCCCCGTCTCTCCCCCATTCTTTTAAACAAATTTTTTAGAATATTTAATTTATTTATTTGACTGTGCCAGGTCTTAGTTGCCACACACGGGATCTTTAGTTGCAGCACAGGAACTGTTAGTTGTGGTATGTGGGGTCTAGTTCTCTGACCAGGGATCAAACCTGGGCCCCCTACACTGGGAGCACAGAGACTTAGCCACTAGAGCACTAGGGAAGTTCCTCCCCCCATTCTTGGGGAGCTACATTGCTACTTTCCTATGTTGATGAGTACAATTCACCATCCCAAATTGAAATTGGGCATTGGAGTGCCCCATCCTAAGGAATGTCAAAGATACAGCTAAGGTAGAGCGGCTGGCCATAAAGAAAATATGTGCGGACATGTCTGTAATACATATGTATGTATACATATACATATATCTGACTCTAAGCTTCTTATAATTCCATGAGCTAGCAAAAAGCTGGCCACAAGAAGAAATACCTGACTTCAAAAGAATCATTTTCATAATTCTGCTTCAAAAAGTCTCTCTGGAGAGACACATGGATAGGTCAACATATTCTCTCTTCTTTTCTCTTTTTCCCTGTCCCTAGGAGTCTCTTGGCTCTTATTATTGTTGTTGTTGTTGTTGATTTCTCACAGCCCCAAGGCAAAAATATGAATTAGATAAAGTTGATGGTTAGCACTTCCAAGTGGTCCCACCACTAAAGCCCTTTTCTGATTCTTGTTACCCTTAGAGTGTCTTCCAAGAAACTGATTCAAGATTTCATTCTCTCAGAATCTCTCACGTTTTCAGGTGTCAAAGGAAATAGATAATCTGTCCTACAAAAGAAAAATCAATCCCATATCAACAGTAGAGGGTTAGGGGAGCCAACAGTTAACTGGGAGCCTCCTATCTTGGTAAGCTGTGAAGACTGCCCTCTCTTCTGTGAATTATTTTGTATAATAGTTTAATCTAAGGACAGGTGTTAAAGGAACTTACAGATCTAGGGAAAAGGTCACTGTTGACCAATGAGAAAGGATGAGGCATGGATACTGTTTTTTGTTTGTTTGGGTTTTGGTTGTTGTTATTGCTGTTAAACTTCCCATGTGATTCCTAAGTGAAGGCAGGATGAAGAACAACTTGGAGGGATGAGCTTGGCAGATTGGAAAACACAGACATGAAAGAGAATGGAAGGTTTCTGTTGTGGAGATATGGTAAGACAAGTAAAGAGAGAGCTTCTGATTCAGGGACTTGAATACCAAGACATTGTGATTTGAATAAAAACAGCATCAACAAGGTGGTATTTTAAGAAGGTTAGTCTGGCAGAGCTCTGTACAAGATGGAGTATACTGAGTATACTGGCTGTGATGGAAAGAAAAGACTTGCCAAGAAACTAGTTGGGAGGTTAGTATAGCTGTTTTGGTGACTCAGACGGTATAGAATCTGCCTGCAATGTAGGATACTCAGGCTCAATCCCTGGGTTGGGAAGATCCCCTAGAGAAGGGAATGGCTACCCACTCTGGTATTCTTGCTCGGAGAATCCCATGGACAGAGGAGCCTGGCAGGCTACAGTCCATAGGGTAGCAAACAGTCAGAGAAGACTGAGTGACTAAGCACTCAGGCATGCATAGCTGATTTAGGTGAAAAGTAGTGAAGGTCTGATCTACGGTAGTAATTGCGGGAAGAGAGTGGGAAATGAACTTCAGGTACATGAGGTCAAGTCTCCCCAAACTAAGCCCAACTGAGACCGAAAGCAGATGCAAACAGTGAAATATACTGACATACTCCAGGTATTTTAAGTTCACCCAAGTTGTCTGTGCCCCTTATTTCACAGCTGCCTAGGTCTGCTTCCTCCTATTCAAGCTCACAAAGATGTTACTCATCAGATGAGCCTTTCAGGTTCTCCCACACCCTTAATTAAACACATTTGTTCCCAAAATTGATCAGTTTGAGATCAATCTGATATTCTGTCCAGTATAGGCTGGACAGAATATGAGCCTAATTGGTTCATCCTCTTCTTCAACACACCCAAATACACCCAACCTTCAACTTCTCCTATCAATCTTGCCTCCTCAGGCCAGACATGTCTGATCCTACTTAGGATGCTTGTGTAAACAAGATATAGGGCATTTTCAAGATGCCAGAAGATTCCCTCATGCCCCTTTCTAGGCAACACCACCACTTTCTTCAGGGAAAACCATTATTCTGGGTTCTATCACTGTTGTGGCCATTCTTCATATAAACTTCATATAAATAGAATCATAATGTACTGTGAATAGCTTCTTTCGTACAGCATAACTATCTGTGAATATAATTTATCCATATCTTTGCATGTAGCAGTTTATTCTTTTTACTTGCTATGTAGCATTTCCTTGTATGAACATGCCACAATTTGTCTATTCTCCTGTTGATAGCCATTATAGTTGTTTCCGATTTGTGGGTCATTATGAATAGTGCTGACATGGGGTTTCCCAAATGGTCCAGCCAAACCACCTTACAGCAAAGCTTTTTTAACAAACTCCACCCCCGTTGTTCTGGGTAATTTTCTTGAATACTTGAAATCCCCCCCACTTTTTTTGGTTCTCTCTCTCTCGAAGTTCTGTTGTTCAAATGATGAATCACCTGGACTGACTCTTTAATACCCTTACCTTTTTGTCCCCATTTTTCACCTTTAAAAAATACTTTGTTTGGAATTAGGTAGTAGTGATAGTGGCACAACACTGTTGTGAATATACCACCACCTAATTGCACGCTCAAAAATGCTTAAAGCAACATTTCGTTACATATATTTTACCACAATATTTTGGCCCCTCCAAAAATTCTACTTTCTGAGAAATTGCCTCTACCAGTTCTTTCAATTTTTCATTTTAGCCATCATATTTATAATAAGAGCTGGGCTTTGTTTTCTATACATTAGTTTTGCTGCAGCTCTCTGCTCTTATTTAATGGGAGTTTTCAAGTGTTTTGTGAACATTTTTTTATCTTACAGAACCAATTTACTCCAATTTGCTCTTTCTCTAGTCTTCAAAGGTAATCCTTGCTTTCTCATCTAAGAAGAAAATACTAGCACTGACTGGGAGGTCTAACAGTGTGGTTGTCTCTGAGGTAGAGGAGGTGGGAGGATGAGGGCAAGGGATAGCTTTCTTTCATGGACTTCATATGATAGCTGACTTTCAACCTGTGCTTTCCAAAGAGTGGCTTGCAGACTCTCTAGAGCTGTGCTATCCAACATGGAAATGAAAAACTCAGTTCCTCAGTCACACTAACCACATCTCCAATGCTTGATGGCCACACGTGACTAGTGGTACTATAATGGATAGGACAGATACAAAACATTTCCAAACTCACAGAGTCCCATCGGACAGCACTATCTTGTGGGGTCATGAAATCAGTATAGAGGGTGACAACCAGCATTTAAATAAACGAAATAGAGTCACTGGTCATCTCATTATTATTGTTTTTTCCACATAAACATTGTCATAAAATATTGTTTCATATACACAGAAGCAGGGGCTTCCCAGGTGGCTCAGTATAAAGAAACGGTCTGCCAAGGCAGGAGATCCAAGTTTGATCGCTGGGTCGGGAAGATCCCCTGGAGAAGGAAATGGTGACCCACTCCAGTATTCTTGCCTGAAAAGTCCTATGGATAGAGAAGCCTGGTGGGCTACAGTCTGTGGGATCACAGAGCCAGACACAACCGAGGGACTGAGCATGAGCAGGATACACAGAAGTGTATGGTCACAGCATCGTGGATCATGTTTAAAAAAAATTGAAAGCACTGTTGAATTGTGTGTGCACAGCCCTGCTTTTTAAAGAGAGAACATGGGAGTGACAGAAACTCTTGGTACCTAGTAGCATGGCATCATCTACAGCCTCATATCCCTATAGGAAACTTGGGACCGAGGGCATCTTAAAAAAAAAAAATAAAAAATCACCTTGGGATAGCAAAATCACAATAAGAAAGCTAGATGTGATGGGACTTAGGGTCAATTACACTCCTTATTTCTTCTGTCATTCATCTTTCTCTATTTACAAAGGGCTTTTTTTTTTTTAAGTCCAGTCTTCCCCCTTTCTTTCTTTGATATAGGAAAAAGAAACTAAAGCTAAGGGGAGTGTTATGAGATTTGTCCATGGCTACAAAACTAGCGACAGAGTGAGCCCAGGTCTCCTCACCTCTAAATCCAGAACTCTTTCTACCAAGCCTTCAAGGACTAGCAGTCCTTTGAGTCCCTGAGTGTGCCAGCCAATATGTTAAATAACTTGACTGATGAATGTTGCCTGGATACAACAATGATGATGATAACAGCTAACATATGTTTTTGTTGGTGCTGGTAACATATGCTTACTATGTTTTAAACAGTTTAACTCATTTTACCCTCACAACCATCCTATTATCAAACAACCTCATTTCTCAGGAAGGAGAAATGCAGTGGAGAGATGTTAACGAACTTGCCCAGTCACACACCTAGTGAGTGGCAAAGCCAGGAAACAGACTCAGGCAATGGTTCCCAGTCTCTAATACCATTTTATATACACCCTTGTATAACTCAGGTAAATTAATTTCTCCCTAAATTTTAATTAGCCTGAAGGTAACAATTATTTATTAGCACATGCTAACAATCCACACAACATGAATATGTTTTGTCCCACAGTATCCAGTGCTACAAAGGAATTTTACTCTATTAACCGTACGAAAGTAACAGCTTTGGGTTCAATCCTCCAAACTAATGGATGTGATTTCTACAAACCAGGTTATCTGCTAATGCAATTCTATAAACCTAGAGATGAGTACTTTTGAAATATGTATTTAAAGGTTTGGTTAATATTCCTCAAATTTGTAGATTTTATCCTGGCACATAATTAAGCACGAATTGGCTTGATAACATGGGTGGATTTATTTCTTAAGATTCGAGTGCAAACTTAAAAACCAGAACAAAGCTTTTCATCAAGGAAAACACAAAAATCTAAGTAACAATCCTGCAATCGTGCAATTTAACAGAAAATACAAATATGAATACATTCTAATTTGTAACTACATTTGAAAATTAAAATATTTCTCTCCAAATCCCAAATACCCCACAATCTTTAATCTGTTTTCATCTTGCTATTCCAGAAACATCTGTAACGTGCCATCAGGAAAATATAGGCAAAGATTATTAATCAATCTTTATGACCACAGAAACATCATTCTTAACTTCTGACTTTTTTAATCATCCATCTGTATCTCAGTTCCAAAAAGTGATACAATTATACCTCCACTCCAGAAAAAAAAAAAAAGAATCAATACAAATATCAAGGAGGCAAGATACTTTCACATAATTAAAGCAAAAGTCACAGGTGTTTGACTTAGAAATGTACATACTTGTAAGAAATTTTGGAAGCAAGATACTTTCATGTAATTAAAGCAAAAGTCACAGGTGTTCGTCTTAGAAATGTACATACTTGTAGGAAATTTTTTAAGTACAATTTTATTTGATGGCTGACATGTAATAATAACAGTGAACGATTTAAACCGGTATAAAAATGTAGGATCAAAATCTTTAGGCTCAAATACTTGAAAAGTCACTATGAATATGGAAAGATCTGTTTACATAAACAAGTGTATTTTTTGATGAAAAATCGGGGGGTAGTGGCATCTCCCTGGTCCCTTAACAATATTTGGATTTTCACAAAGAATTAGCAGCACCCATCCTTAAGTGTTAATTACGTGTTTCTAAAGGACCCATACAACAGATTAGTTGGCAGTGTTCTAGCTTTTGGGAGATGGGAGTGGGTGGGGGTGCAAATATCTGAGTATGTATGCATGCACTCACACATTTAAAATCACCATTCCAAAAGGGGGGGTCACATAACTGAAAAAGTCTAAGTACATCATCCTTAGAGGGTCAACAGTGGGCCAGGAACAGCAGAAGCTGAATAGTAGTCTACTTGGTAAGAATGGTTTTTCACACTTCAAAGGCAATTTGGGAAGAATGAGAATACTCACATACACGTAACTTCAGGGGGCCTTGCTTCAAATTTTACATTGCAGACACTGAACATTCTTTACAAAAACCTTCATTCTTGCTTATAATAACACCAGATGATTTTTCCTTTTTACCACCATATACATAACATTTAAATATTTTCTTTATAAATATTCTAGAGCAAAAAGAATGTGTTTTGTTGCAGTGGTGGCCCACAACTGTACAAAGCAATATAAGCAACATATATATATATAGGTATATATATATATATGTATATATATAAAATGATTAAGAAAAAAGTGCAAAGAATAACAGTATTAAGAAGTTTTGTGGTTTTGTTTTTTTTAACAATAACTATGTTCAAGTGTGACTATATTTCAGGGATATATAATCCCAGATTTCAATTAAAGATTCAAAAAGAAGCCCACACACAAAGTCACTGCACAAATATCAGTCCCTTATTGAGTAACTTCCCTTCTCCCAAATCCAGCATTTCCAGTTTCTAAACTCTTCTTACAAACAGGAAAAAAAGTGGTAACAGTGTGTTCTTCCCTTTAACTTCCCCAAATTCATCCAAGTTAATTAATCATTCATAGATTCAAACAAGATAGCAGGGAATTCATTTATCATAATTCGCTTTGCTAAAATTAAAACAAAATGAAATACTTTTAGAAATACCAATTGATCAAGAATCAAATCAGCAACAGCAAACAGACCTTAAATTATGAGTGTGATTTAATACACTTTAAAATCAATCCCTGTTATTAAAGATAAATTCAGAGTCTAAATCCTTCCCCAGGTTCAAAGCTATGCAAGGGTCAGGATTCGAAATACTCAGGATTTCATCATCTTTTCTAACAGAGAAAATGCTCCCACTAAAATTTGATTAAATTTCTATCATTTTAACTCTTGGTTTCAGTCTTATTTTGAACAAACAGAGAAAGGAAATTTTCAGCATTTTGAAGATGTACTTTTATACTTAAGCCATTCAAATAATTACAGCTACTGATTTTCCATCTCCAAGTTTCAAATAACAGTTCAATTTCCCTTTAAATGTATTACTAGATATTTTTGGTGCATTTATATGTTTTTTATTCTAACTTCAGGCACTGTAATTATTCACAATATTATAATGATTCTACATCTAACCTACACAACAATTGTGAATCCTAAAATGGTTTCCGATGTTTTTATTTGATTCTGTATATTACATTACAAATCAAGACAAATGGTTGGAAGAGAATTTTAAAGCCCTGGAGCACTTCTGCTTTGAGTAGTGTTAATACATTTTTTTGGTCATGCTTAATATTTAAGCATCTTTTGAACTAGGAAGACAGTAGATGTTGGAAGTTGCAAATTTCCTCAAACTACATTCTACTCCAGCTCTAATTTATTTTGTTCAACATTAATTTTTTTTCTTTAATGAAACATGTATCAGTTCAGTTCAGTCGCTCAGTCGTGTCCGACTCTTTGCGACCCCATGAAGTATAATCTTAGGCTAATTTTTAAAAACAGAAGTTTTGTTCTAAAATTAATAACACAATTACAGGGAAATAACTTTTCAATTTCAGCTTCACTAGAACATGGAAACTAGTTAAAGTGGACTTAATCACTTTTGGTTTTGATTTTTTGTTACTATGTCTTTAAAACGATACACTTTACATTCTAACAGACAGTTCAACAATGCGAGGCTTAAAACTCTAGAACCAAAAAAAACACCAAGCCACCTTCTGCACAACTGTAAATACAAGATCAGCATTTTATTTGCCCCCATACATTCGCTCAATGTCTTTGAGGTAATGGTTCTTCAGTTCCTTCCTTTTCAGTTTGAAAGCATCAGTGACCAAACCAGTTTCAGGGGTCCAGGGCTCTGGGCTTAATCGAACCTTGATTGGGATTTCAAATCGCTCCAGTTTCACTGAAATGAGAAGTGTGGGGGCAGGGAGAGGAACAGGGGAGAGAGGGAAGAAAGGAGGGGGAAGAGCAAGAGAGAGAAACAATTAATAAAACATGAATTTTGCAGGATTTAGATGATGCAGGTGATGAGATAAACTTACTTAGTGGTATGTTATAGTTAATTAATAATACCACCACCTTATAATTTCATTTTATACTTCTCAAAGTACACATCAATTGTTTCAGTTGGATGGTTTTGGTCTATGCAGTTTTTTTTCCCTAATATATATGTCCCCAGGTGGTGCAGTGGTAAAGAATCTGTCTGCCAATGCAGGAGATGCAGGTTCTATCCCTGGCTCAGGAAGATTCCCCAGAGAAGGGCATGGCGACCCATTCCAGTATTCTTTCTTGGAGAATCCCATGGACAGAGGAGCCTGGCGGCTATAGTCGATGGGGTTGCAGAGTCGGACATGACTGAGTACACACACACACACACACACACACACATATATATATGTGTAGACACCCTCCTATATAGAGTCTATCTGCTGCCCCCTCTGCCTGGAATGGCATTCCCTATTGTAGCTGCACAGCTCACTTCCTTACTTTATCCAAGTGTCTGTTCAAATGCCACCTCCTCAGAGAGGACTTCCCTGACCACTCCTAACAAAACAGAAGTCCCTTTGTCTCTCTGTATCCCCTTATGCTATCTTTTCTTCAAAATACTTATCACCACCCCATACATTGTATATGTGTCTCACTTATTAAAATGTAAGCTTCATGAAAGCAGGGGCTTTGTTCTATTCGCTGCCATTCACAGGCTACATTGAGCCCTCAAGAAGCACATACATATTTATTCACTCATTCCACAGAAAATTAGCCTCTAGATAACTGTTTTTCAGAAACTTTATTATAATTCAAATAATCAAAAGGGGGTTGTGAATTTCATACTTTTAAATGATACAAGAACTGATGTAGCACATAATGGGTTTGAGTTAGACAACACTTATTGAAAGAAATATAAGAAAACGGTGAAAATAAAGAGAAGCGATCAATATAGTACTCAGTGATTTTAAATCTCAATAAGTTATAGTCAGTGAAGTTACTTATTATTAATACAACATCTTCTTTAAGATTCTGAAGGCCCACTACTAACAATAATGTTAATGTACAGATGAGCTTTATTTTATACACTATTATTTAAAACAGCAGTTTTGAAGACACAAACATCCGCATGCTTTAAAACTACTACTAAACAGCCTTAGGTAACTTTAGGGATAACTTGGTTTTAGTGATAGGCACAAAGAACTCAAATTCAATGAAGCTTTTGTTCTAAGGCTAGTCTAAGTTTTATGAAAACTTGGTTGAATTAGTGAGTTTCTCGTTAAAATAAGAGAAAAATATAAAGCTGAGTATGAAAAGTAATCTTTTGACCTACTTAAAACCAACTTCCTAAAAGTGATGCCTAAAAAGGTAAATAAAAGGATATGAAACTTGTTTCCCTGGTTGCTAAGATGGTAAAGAATCCACCTGCAATGCAGGAGATCCAGGTTTGATCCCTGGGTCAGGAAGATCCCCTGAAGGAGGGCATGGCAACACTCTCCAGTATTCTTGCCTTGAGAATTCCATGGACAGAGGAGCCTGGCAGGCTACAGTCTATGGGGTTGCAAAGAGTAGGACATGGCTGAGCGACTAACACTGTCAAAACTTGTTCAAATTAACCGTATTTACTCCGATGATACATTACAGCTCAGTTACACAGAGGTCCCTGAAATAAAGCCAAAGTTGAAGGGAATAACTCAAGTATTGATCAGGCTCCAAAACCTTTTATTTTGTATTACTTTCCCTACTTACCTAGGTCCTATTCCAGAAACACTGACAACAATGAGACAAAACAGGCATATTATTTCAATTGCACACAAGCAAATAAAGCATATATATTTTTAAAATGCTGCATCAGAGGTTTCCCAGTTTTGGAAATGCCTAAACATTATCTAGTACCACAAGTTATAGAGAACAATAGGCAATCACACAGTTTCCTATAAAAAGGAAAAATTGCCAACAAGTGAAAAAGATTAGGGGGAAGAAAAAAAGACAATTGTAATCATGGCATTTTATCAGAATCACCTCGGACATTATGAAATGTGACCTGCAGGTGGCAGCAAATGTCAGGGTTTTTAGCCAGTGATAATTGTCAAATCACCCCAAAACAATTATTTTGTATTCTTATCAATACCTTGCACTTTTATTTAAAACATGAAGAGGCCTGCTGTGAACAATGCATGATTTCAGGCAGATTTAGCTGAGATCAGTCATAACTATTTTATACTTTTTTGCCTTAGTCTCTGAAATTAGGGCTTCTTTGGTGGCTCAAAAGTTAAAGAATGGGAGACCCAGGTTCTATCCCTGGGTTGGGAAGATCCCCTGGAGAAGGGAATGGTTACCCACTCCAGTATTCTTGCCTGGAGAATCCCATGGACAGAGGAGCCTGGTGGGCTACAGTCCATGGGGCCACAAAGAATCAGACACAGCTGAGTGACTAACACTTTCACTTTCTGAAATTATAATCTGAAGCAAAAGATTAGTAAAATAAATCTTTTGCAGCACAGACAAGCTCATGAATTATACAGACTTAACTCATGATTACTGTTCATTAACCAAATCATGAACTGTTCAGTTTCATGCCCATTCCAAACACAGGAAAGTTATGTAGATGTATTAAGTCCTAGAATTTTATTCCATTTTCCAGCCTGAAAAACTTCCGCCATTATTGCTTTCACACAGTTAAATATTCAATGATGAATTATTCAAATCACATTCCAGTCCATTAGTACTTTGAGAGTGACTAACAGCCTATTGACTGAAATTGTTTTTAAAATACTATATTTAAAGAAAAAAATGAGGATTTGTGTCAAAGAAAATTCTGGAAGCCTGGTGATATTAACATAAAAAGTGTGATATGTCAATAATACTATAACAAAACCAACTTTAAGAAAAAATTAAGCCACTGTCTTTATGATTATAAAGTAACATACTTTTTAGATTATGTTAATAACTGTTATCCAAAACTTACAGTGACCAGGGTTAACTAGAAGAATGTTCTTCTTGGGGGAAATAGTTTTTTAACTTCAACTTGCTAACAAATGTTGCAAACTATTTAAACCAAAGTGGAACTCAAGTAGGTAATCTATAAAAATAATAGTACCCTAGTTAGGGAAATAGGTGTGCTCATGTATCTCTAACAGGAGTATAAACTAGTCCAATTTTTCTAGGGGAAGAGGGAGTTATTTGGCAATATAAGGCATGCGTGCTAAGTTGCTTCTGACTCTGTGCGATCCTATGGAGTACAGCCTGCCAGGCTCCTCTGTCCATGGGGTTCTCCAGGCAAGAATACTGGAGTGGATTGTCATGCCCTGCTCCAGGGAATCTTCCCGACCAAGGGACAGAACCTTCGTCTCATGTCTCCTGCACTGACAGGCAGACTCTTTACCACTAGCGCCACCTGGGAAGTCTAAGGTAAACCATAAGCCTTTAAAATATACATTTTCCCTAACTCAGAAATTTCATTTCTGGGGCTTCCCTGGTAGCTCAGTGGTAAAGAATCCACCTGGCAATGCAGGAGACACAAGCTCACTCCCTGGTCTGGGAAGATCCCACATGCCTCAGAGCAACTAAGCAGTGTGTCACAACTATTGAGCCTGTGCTCTAGAGACCAGGGACTGCAACTACTGAAGCCCATGTGCCGAGAGCCTGTGCACTGCAACAAGAGAAGCCACTGCAATGAGAAGACCCCACTCGCTGTAACCAGAAAAAGCCCACACACAGAAATAAAGACCCAGCACAGCCAAAACTAAATAAATAAAATTATTTTTAAAAAAGAAATTCAATGGCTAAGGATTCACACTAATAAAATAATTACATAAGGAAAATTGACTGGAGGCAACAACAGGTGGGGGTCTATTTGTTTAACAGTAGAGGGAAAAAGTCTAACAAGTAGACACTCCTATCAGTTCAGTTCAGTTCAGTCGCTCAGTCGTGTCCGACTCTTTGTGACCCCATGAATCGCAGCACGCCAGGCCTCCCTGTACTGGAATACTATTTAGCTAAAAAAAAAGGTAGTGCAATTCTATATCTACTGACTTAGAAGAAAGTAGATGACATTGATACGTTGAGTATATATACCAGAAAGTAATGTCACCACCCAAAGGTAACTAATATCAAGTGATTTTTGCTTCCTCCTTTAAATTTTCTGTATTGTCCAGTAGTTTAGAATGAATATAGGTAACCTATCCTCAGAAAAATGATATTTTCATTTTTTGGAGGGAAGCCAACAGGTTAAACTAGGTTAACAGCTTCCAATTAAGCATACAGAGTACACAGTTTATACAGGTCCCCCTGGAAAATAAGCAGTTTGAAAATAATTTTTTATATTAAAAAGGTATTAACCTCACAGACAAAAAACAGGAACATGAGAAAGAGAACAGTGGGTGAGAGGACTCAATAAAATCTTAGAAGACCAAAAGCAAACGGGCTAAAAAGCTGCTGCTGCTGCTGTTGCTGCGTCGCTTCAGTCGTGTCCGACTCTGTGCGACCCCAGAGACGGTGGCCCACCAGGCTTCCCCGTCCCTGGGATTCTCCAGGCAAGAACACTGGAGTGGGTTGCCATTTCCTTCTCCAATGCATGAAAGTGAAAAGTGAAAGTGAAGTCATTCCGTCGTGTCTGACTCTTAGCGACCCCATAGTCTGCAGCCTACCAGGCTCCTCCGTCCATGGGATTTTCCAGGCAAGAGTACTGGAGTGGGGTGCCATTGCCTTCTCTGGCTAAAAAGCTAACTGCTGACACTGAAGGACACTGACAGAGGCAAACCAACTTCCCGAGCCCATAGACAGAAGCTACAGGGGCCAAAGAAAGGGATGAGAGGCACACTGCAAACAGGAGGGCTGACCCCCGCCTCTTCAGAGGACAGTTCTCTCTTACTCTGCTCGTCCCCAACCAGGCTGGAGATAGGTGTGCATGTGTGCTAAGTTGCTTCAGTCATGTCCAATTCTTTGTGACCCTATGGATTGTAGCCCGCCAGGCTCCTCTGTCCATGGGATTCTCCAGGCAAGAATATAGGAGGGGGTTGCCATGCCTTCCTCCATGGGATCTTCCCAACCCATGGATCAAACCTGCATTTCTTAAGTCTCCTGCATTGGCAAATGGGTTATTTATCACTAATGCCACCTGGGAAGCCCCAACTGAACTAGAGACTCTGGACTCAAGGACACCAGGTACAAGAGAGTGAGGGAATAAAGCTGAAAACCTAAGAATTCAGTGAGGAGAAGATCTACATACCCCAACCCCAGCCCCGAGTCCCTTTTGTGGCTTCCAGAATACTGACACTCAGGTTAATATCACTCCAGGGAAGAGAGTGGAGAAGTCTTCTTTGCAGCAACAGTATTACCCAAGATATTAACATTTGAGTAACTTTTCAGTGAAGCCCAGTAAGTTTTCCAAATAGCTTTTTAGTACCTTGTTCTCAAATATGAATGGACAAAGGTCAGCAGATGTATGTGAGGCTAACCAAAGCAAGCAGAAAGTGGAACTTGGAGGAAATAGAAACACTAACAGAAGAAGAAAACTTCATAGAAGTTATCCTCAGAGGATGACTGCATCCCTGAAAGAGCAACTGGATGCTACTAAAAGGACACTGAGAAAGCAGGAAAGAGCTCTTGAAAATCTAAATTCTGATATTAGAAGCTGGAAATTCAATAGACTGAAGCAATGATAAGGTTGAGGGATCTGCCAGCATATAAAACAAAATGGACAAGACACAATACGAAAGAAAAAATAGATAAGAAAATAAGAGGATGAATGTAGAAGGTCAACAGTCATATAAAAGTAGTCCCAGATAAAAACATGAACCCGAAACTTAAAGGGGGGAAAGACTATGAAAGAAAAGCAAACACACAACAAAAGGTCAATGGATATTTCCCAGAAACAAAGAGCAGAGATCTCTAGATTAAAAGGGCCCACACCAAGTAAGTACACATAATAGTAAATGATAAAAGATTCACACCAGGGCACATGTGAAAGTCGCTCAGTCGTGTCCGACTCTTTGCGACCCCACGGACTATATAGTCCATGGAATTCTCCAGGCCAGAATACTGGAGTGGGTAGCCTTTCTCTTCTTCAAGGGATCTTCCTGACCCAGGAATTGAACTGGGGTCTCCTGCATTGCAGGCAGATTCTTTACCAACCAAGCTATCAGGGAAGCCCAATGAGAACAAAGACAGACCATTCCAAACACAGGCCAGATGACCACTTAGCAGGGATGCTGTGACATGCAATAAAGAACTAGATAGGTTACTTCACCATATAACATTTAAAGATCCTTTCAACAAGAAAATTCATTATATATAATTTAAGAGTTTTTTTTTTAAAAAAACTTGTATTTTATTGTCAAAACAAATAAACATCTTGAAAAGCCTAATGCATGGGACCTCATTAAATATTTTATTGTCAAAACAAATAAACATCTTGAAAAGCCTAATGCATAGGACCTCATTAAATAACTTTTGAGGACTTCAGCAGACAAACAATTTCTTACTTACTGGTATTTGCAGCTTCTCTAATCTCTTTCAGTATTTCAGCTTCCATGGCAGGGTTATTGCAGATATCAACCCAAGTTCCTTCTACCCCTTTCTGTTGTGCCAAAAGTGTCAACTTTTGCTGATTAGGAACCACAAAACTTATCACATAGGACTGGTCACTAAAAATTTAGATAATAAAGCAGAACAGAAATTTTAAAACATAAATTCAACGAAAATAGTACATATAAGTCCAAGTATATATTTCTCTTTTTACAAGTTCATTAAGAAGTAATAAAGCCCATAGTATTGCCATAAACACAGACATATAGATAGACCAATGGAATAGAATACAGTCCAGAATAAATCCTTGCATATATGGTTAAATGATCTTCAACAAGAGCACCATGACCACTCAATGGGGAAAGGACAGTCTCTAAAACAAATGGTGTTGAAAGAATTGGATAGTCACATATAAAGGAACGAAGCTGGATCTGTATCTTATAGCACATAGGACAATTAAACTCAAAATAGATCAAAGACCCAAACATGTAGGATCTAAAATAATAAAACACCTAGAAGAAAACAAGGGGAAAGATTTATGACATTGGATTTGGCAATGCTTTCTTAGATATGATACCAAAAGCACAGGCAACAAAAGAAAAAATAGATGAAGAGTACAAGAAAAAGAAAAAATTTTTTGTGTATCAAAGGTTACAACAGAGTATAAAAAGGCAATCTATGGAACTGGACAAACTATTTGCAAATGATATGTCTGATAAGGGGTTAATATCTAGCATGTATAAAGAATTCATACAGCTCAATAATAAAAAAAAAATAATTCTATTAAAAAATGGGCAAAGACCTGAAACCATAAAACTCCTAGAGGAAAACAAAGGTGGAAGCTCTTTGACATAGGTGTGGTAATGACTTTTTAAATTAGACACCAAAAGCAAAGGCAACAAAATAAAAACAAACAGGTAGGAGCATATAAAATTAAAAAGCTTCTGCACAGCAAAGGAAGCCATCAACGAGATGAAAAGGCCACCGACAAGATGGGAGAAAAGTATCTGAAAATCATATCTGATACAGGGCTAATATCCAAAATATATAAAGAACTCATATAACTCAACAGCAAAAAATATTCAGTTAAAATAGGTATGGGGATCTGAATAGACATTTCTCCAAAGAAGACATACAGATGGCCAACAGGTACATGAAAAGGTGCTCAATACCAGGGAAATGCAAATCAAAACCATAATAAGATATCACTTCATACCTGTTAAAATGGCTATTATCAAAAAGTCAAGAAATAACAAGTTTGGGGGAGGATGTGAAGAAAAAGGAACACTTGTGCACTGTTGATGGGAATGCAAATTGGTGCAGGCACTATAGAAAACAGTATGGAGGCTCCTCAAAAAATTAAAAATGGAACTGTCATATGATCCAGTAATCTAACTTCTTGGTATAAATCCAAAGGAAATGAAAACAGGATATCAAAGAGACAGCTGGTCCATGTTCACAGCTGCATAGTCCATGTAATGGACTGCGTGCATTAGTCTATAATAGTCAAGATACAGAAACAAGTGTCTATCAGTGGATGAACGGATAAAGATGTGGTCTATATGTACAATGGAATATTACTGAGCCATGAGAAAGAAAGAGATTCTGCCATTTGACTGCTCTAGATACCTTGAATAAACAGAATCATATGGTGCTTATCTTTTTGTAACTGGATTATTTCACTTAGAATTTCCCTCAGGGTTCATCTATACGGTAGTATGTATCAGAATTTCCTTCCTTATTAAGGCTGAATAATATTCTAGCCAGTCACAAAAAGACAAGCATTGTATGATTCTATTTATTTAAGGTATCTAGAGTAGTCAAATTCACAGAAACAGAAAGGAGAATGTTGGTGGACAGGGGGTGGGGAGGATGGTGGGAAGGAGGAAATGTGGAGTTGTTTAATGGATATTGAGTTTCATTTTTGCACGATGAGAAGTTCTGGAGATTGGTTGTACAACAATGTAAGTATACTTAACCCTAGTGAACTGTCTTAAGAATGGTTAAGATGGTAAATTTAGGTTTTGTGATTTTTACAATTAAATTTTTTAAAGGGGGTAATAAAGTCCAGAAAAATAAATCATATTAACATACAAAGAAAGAAAATGGTTCGGTCTCTCAGGCTTTTTATTTAGAAAACTTACACTAGTTGTGTTACCTTCCTAGGAAAATTACTTATGCTAAGTTTCAGTTGTTATGGATGTTAAACCAAGTAACTGTTGTGGCATAGCAAGACGTTGTAGGTGGTCCATAAATGGTTAAAATGTCTGGGTTATCTCAAATGACCTTTAAGCTGTTGAATTCAAGAACTTTCATAAAATGTATAACATTCCCCAACTCTGAAAGTTTAATGTTTCCCTTATGATTGTATCAATATTTCCCCAATTATCCTGTTACTGTAAGTATATGAAACAAATGCGACTTTAAAATTACCTTTTGGCAAAAGCACAGATGTTATCAATAAGTGGACAGTTCTTCAGTGCAGCTTCTACTTTCCCGAGAGACACATATTCTCCTGCTTGTAACTTCACCAGATCTTTCTTACGGTCTGTAAGTCATGAAGCATGTTAGCTTACCCACAGTACAGGTATGTACAATTTTGATTTCCTTTCCATCCCACTGCCTTAACCTTTAGTTATAAAGATACTTCTAAAAAGCTTGTTATATAGAATGCCTGCTCACACACATCAGTTAAAAAGAAAATGCCTACTTAAAGAAGTACTGGCTAAAATGTTATATCCCACACCAAAAGTTTTTCAATTTTTTATTGTTAAAATGACTGTGCTCTAATAACATGCTGGCACAGGATGGCACAGCGTGGCTAATCATCAGGTTGTCTTATATCCCTACCCATGGGCTGGGAACCCACTCTACATGCCAACAGAGACAACCTTTGATTCTAGCACAATTAAGGATCAAGGGGAAAAAGGCAATGAGGTTGTTACTGGTTCTAAATCAAGCCATGCTTCCAGGAAATTTCCCTGGCAGATCAAACTTCTAGGCGAAGAACCAGCTTTTCTCAGGAAATCTCTAATTCTATTCAGGTCACATACGGGTCCAGAGACAGATTTAAATGGACCACTGGAGATACGACTGAGGAAATTTTATGGCTTTAAAAGGGCCTGAATGAGACCCAACGCTGTGATCGGTATTAGCTAGTCAAATTTTTCACTTTTGCCTGATTAAAGTGAGTAGTGTAAGGGCTATTTTGGAGTAGTTTTGAACTTCAAAGTCTATTCTAGTAGGCTCAATAAAGGCAGTGCCAAGCCAACTGACATTCTCAGAATAGATTAACGTTAAGAACTGAGATGTGTTGGCCAAAAAGTTCGTTCTAAGAGTCTAGGCTAGTTAGAGTCATAATAGTACTGAGCGACTTTCACTTTTCACTTTCATGCATTGGAGAAGGAAATGGCAACCCACTCCAGTGTTCTTGCCTGGAGAGTCCCAGGGACGGGGTAGCCTGGTGGGCTGCCGTCTATGGGGTCGCACAGAGTCGGACACGACTGAAGCGACTTAGCAGCAGCAGCAGCAGCAGCAGGGAAAATAATGTGTCCACAATGCCTCTTGGGTGGGGAGGTAAATGGTGAGGAAGCCCTAGAATAGGGTATGTTGCAGTACATGGTTATATGTAACCAAATGTAGTTGATGAAAAAAGGAAAAAAACCCACAACCAACCAACCAAAAATCCCTCTTCTGAGCAATTTTTGTTTTCTCATCACCAACTGCTATTTTCCTGCTTTTCAACATGGTATTTAAAAAGAAATGGTTGTTTGCTCATAGAGCACCAACAATAATGCACATAATTAAAAAGTCACAAAGAAGGCACACTTTTAGAAACTTCAAATTTATGTCTGCTCACTCTAATGTTGCTTCTACTACCACTTAACTAAGGTGAAAGCACTGCCCTGCTCTAAGCATTTTATACAAACTCATTTCATCCTAACAAAACCCCTGCCAGGTCAGTGTTGCTGTCCCTATTTCACAGATGGGGAAGCACAGACATTAATTAAATAACGTGTCTGAAGTTTAAACCAATGGAACCATCATCAAAGTTATTAATGACTTGATCAATATTACCTTTCATAGTTGTTGAAGCTGCAAAAACTACAGAAAAGCACAAAAAGAGAACACACTGACCGATAATCTGTAAACACCCATCGGGATGGAATTCTCCAATATCACCAGTGCAAAACCACCTTTGGCCATTTTCATCCACAGAATAATCCTCAGCCGTTTTCTCCTCATTTTTAAAATATCCCATGGAGATATTCTTTCCACCAATTACGATTTCACCTCTGGGGTTTGGCTTGTCATGAATTGTATAGCCGCCTGGAGGTCATAAAAACTATTTAGTTACTGTTCCAAAGCAAAATTTACTTGCATTAATTCTTAAAGATCCTTTGCTAATATTTTTTGCTGGTCAAATTTTACTTCACTCTACAGGAGCATACTAGTTAATATTTACTGAGATTTGTGTGAGGACAGAGGGTGACTGTGACTACAGAAGTACCAACCCATCTGAAACCTTTCAAGGACCATAAAATTTCACACTCAGAACATCATTAAAGCTTCACAGACATCATTAGGGTTCACAGACATCTACTAAAATAAAATCACCCCAAGTAGGATAATATTTGAAGCTGTTATAAATAAATTATTAATATTTTGATATCAAATGTGTTTCAAATATATTGTTTTAATCAAAGAGAGCAGTTTGAGAGTAAGTGCTCTCAAAGGCAACACCATGAAGTAAGAAAGTGTTAGTCGCTCAGTCATGCCCAACTCTTTGCAACCCCAGGGACTGTAGCCTGCCAGACTCCTCTGTCCATGGAGTTCTCCAGGCAAGAATACTAGAGTGGGTAGCCATTCCCTTCTCCAGGGGATCTTCCTGACCCAGGGATCGAACCTGGGTCTCCTGCAGTGCAGGCAGCCTCTTTATCACCTGAGCCACCAGAGAAACTATGAAGTGAGAGGGAAACATTATTTTCTTCACTTTGCCTCTGGTCAGTCATGGCTTTAAAAGTGAAAACACCGAAATCATTGACAATGAGTAATGAAACATTTTATTACACTCATTACTTGTTTATTACTGAACAAAGCTTACTCTAAGGAAAATACACAAAAATTCAAATTGATAAACTGAGATGCTGGTTAGATTTTAAGTCATAAAAGAATTAAAAGCAGAGTTCTTTCCAGCTGTTAGCTACTCTTATAAATTTAAAACAATTCAATATTTTAATATGACAAAACTCACTGTATGTAAAGCATGAACATCATTTGTATTATATAAAGCAAAGATTCTTTCATAGCAAGGAAAACTCCAAACATGGACCCACTCCCCACAAAACTGACATTAAAGCCCAGTACCAGAAAAATCAGAAAATAAAAATTAAAGGCAAAATTATTCTTACCAAGTTTTATAATATACCTTGTTTCTCTGATTCCACTGCTTAATAAATAACCCACTGACTACAGCAATTTTGATGCTGATGCCCAATATACATAGACACACAGCCCCTATATTTTTTCAAATTTTCATTCTAAAGCTGCAAAGGCACTACCATGGGAGAATGAAGTCTTATTTCCAAGATGTAAAACACCTGGGGATGAAACTGGCTTTTCAACATGGTATTTAAAAAGAAATGGTTGTTTGCTCATAGAGCACCAAAAATAATGCACATAATTAAAAAGTCACATAGGAAGAACACTTTTAGAAACTTCAAATTTATGTCAGACAAAGCACATTCATTTTCTTGGGTTTGAACAACCTAAGGGATATGTACAACAAGATAACTGGTCCTTTAAAATTTCAGTCTATGACTCCATCCTAAGGTGAATACTCCCTTTTTAAATGTTAAGCTTTGATTTTTTCTTAACAGACAATAATATTGTACTATATCCATCAAACTTGCTTAGAGACTAAAACTTAACTATCCCATCCACTATAAAGAAAAGGCAATTATGTAATGTAATAGAGATGCTGAATGTCGCTACAGCAACAATCATATTACAATATATAAAGGTACCAAAATAACATGTTGTATGTCTTCAATTTACATATTATATACCAAATACAGTAAATTAAAAATAGAAGGAAATCTTAAACTTTTTAATTACTCTTCATTCGGCATGGCTAGGTTGTTAATTATTTTGCAGTTAATGAATATGCTTAATGTTTTTTCACAATTTCATCACAGGAAGATTGCCTTCAGCTGATTTATAGAAAAGGATTATCACTAATGTCTGTAAAGCACAGGTCTCTAAGTGGTTCACCTTCTACAGTTACTTATAAAAATTAAACTATACAAAGATAGACAGTGGATTCTCAACTATAAAAATGTTTGCTGGGGTCAAGAGCTAAGAAGTTGGGGGAGTGTGTGTGTGATTAGTCACTGTATCCCCTGAAAACCTGGGGTTTCATTTCTCAGCCCAAATCTACTCACTAGCAATCTCGAGATTCAAAGGATAGGATAATATATCCTTCTCTGAACCCAGGGAATGCCCCATTAAGAACGTTTTCCTTTTTACCATCCATCAAGTACTCCCAAGTTCAGAATCTTCATGCCTAGATTCTAGAGATTTTCTTTTTCTATTGGGAACCTAATGATGTTACTGAAGAAAAAGAAAGCACAAAAAACAAGCAACAGCAAAGGCTCACTTGCTACCATTGACAACCTAACACTTTTAAAAAAATGGAAGTCTAGAGGCTCGTGGTGATTTTCAGCATATCTAGAAACACTAGAGTTTGTCATAAAATGCTTACCTTCCTGCCAGTCTTTTAGCTTAATTTCACAGCAAATAAGAGGGGCCCCAACTCTGCCAGTGGTATAGTCAGTAACTATAAGGGAAAGAGTAACAAGGATATTAATTAGTGCATGACATTTCACTGATGATATTGTTCTTTTGTAGTATGTGATTATTGCGTGCATTAATCAAGTGTTTATGGACAACTTATTATGTACCTTAGCATTACATTAAACATTGTGAGAAAAACACATTAAAGGTAAGGAGACCCTGCCCTCACCAAGCTTACAAACAAACTACCTGGAGAGAAAAGCACATTAAATAATTTGGAGCACATTTAAATAGTAAACTGCATGGTTCTGAAGGTGAGCACACTAGCACCTTGGAGGCTAGAAAGATCAACATAAAATGAAATGGCTGGGAAAGAAGAGTTGCACGTGAGAAGATGGCTGGGACCAGACAGCAAAAGGGGCATTCCAAGAGAAGGGAACAGAAAATACAAGACAGAGAAGATTGGCTTGTCTGGAGAAAAGAACCCAGGTGTATACACAGGTGGGAAATAATTATGAATAGGTACAATGGTGCCAGGTTAGAGATGCTTGAAATCTAGGTTCACCAGGTATGAAGCAGTGTTTGATGTGGACATGTCTAACAGAAGAATACAGGATGAAACAGAAGTGATATAATAGAGGCAGACACAGCAGTTGAAAGACTGTTACTTTAGGACATGGTGAAGTAATAAAAGGTGAGATGCCAAAGGTGGCAGCCAGGGGAGGGAGCAATCCAATGAAAAACATGGGGAGATCGAGTGAAATTTAAAGATATTAAAAATAAACCATCCAATGACTTCAAAGCTAATGCCCTGAATGATTTTATCACTGACTCGATGGACATGAGTTTGGGCAAGCTCCAGGAGTTGGTGATGGACAGAGAAGCCTGGTGTGCTGCAGTCCATGGGGTCGCAAAGAATCGGACACGACTGAGCAACTGAACTGAACTGAATAACACTGTCATACACAATCTTGCAATGGACAGATGGTTTTGGACAATGGCACTGACTTTGGACAGGAGTTTAAAGTGAAAGTGAGATAACAAAAAAGATTGCTCTACTCCATTGTTTCACAACCCAGGGATACTTGGCAACAACTAAAGATATAATTCATTGTCACATCATCTGGCAGCTATGTAGCAGCTAAACATCCTACAATATGCAGGAGCAGTCCCAACAATAAAGAATTATCTGGTTCAAAATCTCAACAGTGCTGAAGTTGAGAAACCCTGCTGTAGGCTGTTGAAAATAACAGAAAAGAAAGCAAACAAGAAGTCAGGATAGGAACACAGGTTCAAGAGGGAGCACAAAAGTGTAAAAGCAGAAACTAATACAACATCATAAAGCAACTCTGCTGCTGCTGCTGCTAAGTCACTTCAGTCATGTCCGACTCTGTGTGACCCCATAGACGGCAGCCCACCAGGCTCCTCTGTCCCTGGGATTCTCCAGGCAAGAACACTGGAGTGGGTTGCCATTTCCTTCTCCAATGCAGCTCTACTCCAATGATAATAAAAAAAGAAAGCTAGGAGAAAAAAAAAGTGATACCTAATCCAAGAGTGCAGTGCTCTGAAGAAGTGATCATTTTAGAGAGAGATTATGAGACCAGGGTAAAAGAACTTTGAGGGCTGACAATGTGTCATAAATATTTATGAGGCTGACAAATAAAGGGTACACATGACTCAACTAAAAGTTTCTAAAACTAAAATATGTAGATTTGCACTGAATCCAATATTACTTAAGAGGCATAAAGTCACCACGGTTCCCAATAGCAATTATAATTATATAATTATTTGCCATGTTAAAAATGCTTACGTTCAAACAAAACACTGTAAAGCAACTATACTTCAATAAATTTTAATTAAAAAAAAAACAAACTTACCTTCAGTAACTGTCCCAGCACCACACGTTTCTGTTAATCCATAACCCTGACCAACTGGGCAGCAGAAGCAGACATTCATGAATCGCTGTGTCTGCGGAGACAGGGGTGCTCCACCAGACAGCATCATACGGACATTCCCTCCCAGCAGAGCCTTCACTTTTTTAAACAGTATCCTTGATAAAAAGGGGCAATAAATGATTTTTAAAAATGTTTTATTGGAAGATAATTGCTTTACAATATTGTGCTGGTTTCTGCCATACATCAACATGAATCAGCCACAGGTATACATATGTCCCCTCCCCTTTTAAGCCTCACTCCCATCTCCCATCCCATCCCACCCCTCTAGGTTGTCACAGAGCACTGGGTTGAGCTCTCCATGTCACACAGCAAATTCCCACTGGCTATCTGTATTTTAATGTATGAATAGATTATTCTTGGTGACTCACCAAGCGTCATAATTCATAGCCTCTGTAAAAGATGTCTCAACTTTGGTTGAACATCTAAATTTTGGGACCATTGTGATAATGAGAGGCGATCAAAGCAACAACTAGTAACACCTTAAAAAATGCTAGAAAAACTCTGAAAAATGCAAGAAGAAAACTGTACAGTGTTGGGAAACTGCTTTGACACATAGTAAATGAAAGAAAAGGATGACGTCAATGGAAAAAATGTAATCTTTGGAACATTTTGTCATCTATCTTATTTCCCTTCCAATGAAAAATGCTTCCTCATCTTGACTCCCCAGCACTACATTTAAAGTAACCATTATATTCATATGCTTAATATTTTATGAATACAATAAATCAGAAACCTTCACACAAAATAAATATTGAAAATCACTTTTTTAGTTAGATGACTTTTTTTTCAACTATCTTGAGAAAAAGTCTACTCTAGTTTTTCTTCATGAGACCAAATTTTATAATTAAATCTTAAATATGTACACAAATTATTAAAATTTGTTAAACTGCCAAGATTAGAGTTTAAGGTCCTCTGCTTGCTATATAAGCAACAAAGCTTAGAAGTGAGTAAGAGAGAAATTCAATGTTATGATCATGGTGGTGATGCTCAAACTAAATTAACTTGTCATTTACTTATTCATCTTCCAGATATTAAAACACAAAAATATTTAAAAGCTCAAACTACAGAGTCTGTGAAATATACTTACAGATTGCAAAGTGGTGCATCATATCCCTTTTTAATCTGTTCCAATTTGTAATCATACCCTATCTTGAACAGAGTTTTCTGAATATAATTCATCTCTTGGACTTTGCTCATAACATTCTTATAAATTCTATCCATGATTTCCTGAAAGGTAAGCAATATATTAAATAATATGAAAAGAACTACATGAACACTGTGATAGCCTTTAGTCGAAAATACTCTATTTACAAAATCTTAATAGTCTTTAACATAATGGAAATATTTACTTTATTAAAGAATTAATTTCACTAACTTGTTTACTATTTCAAAAACACTAAGAGCAAGTAGAGGGGTTTCTTCACTTCTTTACCCTAACTTTATCTAAAATTTCTTACAAGAATTCCCTGGAGGTCCAGGGGTTAGGACTCAGTGCTTTCACTGCCATGGCCCTGAGTTCAATCCCTGGTCGGGGAACTAAGATCCTGGAAGCCACGTGGTGTGGCTAATTAATAAATCTATTGAATGGAAGTGTTTTAAACATTGACTAAATTGATGTTTTTGAACTGTGGTGTTGGAAAAGACTCTTGAGAGTCCCCTGGACTGCAAGGAGATCAAACCAGTCCATCCTAAAGGAAATCAGTCCTGAATATTCATTGGAGGGACTGATGCTGAAGCTGAAGCTCCAATACTTTGGTCACCTGATGAAAAGAACTGACTCACTGGAAAAAAAAAACCCTGATGCTGGGAAAGACTGAAAGCAGGAGGAGATGGGGACAACAGAGGATGAGATGGTTGGACGGCATCACCAACTCAATGGACATGAGTTTGAGCAAACTCCAGGAGTTGGTGATGGACAGGGAGGCCTGGCGTGCTGCAGTCAGTGGAGTCGCAGTCAGACATGACTGAGTGACTGAACTGACTTGAACTGAAAGTATAAATAATTCGTCCACATGTAACATAAAAATAACTTTAAAATATTTCTTTTCTTTTAAATATATTGACTTGTTCTCAAACAGCACTAAAACATCCAACAATGTTGAATATAATCATAATGTTGTTCTTACTGCTACCTTGTAACTCTCACAGCCTGGCAGAGAGTTTTACAGTTTCTTAAAATTATTTCCTTATACATGAGGCATTCCTATTCCATCTTAATAGAAGCTAAGTTAACAATAACAACAACAAAAGGATTCTTCCTCACAGCTCTTTGGAAAATTAGGAGTAGTTCAAGGTTTGGGATATACTAACTCCCAAGCTAATACGTAGAAAACAGAAAACAAACCAACCAAGCAGTAAAAGCCCCAACTATCACTATATCACTAGATGATGTTTTTTTGGCATTACTTAGCACAAATCAATAAGAATTATTACATAAAGCATACACATGTATACCTAATTTAAATATTTAAAAGAGCAAATAATGTAAATTCAGTTGTGCTACAATGAATAACTCTATGGATGGCTCTTTTAATGCTAGAACAGAGTCATTCTCAAATGAAGACAGCAGAATCAGCCCTTACACTATACTCAGTGAAAGGAGTCAGACAGAAAAAGCCAACTACTGCATGATCTCGTTTATATGTGAAACATAAGAAAGCTGAACTCATAGCAATAGAGAATAAATTGGTGGTTGCCTGTGTCTAGGGGGTGAGGGAAATGGGAAAATGTTGGTCAAAGGGTATAAACTTCCAGTTGAATAAGTCTAGAGATCTAACGTACACCATGGTGACTATGATCAATAAGATTGTATTGTATACTTGAAAGTTGGTAAAATAAAATCTTAAATGTTCTTTTCATAAACACACAAATAGTAACTATGTGAGGTGATAAATGTTTTAATTAACATTGTGGTAATCATTTTGCAATACATATGTATATCCAATCATCACATTGTAGACCTTAAACTGACACAATGCTGCTAAGTCGCTTCAGTCGTGTCCAACTCTGTGCAACCCCATAGATGGCAGCCCAACAGGCTCCCCTGTCCCTGGGATTCTCCAGGCAAGAACACTGGAGTGGGTTGCCATTTCCTTCTCCAATGCATGAAAGTGAAAAGTGAAAGTGAAGTCGCTCAGTTGTGCCTGACTCTTAGCGACCCCATGGACTGCAGCCCACCAGACTCCTCCATCCATGGGATTTTCCAGGCAAGGGTATTGGAGTGGGGTGTCATTGCCTTCTCCAAAATTGACATAATGCTATATGTCAATTATATCTCAATAAAGCTGGGGAGGGACGGTTGCATGGCAACTCAAGTATGGTACAATGTTGTTTCTCTCCATTTCCTCAAAAAGAATCACTATTGGATACACTGAAATCCTTCTTTATATCTGTGATTGAGAAATCCCAAAGACTCTCTAAAAGGATTTTAACATCCTATAACTATTCCTCTTAAGAAAGTGTATGGTATGCAAATGACAAACCATGTAGTACAAGTACACCTAAAACTAATATAATACTATACCTTAACTCGGAGAAGGCGATGGCACCCCACTCCAGTACTCTTGCCTGGAAAATCCCATGGACGGAGGAGCCTGGTAGGCTTCAGTCCATGGGGTCGCTAAGAGTCGGGCACGACTGAGTGACTTCACTTTCACTTTTCACTTTCATCCACTGGAGAAGGAAATGGCAACCCACCCCAGTGTTCTTGCCTGGAGAATCCCAGGGACGGGGGAGCCTGGTGGGCTGCTGTCTATGGGGTCGCACAGAGTCGGACATGACTGAAGCGACTTAGCAGCAGCAGCATACCTTAACTATATTTCAATCTAAGCCCCCACCAAGGTAAATAAATTGCACCATGTGTATCCTACCAATAAATCATGTATCAGTTCAGTTCAGTTCAGTCACTCAGTCATGTCTGACTCTTTGTGACCCCATGAATTGCAGTACGCCAGGCCTCCCTGTCCATCACCAACTCCTGGAGTTTACTCAAACTCATGTCCATCGAGGGGGTGATGCCATCCAGCCATCTGATCCTCTGTCATCCCCTTCTCCTCCTGCCCCCAATCCCTCCCAGCATTACGGTCTTTTGCAATGAGCCAACTCTTCACATGAGAAGGCCAAAGTATTGGAATCTCAGCTTCAACATCAGTCCTTCCAGTGAACACCCAGGACTGATTTCACTTAGAATGGACTTGTTGGATCTCCACGCAGTCTAAGGGACTCTCAAGAGTCTTCTCCAACACCACAGTTCAAAAGCATCAATTTTTTGGCGCTCAGCTTTCTTCACAGTCCAACTCTCACATCCATACGTGACCACTGGAAAAACCATAGTCTTGACTAGACGGACCTTTGGTGGCAAAGTAATGCCTCTGCTTTTTAATATGCTATCTAGGTTGGTCACAACTCTCCTTCCAAGGAGTAAGCATCTTCTAATTTCATGGCTGCAAGCACCATTTGCAGTGATTTTGGAGCCCCCAAAAACAAAGTCTGACACTGTTTCCACTGTTTCCCCATCTATTTCCCATGAAGTGATGGGACCAGATGCCATGATCTTCGTTTTCTGAACGTTGAGAGTTAAGCCAACATTTTCACTCTCCTCTTTGACTTTAATCAAGAGGCTTTTTAGTTCCTTTTCACTTTCTGCCATAAGGGTGGTGTCATCTGCATATCTTAGGTTATTGATATTTCTCCTGGCAATCTTGATTCCAGCTTGTGCTTCTTCCAGTCCAGCATTTCTCATGATGTACTCTGCATAGAAGTTAAATAAGCAGGGTGACAATATACAGCCTTGACGAACTCCTTTTCCTATTTGGAACCAGTCTGTTGTTCCATGTCCAGTTCTAACTGTTGCTTCCTGACCTACATATAGGTTTCTCAAGAGGCAGGTCAGGTGGTCTGGTATTCCCATCTCTTTCAGAATTTTCCACAGTTTATTGTGATCCACACAGTCAAAGGCTTTGGCATAGTCAATAAAGCAGAAATAGATGTTTTTCTGGAACTCTCTTGCTTTTTCGACGATCCAGTGAATGTTGGCAATTTGATCTCTGGTTCCTCAGCCTTTTCTAAAACCAGCTTGAACATCTGGAAGTTCGCGGTTCACGTATTGCTGAAGCCTGGCTTGGAGAATTTTGAGCATTACTTTACTAGCATGTGAGATTAGTGCAATTGTGCGGTAGTTTGAGCATTCTTTGGCATTGCCTTTTTTTGGGATTGGAATGAAAACTGACCACTTCCAGTCCTGTGGCCACTGCTGAGTTTTCCAAATTTGCTGGCATATTGAGTGTAGCACTTTCACAGCATCATCTTTTAGGATTTGAACTAGCTCAACTGGAATTCCATCACCTCCACTAGCTTTGTTCGTAGTGATGCTTTCTAAGGCCCACTTGACTTCACGTTCCAGGATGTCTGGCTCTAGGTGAGTGATCACACTGTCGTGATTATCTTGGTCATGAAGATCTTTTCTGTACAGTTCTGTGTATCCTTGCCACCTCTTAATATCTTCTGCTTCTGTTATGTCCATACCATTTCTGTCCTTTATTGAGCCCATCTTTGCATGAAATGTTCCCTTGGCATCTCTAATTTTCTTGAAGAGATCTCTAGTCTTTCCCATTCTCTTGTTTTCCTCTATTTCTTTGGATTGATCGCTGAGGAAGGCTTTCTTATCTCTCCTTGCTATTCTTTGGAACTCTGCATTCAGATGCTTATATCTTTCCTTTTCTCCTTTGCTTTTCACTTCTATTCTTTTCACAGCTATTTGTATGGCTTCCTCAGATAGCCATTTTGCTTTTTTGCATTTCTTTTCCAATGGGGATGGTCTTGATCCCTGTCTCCTGTACAATGTCACGAACCTCCGTCCATAGTTCATCAGGCACTCTATCTATCAGATCTAGGCCCTTAAATATATTTCTCACTTCCACTGTATAATCATAAGGGATTTGATTTGGGTCATACCTGAATGGTCGAGTGGTTTTCCCTACTTTCTTCAATTTAAGTCTGAATTTGCCAATAAGGAGTCATAATCTGGGCATCGGCCAAGAGGAGCTACCCCACGCCTGAGGTCAGGGGCGGTGGCTGGGAGGAGCTATCCCACATCTGAGGTCAGGTGCTGTGGCAGCAGGGAGGAACTACCCCACGCCTGAGGTCAGGGGCAGGGCTGAGAGGAGCAACCCCACGCCCAAGGTCAAGGGCAGCGGCCAAGAGGAGCTACCCCACGTCCAAGGAGCGGCGACTGAGCAGGCGCAGGAGGGCCGAGAGGAGCTACTCCACGTTCAAGGTCAGGAGGGTCAGCCGTGAGGAGACACCCCTCGTCCAAGGTAAGGAGCAGTGGCTGCACTTTGTTGGAGCAGCCGTGAAGAGATATCCCACGTCCAAGGTAAGAGAAACCCAAGTAAGATGGTAGGTGCTGCGAGAAGGCATCAGAGGGCAGACACACTGAAACCATAATCACAGAAAACTAGTCAATCTGATCACAGGGACTGCTGCTGCTGCTAAGTCGCTTCAGTCGTGTCCGACTCTGTGCAGCCCCATAGACGGGAGCACACCAGGCTCCCCCGTCCCTGGGATTCTCCAGGCAAGAACACTGGAGTGGGTTTCCATTTCCTTCTCCAGTGCATGAAAGTGAAAAAATAAAGTGAAGCCGCTCAGTCGTCCGACTCCTAGCAACCCCATGGACTGCAGCCCACCAGGCCTCTCCATCCATGGGATTTTCCAGGCAAGAGTACTGGAGTGGGGTGCCATTGCCTTCTCCAACAGGGACCACAGCTTTGTCTAACTTAATGAAACTAAGCCATGCTGTGTGGGGCCACCTAAGACAGATGGGTGATGGTGGAGAGGTCTGACAGAATGTGGTCCACTGGAGAAGGCAATGGCAAACCACTTCAGTATTCTTGCCTTGAGAACCCCATGAACAGTATGAAAAGGCAAAATGATAGGATACTGGAAGAGGAACTCCCCAGGTCAGTAGGTGCTCAATATGCTACTGGAGATCAGTGGAGAAATAACTCCAGAAAGAAGGAAGGGATGGAGCCAAAGCAAAAACCATACCCAGTTGTGGATGTGACTGGTGATAGAAACAAGGTCCGATGCTGTAAAGAGCAATAGTGCATAGGAACCTGGAATGTCAGGTCCATGAATCAAGGCAAATTGGAAGTGGTCAAACAGGAGATGGCAGGAGTGATCATCGACATTCTAGGAATCAGAGAACTAAAATGGACTGGAGTGGGTGAATTTAACTCAGATGACCATTATATCTACTACTGTGGGCAGGAATCCCTTAGAAGAAATGGAGTAGCCAACATGGTCAACAGAAGAGTCTCAAATGCAGTACTTGGATGCAATCTCAAAAATGACAGAATGATCTCTGTTCGTTTCCAAGTCAAACCATTCAATATCACAGTAATCAAAGCCTATGCCCCAACCAGTAATGCTGAAGAAGCTGAAGTTGAATGGTTCTATGAAGACCTACAAGACCTTTAGAACTAACACCCAAAAAAGAGGTCCTTTTCATTATAGGGGACTGGAATGCAAAAGTAGAAGTCAAGAAACACCTGGGGTAAGAGGCAAATTTGGCCTTGGAATACGGAATGTAGCAGGGCAAAGGCTAACCGAGTTTTGCCAAGAGAATGCACTGGTCATAGCAAACACCCTCTTCCAACAACACAAGAGAAGACTCTACACATGGACATGACCAGATGGTCAACACCGAAATCATGTATAAGTCATTTAAAAAAAAAAAAAAGGTTGGGTGGAAAAGAGCACATGGGAGTGAGGCAGATGTGTGAGAACTACTTTCACCACTCCTTCCAACACTAGATACCAGTCACAGATACAGAAAGGCCTTAATGAATAAAGAACTCAACACAGTTGCAACACACTGGCAGGGTTTATTGTTAGCACATTCAGTCACCCTTTAAATCGACCTAATAATATTACATGACATTCAATAGTCATTACTTATAAGTAGTGATTTACTGTGAATTCTCATCATGTACGTGAATATTACAATACTAAATGTATCTTTTATTCTGACTCAGGAGAGAAACTGAGAAAATAGTCTACCAGAAACAATTCTCAATAAAAAGATTTTTTAAGGCTTATTTAAAGAGGAGTGGAAAGAGCTAAGGGAACCAATAAGGTATGGTGAAGCATCAGTGAACTAGCAACATAAGAGATGGTTTACTATCTCTAGGTCTGAAGAAGTGAGAGGAGAGAAGTATTACTAGAATCTGATGGAGGACCATTGCCATGGGAAAGACCTGGTTAGAGCCAATAGGAAAGAGACTATCCAATGAGCACTGGCAACAACTACCAAAAATGGCAGCTTAGCAGGGAAGAGGCAAAGTCAGTAAATAGGTAGACCTCTCTCTCCGTTCTCTGATCTCTCATGAGCACCAACAAGTGGCTAAGCCCCACCAGAAATCAAAACACGTGCAAATCCTCCTGGAGTTATCCTCCCAAGACACAAAGTAAAGAATGAAAAACAGGTAATTAAAAGATACACAGCATATCAGCTAACTGTTGTTTATCTTTCAGGCCTAAATTCAAACATTATTTCCTAGACTCCTCGGTCCTTCCCCCTCCCTAATTATGTCCTCTGATACGGTTTCCTAAGAACTTCTGGGTAATAAACCCAACATACTGTTTCCCAAAGACAATCGTAAATAGACAGCCACAGTGGTTAAGAAGTCTCTGCCATCACAGTTCAAGTTTTAATTACCATCTATGGGCTCTGTGACCTTTGGCAAGTATTTTTTTTTTCTTTATACAAGGACCCACCTAGCAGAGTGGGACATGACTGAAGTGACTTAGCAGCAGCAACAGCAGCAGAGTCTTAGAGAGGATTAAGCAAGATGATCCATCTAAAGCACTTAGCACAGTGTCTGGAACATAGTTAAGTACTGTGAAACCTATTATCAGCATTTTATGATGCTTTTAATCAGAAGACTCTCTTTTCAGTTTGTAAACTTGCTGAATTCTACAGCACCGCCTCCTCCCCCGTCTTTCAACCTGGCTTCCTTTCCTCCCTTGAAATCTTTGCTTGCATTTAAGGGCTTCCCTGGTGGTGCAGAGATTAAAGCATCTGCCTGCAATGTGGGAGACCTGGGTTCCGTCCCTGGGTCGGGAAGATCCCCTGGAGAAGGAAATGGCAACTGACTCCAGTATTCTTGCCTGGAGAATCCTATGGACGGAGGAGCTTGGTGGGCTCCACGGGTCGCAAAGAGCTGGACACGACTGAGCGACTTCACTTCACTTTCTAAATAAAAATGCAAATGCTACTCTGATCGAATACTTTGGTTATTTTGGTAATTTGAAGGTAAAAAAAAATTATCTTCCATCTGTAATTCTTAGAAAAACTTGGACTGAACACTTCATTATCTAATCACAGGCTTTCCATATGCAAAAATAATTCTTAGAAAGATAATCGGATAAGATGTAACGTCTGATCATAATACAAGCAGTAGTGATACTCCCACTGGAGTTTCTAAAGCCTAAAGTGCTAGAATATATTTGACTATACAAGTTAGAAACATTGTTAAATATTTAATAATTTATCATTACAAGGCTATAAAATGTAACATCTTATTTTTATGAAAGGCAATATTTCACATAAAGATTTTTAATATCTAGAATTCAATCTGATGTGACGAGCTCACTCATTGGAAAAGACCCTGATGCTGGGAAAGACTGAAGGCAGGAAGAGAAGGGGACGACAGAGGACAAGATGATTGGATGGCATCACCTACTCTATGGACATGAGTTTGAGCAAGCTCTGGGAGTTGGTGATGGGACAGGGAAGCCTGGCGTGCTGCAGTCCATGCGGTCGCAAAGTCTCAGACACGACTGAGTAACTGAACTGAACTGAGAATTCAACTTTTTTTCTCTGGGAGTTCTCTCATATGACAGTTTCCTTAATCTTTCTTAGCCACCATAAGGGTCAGCAGCTTGGATTCTAGATTCAGCTCTGCCATGAACCAGCTCTGTAACCTTGGATACACTGCCCCAGTTTTCTAGGATGGCCTCAGTTGCCTCATTTTTAAATGAAGTGACTAAACTAAATGATCTTTGGAGTGTCATCTATCTTTATAGTATTATGACCAATTCTCAGACTAGGTAATTTGAGCTAGGTCAGTTTCATCACTTAATTTTCAAGAATCAGCAAACCCTTACAGGCATCCACTTTAGAAGTTTGCCATTTCATCTTTTCCAGATGCTTATCTAAGATTTTAAGGGACACATTTTACTGTAATTTCCACAAAGTACAATTGTTTAAAAACGTTGACAAATATTTAAGAGGGTTACTTTTTTTAAAGTCCAAGTGCAGGCCATGGACGACACTGACATGCTATACTCACCGGGACAGCAGCCATGAGTGTAGGCTTCAGTACAGTACAGTCTCCTTTGCTTCCCTTTTTAATTTTGCTGGACTAGAGTAAACAAAAAGTAAATAGGATCAAGGAAAGAAACCTTAGCAGGAAAAAGGTTATAATTTAAGTATTAGCAGGAGCAAAGACAGACATTTACACATGGAATTTGCTCTGTACTGCTCTGTGTGTTATCTGTTCCAACTATCATAACCTACAAGTCTGAGGTATGAGGATATTAGTGTTTTGTCCTGTAGATGATTTCTTCTAGCACATTTCAGTCTTTCTTATAGGAGAAACTCTGATCCAGGATAAAAGAAAATGGGGTATTTTGGTAAACTGAGCGTTTTTACTAATAACATATCACACATAGCACAGACTATCCATTTTCAAACAAAAACAAAAAAAGGTGAAAAAACCTAAACTAAGGTAGATCAAACACTAAAACAAAACTGAAAAAAATTTTAATTTTCTTTGATCAGCCAGAAGGCAAAGCCACATCTCAAAGTCATCTCTATGAACATCAACTAGCATCATATAGAAATACTATTTTGGTAACATTTTGGTTGATAGAATACTGAAGACAATGAAAGTAATTATCAGTCTCAAAATAATTTTAAAATATATAGATAAAGCAATGCTAACAAATCCTCAAGGTTATTTTCTATAGCAACATACTGCTCATGGGAGCTATTTTTGAAGCCAAGGAGAAAGTTTTAGCTGAATTAAAATATTTCATGTTTTAGTAAACTGTTCTCAGCCAAACACTGTAACTTAATATGATCATGTCAATAGACTGAAAAGCTTGTCACCTGGTCAGAGAGTGTAAGTGGAGAAGAATATCCAATCCTACAGCCATAGGTAAAGCAAGAGATCTCTGCTGTCAACTCAAGCACATGAGCCAAAGGCAGGTAGCCAATATACGTATCCTTTGGTCTAAAACAAAGTAAGAGAAAGATTCTAGCCATTCTTAAAAAGACATTGTAAATTAGAAACATCAATTATTGTTTTACTATAGTCTGAGTTTAGAGAATGTCAAACATTAGTTCTAAGAACACTCAATAATTTTCTCTTACCCCAGCCCAGGAATTCTCTCACACTGGCCAGTCATTCCAGCTATCAAATTGCTATGATGCATCATCACTCCCTTAGGTCGGCCAGTAGATCCACTGGTATACATGACAATAGCCAAGTCTGAAGGAGTTGGTCTATTTGGAGAAACGCTCACTAAATGAATGAAAAAGCACATTTCCTTTAGTTTAAAAGTTAAATTGTTAAACAGAGATAAGATTTTTAGATTCTGGTGTAATGATGAACTATTTAAAACAAATACTCTCTATTGATCATCAACAAGAAAATGGTTATCCAATTCTGGTTACCTGCAATGAGAACTTCAAACTTAATTTGGCCCATTTTCTGAATGTTTAGCCTAATCCCTCTCCACAGTGCTGTTTACAGGGTTTTGTTGTGGAAAGATATCTAAGATCTGGAGAATTAGGACGATAGAGTACTGTGTGTGAGCTCCTCAAGCCTCAGTTTTCTCATGTCTAAAATGAAATGGTTGGACTAGATTTTGGTTCTTAACCACTGGTGGGCATAAGAATCGCCTGTGCAACTTAAATACTATCTCTGGACCCTAGCTCTGAAAATTCTGGTTTTGTATGTCTGGAATGGATCACAGGCTCCACAGGTGACACTCATACACACTCCTGATTGAAAACCAACTGGACCTGACTCTCTTCAAGTTTTTAGAAAAATAATTTTATTTTAAAAAATAATTGAACCATGGATGTTGAGTAAGATAACAATAAGATAACCATTATACATTTAACATATTTTTTTAATTAGATTCCAAGTAGCAAGTAAAATCCAAAGGAAATCAAACCAAAATGATGTCTGTGTTTTGACGGTTGCTTCTTGAAATCTATAAAGGAAATCATTTCTTGAAACTGCTGAAAGTGCAGTGACATAAAAACTGTAACAGGAAGTTGTTTCTCTCTCTGCTACACACACACATACACTCACTCATGCCTGTAGTTAGAATATTTGGTATGTGTCTGGATTGGGGATTCTTTTGGGTCTTTCAGAATTAATGCTTCTTTCCCTATCAGGGTCAGACCATACTTCGATTCTTTTTAATCAAAATCAAACAGGAATTTTAGGAAACCAAGAAAAAGAGACAATTTAGAGGGGCTTAGATGGCCTTCAGTTCCCACCAAAGGTAATATCTAAACAGTTTCTAAACTTTGTTTCTTCTTGCCGTCTGCCTTCAGGTAGGAACGTTTAATCATCTTGTGTCCTGAGCTCCAGTGCCGCCTCTGCTTGTTGAATGATTAGGGGAAAGAAATAGAGAGGTCTTCCCAACAGATTACAGTTAGCTGTCTTGAGCAGGGATCAGCCAACTTTTACTGCAAAGGACCATAGAGTAAATATTTTAAACTTGGAGGGTCGTATGGTCTCTCTGCCAAAGCTACCCAGGTTTGTTACTGGAGAGTGAAGGAAACCATAGGCAATTGTTAAACAAATGGATGTGACTGTGTTCCAATCCAACTTCATTTAGAGAAACAGATGCAGGTTGAAGCTTGCTAACCTGTCTGCTAGAGTTGTGCTTCTCAAACTATGAGGACCTTTTTTCCCCCTAATAATTTATGGATGGATGCATTTGTAAAATACAATAAAAGAAGGTAGAGATGAGTGGACTAGGTAGGATATGTGGGTCTATCATGTTACGGCTCACACAAAATTATGAGGACCCCTACCTCCCATAGTTTTATGCCAACAAATCCCAACCAATCAGGACTTGTCAGTCAACTTTATCCCAATCTTGCAGTGTCAACCTGGTGTTGAGACACAACTCTCCATGGGTCTGTTGAGTTTCTGCACATCTTGTGAGCAGAGGCACTGACTTTATTCTGGACTATCTTTTCAAGGATGATTCCACAGTGAGCAGCCTTGGAAGACAGAAAAAGTGTCTCCCTCTGGAGCAAAGAACAGGCATGCTCACTGTCCAGTGCAATAAAGATAATACTTTTCCTCAGAGCAAAGGGCAGGCATGCTGACTGCCTGTTATAAAAGACTTGGCTTCCTCATCTAGCAGAGTATTGTGATCTTCTCATTAAACATGTGAAAGAAAATAATTTAAATGGAATATTTCAACTGTTCAACCCTCTCTGACCTGATGACCAACTGACATTTTGATATGACACACTTAACTTATTTCAAATGGAATACCAACTACCATACCAGTAGTAGAATAAATCCAAGTATGGTTTTATTTATGGTTTGTATCCTCAGAGATATGATTAAAATCAGTAGCATTAGCACTAAAAAAAATAAAGGAAAATTTTACTGAATGGAAGGCCTGAGATCTGTCCCTTACATGAGGTTCAGACTGGAAGGTTATAGTAGGTTTTTAACAAAAAAAAAAAAAAAGGGGGGGGAAGAAAGTTTGGCAGCAGCTGCCATAAATCTGAATCATCGAATGCATGCATGCTTAGTTGCTAAGTTGTGTCCAACTCTCTTCAACCCCATGGACTGTAGTTTGCCAGGCTCCTCTGTCCATGGAATTCTCCAGGCAAGAATACTAGAATGGGTAGCCACTCCCTTCTCCAGGGACCTTCCGAACCCAAGGATTGAACCCCGGTCTCCTGCATTGCAGACGGATTCTTTACTATCTGAGCCACCAGGGAAGCCCTGAACCATTGAATACTTCTCAGTAATTTAGTAAATTTTCAAACAGTGGTTACCTTTTTGAGGAGGGAGAGAAAATCTTAATATTATATGGTCTTGATAGTTTTTAAACATTTTTCATGTTATTTTTTATTGAGTTATACAAACCTTTTTTTTAAATCAGAGAACTTAACAGTTTTCACTTGTATTATTTCTTTAATTTACTGGAATAATAAGCCTTGAATCAATTAATAAATTTGTTTGCTTTACTTACAGTTTTCTGGCTTGGATCCCAACTCTTCTACTGATTGCATGCTGTGAATCTCAAATCCTTCAGGGTATTCTGCTTTATTGATAGTCTTATTGTCCACATAAATGATATGTTTAACACAGTTGATATCTATCAATGCAGTCTGTTGAACAGAAGGAAAATCCAGCTATTAAATATGGGCTTGCAATCAACTTCATTACTGAATATTTTCCTATGCTGTCAAATGCTACCATAAATTAAAAGAAAATGTCATATTTACCTTAAGTTTACTCTCCAGAAGTTCAACACTAGTAATCAGATATGTAGCCTCAGATTCATTTAACCCATGAACTACAGCTTCTCTGCCAAGGGTGGCATATAAAGTCACAACTACATAATAAAAAATATACAAAACATTAAATGATAAACATTTCTTAGATATATTATTTCAGCCAACTTTTAATGGTAGACTCACAGACATGAATATATTTTATAATCTACTTTGCTTTCATAGTCTCTGCTCTTACCCTTCCACTTTGCCTCAAACTTCCTGGCAGTCGCAAATGTGTCTTACAAATTCTCAGGATTCTAACTCTCTAAACCTAAAGAAACCAGAAAATACTAAAAGTGCCACAAACTGGGCACAAATTCATCAGTTAGGATTCTCAAGGTCAACAGGTTCTGGCTTAACACTTGCTCAGGACAGTTTCATGTATAAGAACAGCCCACTCTCTCCCTCCAAAACCACCAGGCACTTACGAGGAAAATTGTACTTAAAGCAGGTCTGTGCCGCAATCATCCATTCAGCCCTGGTCTCACAGAAAATGGCAATGGTGCTCTTTGGCTTCAGTCCCAGTGCAGTGAGTCCACTACCGAAGTTATTCACTCGGCGGTTCACTTCGAGATAGTTCAACCATTTATAATTCCCGAGAATTAACTGTTAGAGTGAGAGATGCTGTAATATTAGCATATGTGCTCAAACAAGCAATTAAAATACTATTCAATGGGGAGAACTCAAAATTGCCCTTAAGTGAATATACAGACGCTAGGAACAGCTTTGGAGAATTAGTTACAGGCACTATAATGAAATGTTGGCATGTTTTAAATGCACTTGATTTATAGTCAAGTGTACCTTCCCCTTAAAAAAAAAATAGAAAGCCCCAAAATGCTTTACCTTCTTAAAAACCTTTCCATTTGGCTGCATTTCATTTTCTTCACTTAGGACTTCCCTGGTTCCCAGGCTCTCCTTCTTCCCAAACTTGGAGACAGCATGATCGAATAATTTATCCAGGGTGTCTGCTCCAGGGATGTCTATGACAGCTAGCGAGTCGAAGTGCGTGACAGAACGATATGGACTTCCAGGTTTGTCTGAGGTGGGCTTAGCTTTTATTCTCTTTGCCATAGCGTTTTTCTTCTTAGCATTGGTAAGAAAATACCATGGAATAAATATAAGGGCACTGTATATTGTTATTAACAGGTGGATAGGCAGCAAAATAATGGTGAGCACACTTTGCTTAAGTTTCATGGTGGCAAGGCTTCTAAAATGATGTTTATTTCTTGTTATTCTTTGGCTTCGGAAAGCCTGATTTTGCTGAAGAAGGCAATAATGGGAGCAGCAGTAAGAGTAGCAGAATAGTCAAGGCAGTTCAATTTTAATGATACAGAAAGAGTTAGTAATCTTTGGAAGCCGACAATAAAGTACACCTGCAGGTGAAGACAATGAACCAGGCAGAGAGCAGGGAAAACAAAACAAAAACAAAAGAGTATTAACAAGTTGATAGCACCATTGATTTAAATACTCAGGTTTTTATTAGTTTCTAGCATTGATTTGATACGAGAAAGCAGAAATAACTGGTCTGAAAGACTGGTATTTTCCAGTTTTAATCATTATGGCCATAAATTTTAGATGCAATTTTTGTAGGTTATCTGGTATACTGCACGTGACTCTACAAGTCAGTTGTATAACACTATAGCAACTATATGAGCACATGCCTGTGATATTTAAGTTTGGCTAAATTTTAGGAGAGTAGAGAATGCCAATACTGAGGTTTCTCTTCAATATGCACATGTAAACTCAACAGCTTTAAATAGTATTTGGCTTTTTCAAAAGAGGGGAAATAAATCCACCAGTTTTGGCTTATTTCTCAATGATCAACCCAGAAATATTCTGAGTTCTTCATTATGATAATTTTTTAGTAATGCTATTCATTATCGCCTATCCCCCAAATTGGGCTAATATAATCATAAAATCATTTCCTACATGTCTGTTTTGTGCTCAAATTGCACCAGTTGCCTGGGAGTGGCAGTATTAAGTCCAAGGCAGTGTAAGTCTCCTGGCCCCTGCTCATTATGAGTTAACAGTTATGAAGTCATCAGCACACAAGATAGATCCAATGTTTTTCAAACTTTGTTTGCAGGAGAAAGGGGCAGCTAACCCACTTCATCAAATAAACACTAGTGAAGATTTCCCATCTGTAAACACTAAAGTAGAATTGCTCTGGCAGAAGCAGGGATTGGGGGTGCCCTGAGTCCCACCCTGGACTTCCTGGAACCCCATTCTCAAAGTGACCACTCGACCTTCTTTCCAATGAAGAGTCTGTAGAAATACCTAAGTCCTGTGGTGCACAGTGCAAGCAATTAATGTGATAGCAGTTCAGAGCAAGTGCAAAATGGTCCACAGTTACAAAGGGAAGCTTTGTGGAGATTAGACTTAAGCTGGACCTTATGTTGGGGATCTGGAAACAAAGGAAAAGGACAGAGGTCATTCTGGGCTGGGGAACCACATGAAGAGAGGAATGAAAAGACTCTAGGAGAGGAATGAGTGCAAATAATAAGGACACTCGCCTGACTGGGGCACAAAGTACTCGCCACAGCAGTACAGGCCACAGTAGTACATGATCTGACAAATCAGGCGAAGTAGTTTTCATTTGATTTGGCAGGAAACTGGAGGCCACTGCAGGTCAGAAAAACAGTGCCAACTGGAAAGGAACTGCAGAAACAGCCTCATGGAGAATAATCTTTCTCCAGGAGCTTGCCTTCAGTTGAGAAAGCTATTTTGGTGAGTGGCAGTATATTTCAACTAGAAAAAAGTACAGTATTAGCTCACTTTGAGGGGCCAAAGCAAAGTGCATCCTTCTGCAACTCCTGTGAAAATCAACTACTGACCCCAAGACAGTTGTGCCTTTTTACACCAATTACTATAAAATGGTAACATAATCCTTAAGCCTGCTCTGCTGTTATTCATGTTGTTCAACTGAGCGTGGTGAAATGAGCAAGAAATTACAGATGAAACGACCTGTGATTCAGGCCCCATCTCTGTCACTGACTAGCTGTGTAACCTTGGGCAAAGCCTCTGAGCATAAGATCTGGCTAGATCAGTAGGCCTTAACTTCCTAGGGGTGATGGACCACTTTCAGAATTCAATGAGTACTATAGACCCAGTTCTCCTCAGAAAGATATGCAAAATGGTATACTCACATTCAGGGAATTCCTGAGTTCCCTGGAATCCATCCATGAACACCAAAGGTTGACACCACCCTTACAATTTCCTGGGGCCCTTGCAACTTTAACTTTATGCTTTACTATACCTAGAAAAGGGCTTCCCTGGTGGCTCAGTGGAAAGAATCTGCCTGCCAATGCAGCAGATGTGGGTTTGATCCCTGGGTTGGGAAGATCCCCTGGAGAAGGGAACAACTACCCGCTCCAGTCTTCTTGCCTGGGAAACCCCATGGCCAGAGGAGCCTAGAGGGCTACAGTCCAGGGGGCCACAAAGAGCCAGACACAACTGAGTTACTAAACAATATACCTAGAAATTGCTTTCTCCATCTCTCTGACAAGTCTCGTCACCCTTTTTTTTTTTTTTCAAGATAGAATACACCAAGGGTCTATCATAGTGCCTGATCCTCAGTATGCAAGATCCCCTCTAATAATCCTCTCCTCCATCAAACATTCCATGACTACCCAAATCCATGATAGTCTCTCCTTTTCCTAATTTCCCACATCACTAGAAATGTCTACCACTCATTCTGATCCTTGATTATGTCATCATTTTTAAACATCTAAGCATCTAAGTATGCAGCACAGACCAGTAGTTCGCAACCCTATCAAATCCAGCACCTCTTTATTATAACAAATATTTTATAATACTCCTTTATAAACCCTAAAGGGTACTCAGAGATGATAGTCTACTTACACACAGTTTTAAAAATAATTCCTTACTGATAATATAAAGAAGTACTGAAAGGAAATTAATTCAAAATAAATACTTATTTCAATACATAAATTCTCAGGGACAATACCAGAAGACAAACAAAAGTCTTTAGACTGATAGAATCCCCCTAAGTGGGGAGTATCACCTCAGTCTCATTTGAAAAATGGGGCTGAAGAAGCAGAAGACAGCTTTTGACAATATTACAAACTAGCTGGATTTAAACTGTGCTGCATGCTTTTCAGTCAACTGTTTTGTTATATACACTTAATTTTTTACACAGACTTCCCTTAAGTCTTAGAGGTAGGGAAACATCTACTTAATCCTCATAGTACACACACACACACACACACACACACACACCCCACAAGGCTCAAAGAACACTGAGGTAAAGAGAGATCATTTAGTTTAGAAGTTTTCTATTTTTTCTGGTGGTGCTGAGGCTGGGGGCATGGGGTGGGTATGGGTCACTCATTTGAATAAAATCTTATATGCACATGGAAACACAAGTATAGATAAAAGAAAAAAGCAGAGTTGCTTCAGTTGGGGAAGCTGTGTGAGCACCTGAAGGGACTCTATGGAACCTCCATTTCAGCTGAGTATTTGAGCCACTGATGCTGTCTGATCTTTCATCTCCAAGGGAAGTGAATGAGTGACAGTGCAAATTGCATCCGAGGTCTGTCCCCAAGTTTGGTGCTCTTTCAAGCACCCCCCGCTCCCAGGCAGCCTCCGCTCACTTTGGCCTATCATTTAAAAATCCTTCTGTATCAAAAATTTTCCAGCATTACACACAGTCTGCTGATAAATTAATTTTTTAAAAAAAATTTGAACACCTACTATGTATGTTTTGAGCACATAATACAAAGATGAATAAAACATGCTCTCAATCCTTTGCATGCACATCTGCATGTCCATATGTATGGTAGGGGGCAGGGAGATGAGTTCACAAACATATACAGTAGACTATGATAGATCCCATCAGAGAAGCAAGAACAAAAGGTATTCAAAAAAGGGATGAGATTACACCCAGTTTGGGGATCGGGGAGAGATGGAGGACGAAGGAGAACCACCTAGGAAGGTTTCACAAAAAAAGCACAGTATTTTGGGTTGGTGTAAAGGATGGGAACATTTTCAAAAGGAGAGGACAAAGACTGGGAAATGAGGATGGTCCTCATGGACTCTGGGGAATGGCTGGCAGCAGAACTGCAGGATGTATCAGAAAACAGCAAGCAGCATGGCAGATACTTTCGAGCTTTCTGCTTTTAAAGTGCTGGTCCCCTTTTGTGATCTAAGTCATATTATTTCAGAGTCAATGCTACTAGAATGTCACTATAAGAGACACATGTGTATAGTGATTTGGTAACTTAAGATTAAACACCCTGCTATTATATTAGAAGAAAGCCTATGATAGGTTGGGTGGTAAACACCCTAATCAAAGGAGATCTGGCTTCTCAACTCAGTATCTGCTCTTAAATGTGACTCTGGACAAGATATACGACCTCTCATGTAAAGCTCTGTACCAGCGGCATCATGTGCAATCGGGAATACTGCTTGTGTTCTACTTGCTTGCCATCTACTTCATGGCACTGTTGGGAAAGTCCTCTGTCTGATCCAGCTTCACTTCCATGGGTGTGTGGTATTGGTCCCTGGAATACACTCTCAACTCTCTTGCCCCTCTCCCACTTTGGTGTACTCACTCAGCTAAACCACGACCTGGTTAAATCCAGTTTACCACCTTATCTGCACCCTTCCCCATGCAGCTGAATTTGGCTGGAGAAACACCCAACAGAGCCAAACATCCCCCTTTAGATCCATGGCTGCTCCCTCAAATGGACCCTTGAAGCTGCAGAGAAGCCATGCTGCCCTGCCCTAGGCCATCCACAGGCTTGCTCTCCTGGGGTTCATGCTTTGTTGTCTCTCTTCAGACCACCAAGTCTCCTTCATTGTCCTCAACCTCAGCTGCTGACCTGGCTTACCATTTGGCTGAGAAAACTGAAACCGTCTGAAGAGAACGTCCACAGACTCCCACCAGTGTCTCTGCAACTACTCGCATCTGTGGCCACATCTCTCCTCTCTCCTATGACTAGAGATGGGCTGGTAATGCTCCCAGCCAAGGCCGACCCCTTCTCTCATGCATGAAGCCCCTGTCTAGACTAGAAAGACCTTGATGCTGCTGCTGCTAAGTCGCTTCAGTCATGTCCGAATCTGTGCGACTCCATAGACAGCAGCCCACCAGGCTCCTCTGTTCTGCTGCTCTATTAACTCTTCCTTCTCCTGCCTCATTAATTTCTCCTGCTCTGCTGAACTGGTCCCACCCACATTCTAACAGGCTATGATTTCTTTCATCTTAAAAACCATTCCCTCTCTTGTACCTTATTCTCTGCCTGTGGCTCCATTTCTTCTCCTTCTCTGTGTGTGTGCTAAGTCACTTCAGTCATGTCTGACTGTTTGGACTATAGTCCGCCAGGCTCCTCTGTCCATGGGATTCTCCAGGCAAGAATACTGGAGTGGGTTGCTGGGCCCTTTTCCAGGGGATCTTCCCAACCCAGGGATCAAACCTATGTCTCTTAAGTCTCCTGCATTGGCAGGTGGGTTCTTTACCACTAGCGCCACCTAAGAAACCCTCTCCTTCTCTGTAAGACTCCTTTAAAGAGTTGTCCCCATGCCCTGTCACCCAGTTATCTCCCATTTTCTTTTGACCCCACTAAGCTCAGGTTTCCTCCTGCTGCTGCTGCTGCTGCTAAGTTGCTTCAGTTGTGTCCGACTCTGTGCGACCCCAAAGACAGCAGCCCACCAGGCTCCGCCGTCCCTGGGACTCTCCAGGCAAGAACACTGGAATGGGTTGCCATTTCCTTCTCCAATGCATGAAAGTGAAAAGTCAAAGGGAAGTCGCTCAGTCGTGTCTGACTTTTCACGACCCCATGGACTGCAGCCCACCAGGCTCCTCCGTCCATGGGATTTTCCAGGCAAGAGTACTGGAGTGGGGTGCCATTGCCTTCTCTGCAGGTTTCCTCCTACCATTCCACAAAATTGCTTTGCTCAAGGTCACCAATGACTTCCATGTTGTCAGATCCCAAGGTCAATTAAAGCTCAGGCCTCACCCTGCCCTTGACCCACCACCAGCCTTTAGCCCAGTTGACCCCTCTTTTCCTGCTGGAAACTTCTTCACTTGGCTTCCAGGAGAACCCATTCTTCAGATTTTCTTCCGACTTCCCTGACAATTCTTTCTCCATCTTCATTGCTGCTTCTTATCTCCCATACCTCTCAATGATATAGTGTTCAGTCCTTGAACCTCTTCTTTATCTAAGCTCACTCCCAAGGTGATCTCATTTAGGCTCATAGCTTTAAACAACATAAATATGGTGATGATCCCAAAGTTTCTCTGCTAAGCCTGGAGGTCTCCCTTAAGCACTAGGTTTGTATATCCAACTGCTTCCTCAACAGATCCATTTAGATATCAGTTACATACTCATTTAATACATATGTATTAATAGGAAATTGAGCTGCTGATCATCCTTCCACAAATAGCCCACTCAGTCTTGCCCGTCTCTGTAGCTCCAGTTGCTTTAACCAAAGGCCTTCAATCAGGTTCACTTTCATCCCCCTCTCTTTCTCACAATTCCACAGCCAATTCATCAGCAAATCCTACCAGCTCTACTCACAAAACAGATACCAAAGTTAACTACTTCTCACCACCTCCACACATACCAACCTGGCTCAAGCCACTGTCTCCTCTCACCTGGAGAACTGCAATACCCAATGTGAGCTCCCTGCTTCCACTTTTATAACAAATTATAAACTCAGCAGCCAGAGTGCTCCAGTTCAATTGTAAGCTAGATCATGCCATTCCTCTGCTCAAAACCTTTCAAAGAATCCCCATGTGACTCATTCAGAAAAAAACATAGTCCTTACTCCAATCTATAAGAAGGGACCTGTCCCCCACCTCAAGTTTCTGCCTTCATCTGCGACACTGTCCACTTCCTTCTGCTACCATGCCAACTTGTTCCTTGATGTTTCTGGGACACAACAAGCATGATCCTGCCTCAGGGCTCTTGTACACGCTATTCTCTCTACCTGGAATGTTCTTCCAAGATACCTTCCCAGCTTATTTTCTCATCTCCTTTTTGCCTTTATTTAAATATCACTCCCTCAGTAAGGTCTTCCCCATGCTCAGTTGCTAAGTCGTGTCCGACTCTGTGACCCTATGGACTATAGCCTGCCAGGCTGCAGTCATGGGATTTCCCAGGCAAGAATACTGGAATGGGTTGCCATACCCTCTTCCAGGGGATCTTCCTGACCCAGGGATCAAACTCAGGTCTCTTGAGTCTCCTACATTGCAGGTGGATTCTTTACCACAGAGCCACCTGGGAAGCCCAAGGCCTTCTCCAGTCACTCCAAAATCACAGCCCGTTTTGATTTCTCTCCTTAGTACTTAACACTAATACATCATATGCTTTATCTTTCATGTTTATTTTCAAGGCCTCCATTAGAACATAAAGGTTCCGTGAGGCAGAGTTTATTGTTTGCTGCTGAATCCTCCTACACTTGTACCTCTGTGTATGAAGTGTTCAATAAACTTGTTGACTGAAATAAGAATGGAGATGGGATTGCTCTGAAACTATAAAGTAAAAATGTATGTTAAGGGCAATAGCCAGAAGACAATCAATCTTAGTCATCGTTTTAAAAAATCACTTGTCCATGCCAACACTCCAGGAAATGGTATACTCTTAAAATTCCTGGTAATTACTTTGAACATGTGTTTAGTTGCTTGATAGAAAACATGAAACTGGACAAACTGCCTTTTCCACAGAGGAAAAAGACAAGTTGTTACAAAAGCAAGAGGATTATAGAATTTGTATCATGTGCCTTTTCACGGATGCCTTTCACAAATGCTGTCCTGCCATGTATGAAGAGGGATACTGCTGTCCCACCAGGAGGACATGAACTCTGAGTTGCACTTCCTTAAAATCAAATAATGCACTTGTATTTCAGCTGGAAAGGGCAGGGCGTCAGCTTCAGTCAGGGGATAGCGAATCATTCCTGTTGATGTTCAGCATTCCATTTGGGAATCGGATTGCATGCTCACTCAGTTGTGTCCAACTCTTCAGTGACCCCATGGACTGTAGCCTGCTAGGCTTCTCTGTCCATGGGATTCTCCAGGCAAGAATACTGGAGTGGGTTGCCACGCCCTCCTCCAGGGGATCTTCCTGACGCAGGGATCGAACTTGCGTCTCTTGCATCTCCTGCATTGGCAGGGAGATTCTTTACCAATGAGCCACCTGGGAAGCCCGAGCATCAGATTAATAACCACTTATTGAGCCTGTACTATGGGCTATGCTCAGTCCTTTAGATACACTATTTCCTTTAATCCTTCAGAAACACACTTTGAACTAATATACTAATGAACTAGGGATGTAACTTATAACTGATGATATAATAGTCTCAGACATATCATTTGATCAAGATAACACAGCTAAGTAGGGATTCTGATCCAGGTCTACTGGATTTTAAAGTCCATGCTTTTAGCTGTACTGTCTGTGACCTGGGTCATACTGGTATAATTTAAATAGGTGAGAGTGACAAACTTTGTGTATGAAAAAATCCTGATGACAACTTTGAGCACTGATCTGTCCTACGGTCTAAAGCATTTTTATAGCAGTGCAGGGGGCGGGGAGCCCTTTAGCTGCCCAGTAAGTCCTAGAAGTTTAAGTGAAAATCAGGTGTAATTTTACTTTGCTTCTTGTTTTGAGGCCAAGTTTAATGTTAAGTATTTCATTCCAGTTACTTCAAACGCTCTGAGATAGTTAGGTTAAACACAAAAAGCATTAGTAATACATGAAGCTCCAGCACACAAAGTAAACAAACGTGACATACTGATTAAAGGCTGAATTTAAAAGAAATCATCATCTTTTCCAATAGCATGTGACACAACACCCATTCAGGAAAGAGAAAAAATAATAAACTAAAGTCCATACCAAGATAATTTTTTTTTAACAAGTTTTAGAAAATGGTCTAAACCAAGCAAGGATCCATGCATCTACCAAGTTGAGACACATGGTAGAGACAAATATTCTTCATCTGTCCTTGATATATTTCCTTATGAAAATGTAACAGATATCAACGTGATAATCTGTGATTAACTGTCAGTGGTACTTTAAGAAATCACATTTTCAAATCACACATCAGTTAAGAGTAATTTAAATACCAAATAAAGAGATAATTTGCCTTCTGAAAAGGATAAGCCTGTATCCACTAAACATTAAATCAGAAAACAATTATAAAAATTCCAAGAGATTAAAACAGATATGCATACCTGTTGCACTTTAAAAGATCATACTTCGACATAGATATTGCATCAACAAGACTTTTGTAAAGGGGTGGAGTGCTTTTTTAAAAATTCCTATTTTCTTTCACACACTATTAAAAAGTTTCAAGTGATTTTAAAACATATAGGAGAAAGGTTATATACCCATTAAAGAAAACAGTTGCTTTGGTTAATGAAATCAAACTTCATAGGCACTACATTACAATATAATTAACCTTATATTTCAACATTAAAACTTTTTAAATGTTAATATTTTAAGAAAATAAAAGGCAGTAAGAGTAGCTAGCATGATCTTTTGCTTTCAGACAGTTTGCAGGACTGAATAATCATGTGAAATATATATCTGTCTGCTCTATGTAAGTCTCATGTGACTCAAAGTTGGTAAGTCAATTTAATCAATATGAAATAGCTTATACAGTCAAACTTTTGAAGTTTACAGTAATTATAATAAATACATTTGAAAGCTGAAAAAAAAGCAAAAGAAAAGCAAACACCTAGGATGACTAGACAGATGCTCTATACCACACACTGTACGCCTGCCTAGCTAGTTTGACTAGAAGAGTCTCACAGCTATGACTGATCTTTGGTAACATCTCAAACAAGATGAACCAAACTTGTTTGCTTCATCACCTGGATGGATATTAACTCCTGAAGTCGCCATCCTGCTAGTCTCTTCCCAGCTTTCCCCAGCAAAGAAAGCACCTCAGCTGCCATGTTGAAGATGCCCTTTCTTGCTCGAGCACGCATTCCCTCCCATAATGCGTTAAGAACATGCCCAGCACGTATCAGATAATGCTTTTTATAGGTCATAGGATAGTATAATTTGGATCCTATCTACATATGTTGAAATAAGGAGATGTCATGTGTTGAAATGTGGGAGCCTCATACAATGTTGTGCCTACACACCTCACACACACTGTGTACAAGTACATTTATCTTCCTCATTTTAAGTGATTGAAACACACTTGATTTTTATTTTTAAAAACACACTTGATTTTTTAAAGCTTTCCAAAGTTGAGAGTGGATTGGATATAATTTAATCCAAAGCTTACATATAAGGAATTTTGAGGATATATCATGCTAGAAGTGGCACCTGCCAACAAGACATGATGTTATAATCCAACTTTTTCAGACATCATGAAAAATGGGAGAGAAACTAAGTTCTAGGAGTTATGTGTTCAGAGAAATATAAAGGGTTCAGTGCTGTAGAAGGGAAGCAGACAACGACAATGACAACCCCAATCCCTAATCCCTGCTAAAGAGGATCTGCTACAGGTCCCTCTAGACAAAACCCTGCTGCTACATTCAACAGCCCATCATGCATGGTGTAGACTTTTTGTCTGTAAAGTCTTCCGTGTACTGGGTATTTTTTTCTTTATGATCTTAACATAAGTTAATAAAAACAATTGGATTACATATCTGACAAATTAACTCACAGTTATAAATGTGTTATCTGAATGAGAAATATATAGACTATTATCATTGCTATTTGTTACACATCTGTCTCCTATCATCTTATCTACTAATTATAATAAATCAATACAGCTGTGAGCTGCCAACCCTGAGCACAGGTTTAAAAAACAAATCTGTTAATCTGCAGTGCTATTTCCCACAGCCTTTGTTTTACAGGGAGAATTTTGCAACTTACATCTTGGCTACATGCCCTATCCTCTGGCCTTTCCTAGAGGAGGGACCAGTTTAATAGATTGGTTCGCTATGAATGTTGTTTCCCAGTACTCACACTGTTAAAAAGCCATGCAGCAAGGTAGTCTTAAACCATTTCTTACAAAATGGCTAAATAAGTCACTATGATTCAGCTACCAGGCCACCATAATGTGAAACTGTACTGTGGTAAATAACAAACAAAATAAAACAACAAAACCTCGCTCTGCTCTTCAGTAGCAAATATATCTTATAACTGAGATTAATAAAAGAGTTCAGTGACTGATAAATCTGTTGAAGACTGAAGTCTTATAGCCATTCAAATCAAAAGCCATTCAAATCTTATAGCGCTCAAATATTAGCGCTAGTAAAGAAAAGGGCATGGATATTCCAAAGACAATGAAAAAATTCAATATGTATTTTTATTATTAACATTATTATTAATGCAATACATAGTTAAATTATTCACACTGAATTATGGGTGTTCCTGACATTTGAGAAATTAAAGAATTCTTAACTAAAGAAGGATGCCACACGAAGTCAAATACAAGAAGCCATGGAAAAATACTCTGAGAGGTAATGTCTCCATGTTAAGGATGAGGAATATTTTCCATTCTGTTCTCTCTTCATGTTCATTTGTTCACCTGACCCATGCAAGCTTCACGAACGTGAGTGAGATAAGGGAATTAGGTATTTCTATTTTGAAGTGTACTTTGGGAGAGGCAAGGCACTATGCCAATTGAAGAACTCTCTCCAAAGTGTTTATTGACTCCTGAACTGGCCAGATACTCTTGCTAAAGCTTCTGGAAACTCCTGCTCTTCACCTTGGTAGTTCTTTCTCTTACACATCTAAGTGGGCTGCAGGCCAATTACAATAAATTTTTATGTGTGTGGGACGTGTGGGGTGGGGGTGGAGAGGGAAAAAGAAACAGGAAATAGATTCTCTGTGTATAAATAACTATAGGAGCCTGAATCCTACAGCCCATACAATTGCACTATGGTCTATTTCCCAAAAGAAACACTAAACCTGTTACCTTATCTCCTTTGTCAATCATGGGACAGCATGCTGCCTGTGTAGCTGAATTCGGAGACAACTAATTTTGGTCTGTTGATGAAAATCTTTGTTCATGTTCAAGATTTTTCTAATGCAGCCTAATCAGTCAACTGTAGCAATCTTTGCTATACAAGCACATTAAGTCTTTTGAATTTCTTTATACTTGGAATTCAAAAATAGTTATGAGCACATAAAAACTACTATTTCTTCTGTTTCAGTTTCATAATCTATTATAATGAGAGCGATTCTCAGAAGACCAGAAATACAAGAGAGACAGCATTGTATACAGGGCTTTGGTCCTGGCTCAGCAGCTTGACAAGCTGCACTACCTGGAACAAATTAAATGACCTCTTGTCTATTTCCTCATCTACATGAGAAAGTTGGATTCAGATTTTAAGATATCATAGACAAGTAAAAGTTTTATAAACAAAGAATGATGGTGAGGGCAATGACACAACTGCCAATTTTTTTTTTTTTTTTTGGCCAAGCATGGACATAAAAAACAAAAACCTATCATTTACTATCACCAACATTTCATAAAATACAGAACGGGTCTAACTCCTCAAAATTAGAAGGATATAACTTATAATAAGCAGCAATTTTTCAAATCGAAAAAGTTCAGCTTTAAAAATTTCATGGCCTGTGGGGCTTATTTCCCTCACTTCACCATGGGCCAGTAAAACGTCTTCACTGGTCAGGGTACTGTCTAAAAGTAAATGTTTGGGAACTCCGGAACTAGGTAATTTTCAAGGTCCAAGGCTCAAACACTAAATTATAATTGTAGGTGCTCTGTTATATTTCTTTCATTCTATATTATAGTCTAGAGTAGGTGTTTCATGAAGGACAGCACTGATGCCTAGATTTTTGAAGATTAGAAATACATTTAAATCATTTTGAGAAATAATAACTAAAATTAAGCTTCAATTTATTGGAGGAAGTATACACTACTACAGATTCAACTTCATCAATATTAATGAACCATTCACTGGACACTTACTATTAAGCTCATTTTACAGATGAAGAAATTGAGGCAAAAGTAAACTAAATAACTTTTCAGAGACACACTGCCTCAGGAGTCAGAACTGGAACTCCAATTATGACTCCACTTTTTGGTAAAACTCAAAAACAAAAAAAAAAAGAGAGATTATATTTAGATTTTAATTATCACTTCCCCATTCATAAATGAGTGACAGATGTTTTAAATCTTAGAAGCTGTCCAGAGTAAAAAGTTCTCCTATTTTACTTTTCCAAATAATGCCTTTTTAATATATAAATATTGGCAGGGCTTTTCCAATATAAAGAGAGAAAAAATGTCTATTAGTTTGGTCACTTAACTTTCTCCAAAAGCTGACAAGATTGCAAATTTAGAATTTTTAAAGGACAAATACTTACAGATTTTCTCTTTTTCTCTTAAGAAGAACCCGTATATCTTTCTGGATTTGAATCTGCAATAAGAGACAATATTTATGTGTATGGTGACATAAGAAAAGATCCTTTTTAAAAAGAAACCCATCTGCTTTTTCGCATTACCTGTGCACCTTAGTTCATGATAAGCCAGGTACCAAAGGAAAAACAAAAAATGACTATAACTAGTACTATTGGGGTCTTACAAAAGTAACTGAGCCTGGCTCTAAGAAACAGTAGTCAAAACCCTACAGGAAAAGGGCAGATTAAGAAACAAGCAGACGACTGAACAGACATTTCCCCAAAGAAAATGGTCAATAAGGTACATAAAAAGGTACTCAATATCACTAATCATCAGGGAAATGGAAATCAAAACTACACTGAGTTCTCACCTCACATGTTAGAATGGCTGTCACTAAAAAGACAAGAGATAATGAGTGTTGGTGAGGATGTGGACAAAAAGGGACCTCTTGAGCACTGTTGGTGGGAATGCAAACTGATGCAGGCACTATGGAAAACAGTATGGAGGTTTCTCAAAAATTTAAACAACTATCACATGATCCAGCATTCCCATCTCTGCTTATATATGCAAAGGAAATGAAAACAGGATACTGAAGATCTCTTCAATGCCTTCCCATGTTTAGTGAAGCATTATTCACACTAGCCAAGATATGGAAAAAAACTAAGTGTCTGCTAAGGAATGAATGGATAAAGAAGATGTGATATGCGTGTGCACACACACACACACACACACACACACACACAATGGAGGTATTATTCAGTCATGAAAAAGAAGGAAATCCTGCCATTTTCAACAACATGGATGGACCCTGAGACATTATAGTTAGATTAAGTCAAAGAAAGACAAATATTGTATTATATCACTTATATGGAATCTGAAAAGGTCAAACTCAAAGAAACAGACTAGAAGGCTGGTTATCAGGGGCTGAGTGGGGTGGTGGAGGAATTGGGGAGATGCTGTTAAAAGATACAAACTTGCAACTAGAATGCTGAGTAAGTTCTGGAGATCTATAATGCACAGCACAGTAATTATGATCAACAATACTGTATTACATACTTAAAAATTTCTAAGAGATTAGATTTCAAATGTTCTTGTCACAAAAAAGAAATGATAGTTAACATGATGTGATAGTTGTTAGCCAATACAAAGGTATTAATCAGTATAATATATAAATATATCAAATCAACCCATTGTACATCTTAAACTTATACGATGTTATATGTTAATTATATCTCAATAATATATATATATATATATACACAATTAAATGTTTTTAAATGACAGAGAGCAGGAGTCATGATGTAAATGGTTTTATTTCTACCTCTTCTCCCAGAGTCAGGATAGGAGCCAAGTTCAGAGACAAAGTCTGACTATGGGAAACTAGTAGGTCAATCTGACTGGTTAACCCCAACCTCAATGCCCACAGGCACCCAGCTATTTTCTCATTAAAAATGAACTATTTCCTTTAAACAATACATGGCTCTTTCCAAATTCAAATACAGCACTGGTCTAAGTAGAAATGAGAGATAATTTTCATCTTCCTTCAGTGAATAAAGAGAGAGTCTTGTGACATCCTTCAAGATATATACACTGTGAAGGTTTAGGATCCATTTATAGTTGAGAGTTAGTCTATTTTGGAAAATGCAGGAGAAAACTTCTTACCATCTGAATACTCAGAACAGTAAAATAAAGCTCTCCAGTAACAGATACTGTTTACTTACATTTCAACACGACTGGGCATCATATTATGCTTCAGTTTTCTTTCCATCCAGTAGTACTCGGTACTACTTCCATATGATTATAAGAATAACATTCAAACAAAATTTTTACTCTAGACATCCCAATGGAAGTTGCAAATCAAACATCCATATAACTAATCAACATACTAACTAGCTGGTATTAACTCAAACAGTTGGTTTTCTCTTTTGCTATCAGGAGGGTCAAGGAAACAAAGGTTTATACCCAGATCAATCACTAACTAAGTATGCCAATCGTTTGGCTTAATAGAACTACTTTTCAACTTCAAGTTAATACCCACAATCTACTCTAGGAAAGGGGGCTCTGGCAGTAGTATCAGTACCTGTGCAAATACAAGTGGTTAAGATTACTTATAAACAAAAGACACACTATTTAATATTTTCTTCCTTTACTCCCTGAGGGCTAACACTTGATATTAACACCAAGAGGGGAAATCTCTGCATGTTCGTATTAAAACAAAGTCCCAAGAGCTCAAAAAGAGAACGTTGAGGAAGAAAAACTTCATATTTCTTATACAAATGCATGTATTTCCTCTTCCACACAGAGCTTAATTCAGATAACTAACAAACAACAAAAAACCAACCTTTCATAAAATCACATGAACTCATCTATAGGTGGTGCAGAGTCGGGACGGGATACAAAACTATCCAGTAGTTTGTGTAATTTGAAAAATAATTTCCATAGAGAAAGTTTCCAAAGGAGACCTGACACTTGGTCATTGGTCCTACAGAAAGAGAGGCTGGAGAGGATACTCAAAAGTATAAGAGAACTCTTTCAGTTGGATGAGAGGCCCATACCAACCTTTGGCTAATTTCCAGTCTGAGAGCCCTCAATCAATTGGGCAGGACAATGTAACTCTCAGATGTTCTTTAATACAAAAGACAGACATAATTTTTCTCAGCTTACTTACTTAAGTTGCTTACTTAAAAGTAAGTTGCTTACTTGCTTAAAAGTAAGTAAGCAACAGCTTACTTACTTTACAGATGATAAGTAAGAAAGTAAGTAAGTTGCTTACTTAAAAGTAAGTAAGTAAGTAAGTAAGTTGCTTACTTGCTTAAAAGTAAGTAAGCAACAGCTTACTTACTTTACAGATGATAAAAGGGAATCAAATCACATTTCCTGCTGCTGCTGCTGCTAAGTTGCTTTAGTTGTGTCCGATTCTGTGTGACCCCATGGACGGCAGCCCACCAGACTCCCCTGACCCTGGGATTCTCCAGGCAAGAACAATGGAGTGGGTTGCCATTTCCTTCTCCAAAGCATGAAAGTGAAAAGTGAAAATGAAGTCGCTCAGTCGTGTCCGACTCTTAGCCACCCCATGGACTGCAGCCTACCAGGCTCCTCCGTCCATGGGATTTTCCAGGCAAGAGTCCTGGAGTGGGGTGCGATTGCCTTCTCCGAATCACATTTCCTAACTGAGCCTAATTAAGTTTCTCTGCACAACAGAAAAACTGGCACTCGCCTCTCTCTCTAGCCTCCTCCCTACAAAATAGCATCCTCCTCTTAAAGTCATCCTATTAAATTGAAGAAATAATCTGATATAAAAGAACTAAACAGATTATCAACATGCAGGTTCTCTTTACAGATGATCAGAAATATGGATGATCTGGCTAAAATTACAATGTAAATTTGAGTCATACTTTTCACTTTCACGGATATGCAAGCTTTTGCAACATAAGGAAGTTGGAAATCCTTAGCATAGCAAATTTTTAAACAGACTGAAGCATATACCATGGTTTGTTTCCACTTTATAGTCACTTGGTGGCATGAACAAAAGGAGTAATACAGCATCTAGAGTTGATCATCTTTCAATTAGGGAATGAGGTAGCTCTGAGAAAGCCTTCCCACTAAATATCAGGGAGCATAACAGTGTCCTTGCAGCTAACAAGAGAGTGACTAAGGGAAAAAGTAATACAAATAGAAGGCAGTGTTGTTCAACCTCATGTTTTGAGACAGACTTCATAACAAACCATTAATGTGTTTAGTTTTTGCCCTTTCTGTAAATAAGTTTGTGTGCTAATGAATATTTTGGAAACATTTTTCTAAAGTAAAGTCCATATACTAAAAATGTGACAGCATCAGATGGAAATGTTTCAGGCATGATCAATCATTCTTTCCTTAATGACTCAAGGACCAATCTTAGTAAGTTTAAAAGAGAATGTTTCGGGAAACAGTGGGAAACATTAACAAAGTCCTACGCACATTGTGTCCAAATCTAAAAGTAAATCCTGGAAAGTCCCTTATGAAACAATTCCCTAAGCAACAGTGTTTTATAAATCTATGTATACAAAATTTATATACCGGCAAATACTAATGGATGAAAACTGCCATGCTAGCATATATTTTAAAGGTCAGAGATGTTGAAATAAAAAATAACACAGGTGCAAAACAGTATGTATGAGTCTATCATTATATATATACATACATATTTGAGAAGGCACATATTCATAGAAAAATTAGCAAGACATGCACCAAATATTACTGCTATTATTGCATGGTACAATTAAAGGGGAATTTTACATGCTTTACTAATTTTAAGTTGTGTATTCTTTGATTTAGTGTCTTCCAAAGTTTCCAGAAATAAAAGTTGCTTTTACTTAAAAATTAGTTTTTCAAAATCCTAATGGAACAAGAAAATGACTCATTTAAAATGCCTACATGACAGTAATAAGGTAGTCAAATCACCGGAGGTACTGCTCAGAGTCTAAGCTACAATAGAATCTTTTCTTTTCCCTTTAAAAATATACTTGAGTATGAGTGGTCCAGGAGCTTTAAATGCTCCTAAGATTGTGGGTCACTTGACTTGTAAACATTAAAACTATTTAAGAAATGTTATAACCTAAGTAAAACTACCCAAAATCTATCATGAAAAGAGTACGGATGTAATTCCAGACTCTAGACTAGTCACAGACTAGTCATAGACTATAATGTTGCTTCATGGAAAAGTTAAAACCAAAAAGTGTTTATAAAATACTCATGATCTCAAAAAGCTACTTGAAAAACAAACATTACAAATTATCAAATACAAGTGAAACTATCTTTTTCATTCGATCTTCTAGAAATAAGAGCTTTAACAGTTTGGTGAATACCGTTGGGGACTTTTTTCTAAGCATATTCTAATACACACACACAATTTTTAAAAACTGAATTATACTATCTATACAAGCTTGCAACTTTCTTTTTAAAAAACGGCTCTTACATGCCTTTCCATGTCAGAATACATAGATCTAACATAATACTACTTTGTTATTGCTTTTTAAATTTTTAACAGTTATATGGTATTCCATTGTATGGCCATGTCAAAATTAAGTCTTACCAATCTACCCTGCTGCTGCTGCTGCTGCTAAGTCGCATCAGTTGTGTCCGACTCTGTGCGACCCCATAGATGGCAGCCCAACAGGCTCTCCCATCCCTGGGATTCTCCAGGCAAGAATACTGGAGTGGGTTGCCATTTCCTTCTCCAATGCATGAAAGTGAAAAGTGAAAGTGAAGTCGATCAGTCGTGTCCCACTCTTAGCGACCTCATGGACTGTAGCCTACCAGGCTCCTCCATCCATGGGATTCTCCAGGCAAGAGATCTGACTGGAGTGGGGCACCATTGCCTTCTTCACCAATCTTCCCTATTGATAGGTATTTGGGATTTTCTAATTTCTCATCATTAGAAACAGCAATAAACACCCTTAACAATATATTTATGCCAGCCCTTCTATAGGATACATTTCTAGAAGAATTGTTAAGTCAAACTGCTAGGTTAACTGCACCTTATACCATTTATGAATTTATCTTAATCACTTCAGTTCAGTTGCTCAGCCGTGTCCAACTCTTTGTGACCCCATGAATCACAGCACGCCAGGCCTCCCTGTCCATCACCATCTCCCAGAGTTCACTCAAACTCATGTCCATCGAGTCGGTGATGCCATCCAGCCATCTCATCCTCTGTCGTCCCCTTTTCCTCCTGCCCCTAATCCCTCCCAGCATCAGAGTCTTTTCCAATGAATCAACTCTTCACATGAGGTGGCCTAAGTACTGGAGTTTCAGCTTTAGCATCATTCCTTCCAAAGAACACCCAGGGCTGATCTCCTTTAGAATGGACTGGTTGGATCTCCTTGCAGTCCAAGGGACTCTCAAGAGTCTTCTCCAACACCACAGTGTAAAAGCATCAATTCTTTGGCACTCAGCTTTCTTCACAGTCCAACTCTCGCATCCATACACGACCACTGGAAAAACCATAGCCTTGACTAGATGGACCTCTGTTGGCAAAGTAATGCCTCTGCTTTTCAATATGCTATCTAGGTTGGTCATAACTTTTTTTCCAAGGAGTAAGCGTCTTTTAATTTCATGGCTGCAGTCACCATCTGCAGTGATTTTGGAGCTCAAAAAAATAAAGTCTGACACTGTTTCCACTGTTTGCCCATCTATTTCCCATGTCGTGATGGGACCAGATGCCATGATCTTAGTTTTCTGAATGTTGAGCTTTAAGCCAACTTTTTCACTTTCCACTTTCACTTTCAGCAAGAGGCTCTTTAGTTCCTCTTCACCTTATGCCATAAAGGTGGTGTCATCTGCACGTCTGAGGTTATTGATATTTAGTAAACATAAATAGAAGGTCATATAGGGCAAGGATTGTGTCTTATTATCTCTGCATCTATTTTGGCTTGAAAGAGCATTAAAAATCTGTTGGAATGGATAAAGGAAACTAACAGCTGTCAGAGAATACAGCTGGTTTAAGTCATTTTTTTTCTTCACATTTAATATCAGCTTTCACTTCATTAGTAACTATTTTTAAGACAGTATTTTTTTACATTATCAACTTCAGCAGATATTTTGGAAAAGTACTTATAACAAAAAACTACCATTATATTTTAGAACAATGATACAATGATAATCAATTTTAACCATAGAGAAAATCCTTTGTTTTACTCGTTAGAAATTATTCTTTTCAGTGCTAGAACAATATATAAATTGCATATCCATGACAACAATGAATATTTCTTTACGTAGTTAGATCTGCAGTATTCTGTGGTAAATTCTTTGTTTCATTTTCTCAGTTTTGAAGCAATGTTTATTTATACTCTACCCATTGTCTTTACCCAAGCTCAAAGACAGAGTCCAGTTTGAACATTAAGAGAAATACTTCAACTATAGTTAAGAATTCTGTTACCACCCATTTTCTTACATAACTTTTGCCCTTATAATTAGTATGGTAAATTATATGAATTATATACACACAGAGTTTCATCATTAGCATGGCTTTATATATATACATGCACACATACAATCTGCATATCACACACATATGTAAATTATGTGTATGTATAAAAATGACAAGTATCTACCTACAATGTAAGTACCAGACCTCACCTGGGACAGGAAGATAAACTATACACATATAAATACCATTCCTTACCTACAAAGTTATAGACTTCCAGAGCTAAAATAGGCTTTAAAATGAAAGTTTGCTGCTGTTGCTAAGTTGATTCAGTCATGTCTGACTCTGTGTGACCCATACCCGGCAGCCCACCAGGCCCCTCTCTCCCTGGGATTCTCCAGGCAAGAATACTGGAGTGGGTTGCCATTTCCTTCTCCAATGCATGCATGCATGCTAAGTCACTTCAGTCATGTCCGACTCTGTGTGACCCTATGGACAGCAGCCCTCCAGGCTCCTCTGTCCACAGGATTCTCCAGGCAAGAATACTGGAGTGGGTTGCCATTTCCTTCTCCCTAAAATGAGAGTAATTAGTCTCTAAAAAGAAACTCTCTTCCCTCCCCTTCCAAATGATCACAGGAGCTAAGAGAGGATCTATTTTCTAGAATATAAGGAAAGCCTCTTATATGCTTCCCTATACAGATAATGTAAGAATTTCTTTCTAATCAGTGTTGATTAGTTTTACTCTTAAGATGAAATGTGAGAATATTAGAAAGCAAAAAATTACACTATTTCTAACCTTTTGGTTACCTAGGATGAAATTAACAGTATCAAGACAGAAAGGCACATTCTCTTTAAATGCTCTCAGTAGAACAACTGCATTTAAATAAGAAATTTTTAAAGTCACATATATCAAGAATCCTATTTGTAAGATCCACCTAAGATATAGCTTGATTATTAGGAGGCAATCACTGGGGTAGAACTGTTTTAATAGCTGAAAATTGCTGCTGCTGCTGCTAAGTCGCTTCAGTCGTGTCCAACTCTGTGCGACCCCATAGATGGCAGCCCACCAGGCTTCGCTGTCCCTGGGATTCTCCAGGCAAGAACACTGGAGTGGGTTGCCATTTCCTTCTCCAATGCATGAAAGTGAAAAGTGAAAGTGAAGTTGCTCAGTGGTGTTGGACTCGCAGCAACCCCAGGGACTGCAGCCCACCAGGCTCCTCCGTCCATGGCATTTTTCCAGGCAAGAGTACTGGAGTGGGGTGCCATTGCCTACTCGGCTCAGGAGCAACAATCTCCCAATAGTGATTTAAAAGAGTGTTTTGAACAAATTGATTGCATAATATCAAACATTGGACTTACCACATCTCTTCCTTCCAAGTTTACTCAAGCCGTGTGTTGATACATGGGTAATTCTGAATTTACAAGGCCTTTATTAAAATACTGAAGAACTGAACAATGCCTGAAAGAAGTATTTGTTACTTCAAGAGATCTTGACCAGAAAGTACTGCTGTGTAACAATCAAAACTTTCCAAAAGCTTGGGTAATTTTTGCCAGAAGTTACATTTTGTTTTTAAAGACATGACTCAATAAATAAACACACAGAGAGCACCAAGGTAATGAACAATAAGTACTCATGAAGCAATCATTTTAGGAGAAAAACATTAGCATTTTCTTCTACATTAAAGATGAGATTGATAAACCACTGAGAAAAGAAAATATATTTTTAGAAATACAGACTCTTAGAGCTAAAATATGGCCTGTTTTGATGACTCTCAAAGTATCTCTGGGGCCACCAGTTCCTGGCGGTACTACTGTTCATAATATTGCAAGCACCACTTTCATTTCTGCCAGGAATAATTTTTATTTGCTGAAAAAAAAAATGCACTGGAGTTCCGTCGAAAGTAGTGCCAATTAAGAATAAAGAAATTGTTCAGTATTGCCAAATGTATACAGAAAGGCACTTTATATCCCATTGACGGAAGTATAAATTGGTACAAGTTTTATAGAAAGTAATTTGGCAATAGGCATTCAGAAGCTTTAAGTCATACATATCTCATGACTGAGTAATTTCACTCTCTACTTCTAGGACTAGCCTAAGGAAAGAGAAATGCACATGCACAAAAAAACATAGACAATAGTCACTGCTGTGATATAAATAACAGAAAACCAGAAACAACAGCAAATATCCAAAAGGAGACTGGTAAAACAATGATGTATCTTCATGATTTAACACTACAGTCATCAAACGCAGTATTGTCAAAGATTTTTAAGGATATGAAAAAACAGTCAAGATATTAATAAGTGAAATTGGTTTAAGACAAAACTTAACCAAATATATGCAGGCTACCAGCTGAAATATTCATCTCTGGATTGTAGAATTACAGGTGATTTTTAGTTTTGTCCTATTTTTTTCTACATTTTCTAAAACTGCTGCAGTGAACATATTACTTTTCTCATTCAATACATAAGTAAAAAAAATAGCACCAGTGTCAATTAATCCTAGTGTGTGTCTATGTTTATATGTGGGTATTGATAAGTGACAATGAACATGGCCCATAAGGTATTTGGCCCTACTGACATGGTAAAGTGATGCTATTTTGCTGACATAACTGCATTGTAGAGAGAAGATTAGATACTTCAGTTTTTAAACTAGACTCAAAGTAAAAGAAACTTCTTTTGCTCGTGTAATATGATCTATAAAGCAAAATAAAATCAGTGGGTTTTTTTCTTGCTGTAACTACACTGTAGCCTACCAGGCTCCTCTGTCCACAGGATTTCCCAGGCAAGAATACTGGAGTTGGAGTAGCCATTCCCTTCTCCAGGGGATCTTCCTGACCCAGGGATTGAACCCAGGTCTCCCCCACTACAGACAGATTCTTTACCATCTGAGCCACAAGAGAAGCCCACTGGCAAGTGAATAGACAATATCAAAAAGCCAGATAATCACAAGGGGTTCTGTACAGATGGAAATATCAATAATTTCCTTAATGCCCCCAGTTCCACCCACTTATCCTATTAAAACAAACAGGAACTCAAATGCCAGGTGACACTGCCAAAAGATTTAAGAGGTATGAGAAGAGTCATACTGGCATTCTTCTGCCCCACAAAGAAAATACTTTTCAGCTAGCCCAAGTATATTAATACTAATATATTATTAATATTAATATAATATTAATATCAATCAGCCCCCTAATGGGAATTGAGGCCTGCCTGCCCCCAGGTGAGCATCACAGGCAAAAGGCAGCAAATGAGTATCCTTTCTTTGCTTTCCACATGGTGATGGGAGGGATGATACAGGCAGGGGATTTCAGAACTAAACTCTCCATCCGTACCCACTTGTTTACAACCTGAACTCTGGGACCAGTGGCTCAGAATATTAGAAGATCTCATCTTACCTAAGACTGTCTTACTTCAGACATTCCAATCAACTGTGATATCAGGTTATTAATATGTACTAGCTGACTTCAAAAAGCTGTAGGAGGCAGAAAGGGTTGAATCATTTCTTTCCCTCAAAGTTTTCATTTCAAAATGTTTCGGGCAACAGTAAAGTATCATTAAGTAATCTCATTTCCTGTAAAGGCCCACACAGCTCCAACTGTGTCCTGCAATAACCTCGACAGGGCCTAGTGGCACTGAGTTCACAATGCTCAAAATGATAAAAGGCACACAGCAGCTACGCATAACATCCCACTGCAATATACAATTTACTTGAAAATTAATGTTTTTAATTTACTTGAAAATTAATGTTTTTACTCCAAAGTTAAGGGAAAGTAGTCTGTGGCTGCTGGTTAACTCAATTGAGTTGAGCCAGTGCTTCTGAAGCTAAGCTCACAAATTTGAGCCCTGTGTGAACTGGTGAAGAATCTGCCTTCAATGCAAGAGATGAGGGTTCGAACCCTGGGTCAGGAGATCCCCTGGAGAAAAGAAATGGCAACCCACTCCAGGATTCTAGCCTGGAAAATTCCATGGACACTGGAACCTGGTGGGCTCCATGGGATCACAAAGAGTTGGACACAACTGAGTGACCAAGCTCACATGCACATGAATTGGTGAAAAAAAAAGGCAATCACATTTCTCAGCTTGCTAATGTATATTCCCTGGTTGTCATGTGTTGTCCCAGATTCTTACCAGAATTCTTATCAGAGTCATCCCCCACGCCCAACCTTTTTCCTTTTTTGGGAGAGGCAACCCTAGTGATGACCCAGTAATAACCCTAACTCTGGTCCCACAGAGAACAAGATAAGAATATATGGCTACACCAGCAGAAGCCAACCTCCACAACTGGAAAGTACTAAGTACTGACTGAATCCACAGTCATATACAAATGGGCAAGTAAATGAAATAATCAGCTTTGTGCCAGTAAACACACACATGACTTTTTATTCCAAGTGTTTCAACAATATCAAATTATGATAACTTTAAATATTTTATCTACAACCAAATATTTATAATCCCACTTCTAAAATCTACTGTTTTAGATTTTAATTGGTAATTTCTAACTGAAGTCAATTCCTCATCTTACAAAGCATACACTTGTATATTAAGTACATAAAGGATAAATTAGATCCATTTTAAGAAAATACCTCCACAAATAGGTTTTTAACTTATGACTTTTAAAGACTATAATCCTATTTAAGAAGTTGTGTTTACGCTTTCACTAAATTAACCTAAATCAAATAGGTTAATTTGGCAATTAACCTATTGCCAAACCAACTTTGTGCTTAGGCAGTCATGTCCAACTCTTTGCAACCCCACGGACTGAGCAAACAAAAATTCTAACTTTGCAGGGAATACAAATCTGATACTCATTTCTGAAAAATACAACCGATTATAACTTGCCATCTAAGATTTTCTGGAAAATACAGGTTAGCAACCATAGAGCTGCATATTGAATGAGGTATTTGATTCCCAGTGATAAAAGACTAAAGCAAACAGGAGACATTCCAGGCTAACCCAGATGTTGTAAGCTTAAGGAATTTTTCACCTATTTATAAGCTTCAGTTCTTGGAAGAGGCTGTATCCAGTACAGCCTAATATTCAGCTTACTAAGAACGATTTTATTTAATTAGGCCCATCAGGAAAAAAAAAAAAAAAGACCACAGATGAAAAGGATAAGGTGCTATGCTCCATCAAAGGCTAAAGGGAGGGGGACAGTGAAGCTCCAGCACACACAACACACCACCCTGATGAGGGTAACTGTGAACCAACGTGCTGGAGCCAGCCGGCCTAGATCCAGTTCCTGGTGGTGCCACTTACTAGAGTTGAGTGACCTCGGGCAAGTTATGTACCCTCTGTGCCTCATTTGCCACAACCCTGAAATGGAGGGAATACTCCTCCTACTTTCTGGGACTGCTGTGAAGCTGAAATGAGCTGATCTCACAGCTCCAGCCATCATGAACTTCTTTTAGGTTCTCAAAAGCACCAAGCTTAATCTCTCACCTCTGCATCTAGCACATGCTTTTCTCTTTGCCAAGAACATTCTCTTCTCCCTTTTCTTGGCTTCCTTTAGGTCTTAGTTTAAATGACACTTCTAAAAAGCCTTCCTTGACCTCCCCACTTTATGTCAGGTGCCTCTGCTGTTTGTCCTCCCAGTGCTCATATAGCACAACACCTAAACGTGTTCAAGTTTCTGTTCCCCAGCTGGGCTATAAGCTCTTTAAAGACAGAAGTCATGTCTGTCCCCATCATTGCCATAATTCTGAGAACCCAGCACAGTACAGGTACACAGTAGATGCTTACAAAACAGTTCTGGACTGAAATAACAAGTCATGCTAAAGAGGAAGGAGACCAAAGAACGAATTCCCACTTAAATCTTTCACTCTAGGCAGAAATGTATGCCTCTTCATATCTGAGATGTATAAGAATACTTCCTCTCATCTATTGAGAAGTTTGAAATTAAACATGAGACATGCCACATTCCGGTAGAATACAAATTTTATAGCCATTCTGGGTAGGAATAATGATTTCACAAGCAGAGAAAGTAACAGTCTGTTCAGTATGTTTACATCTATGATTTCATGTCTCATATTCCAAAGCCTTTACTGCTATAAGTATATCGCAGCAAAATTATATGGTTAGGGTACCACTCCGATTTTCATCAGCTGGGCTAAATGAAATCCGTTAGTGCAATTGGCACAGATGGAGAGAAGCAAAGGAAGGTGAGACCATGAACACAGAAAAACAGGAAAGAAAAAAGAGCGAAAGTAGTATTAAGAGCGGAGAAGGCAATAGCAAGCCACTCCAGTACTCTTGCCTGGAGAATCCCAGGGACGGGGGGAGCCTGGTGGGCTGCCGTCTATGGGCTGCCGTCTATGGGCTGCCGTCTATGGGGTCGCACAGAGTCGGACACGACTGAAGCAACTTGGCAGCAGCAGCAGCCGTATTAAGAGCAACATCAGCTGCTAGTCTACAAGGAACCACTGGGTGGCGCCAGTGCCCCTGGCTTTCCAATACAGGTATGGAACCAGGAGGCAGAGCCATCAATTAGCCTGCATCTCCCAGAGCTTAGGTTAAATGCTCACAAGTTTATTTTCAGCATACTGATGGACAGATGCAATTCACCAGATTTCAAGTTCTCTGCATGTATCATTAACACAGGCATAGGTTTTAAGGATGTTTGTTTATCAGAGACACCTAGAAGGTGGTTTGTCAACATTTTTACCTGGTGAAATTTTTCATAGCTTATCATTCTAAATGCAGAGAATCTCAGAGTGAGATGCCAGGGATTCTGAGTGGAGTGATAAGGAAGGAAAGGGATCAGAATGACTTAGAAAGCTATTTTAAAAACTATTAGGTGGTATTATCCCACATTTTAAAATAAACTTTCATGAATTGATTTTGGCAGTTTTTCTTTAGTCCCTCTTAAACCACTTTTAGTAGAAATAAAGAATATACTTTGTCTTAGTAAATAAACATGATCTTTATTGGAAATTTTTCAAAATACAAATACAGATTTTTTTAAAAACTAAAAAAAAAAAACTATTAAGTTGAGCCAAATAAAATTGCTGATAGTCAAAAAACTGTTACATATCCCCCAAAATAGCAATTTCAAACAGTTCAACCAAATACACACCTATTTAGAATCAGTGGTTTAGTGAGCCACTGTTACTGATAAGAGTGTCCTATCTCTCAGGTTTGTTGGGGAAAAAAGGTTGAGAATACATGCATAGTTTCTCTGTAATCATGAAGAGTTAATTGAACAAACAAATGGAAACAAAATAACTAAAGATAGGGAATTTGCTGGCTGTCCAGTGGTTAGGACTCGGTGCTTTCACTGCTGAGGATGTGTTCAATCCCTGGCTGGGGAACTAAGATTCTGCAAGCCACATAGCATGACCAAAACAAACAAACAAACAAACACCCTCAGGATAAGGAATAGATTAAACTATATTAAAAAACAGCAAACATGGGAACATGTTCACCAAAAAAGTAAATGCTATATTAAGTGTAAAAAGCAATTACAAAACAGTATATAAAACACATTTTGTGTTTTGTTGCTGTTGTCAGTCACTCAGTCGTGTCTGACTTTTTGATCCCGTGAACTGCAGCATGCCAGGTTTCCATGTTCTTCACTATCTCCTGGAGTTTGCTCAAACTCATGGCCATGGAGTCGGGGAAGCCATCCAGCCATCTTGTCCTCTGTCATCCCCTTCTCCTCCTGCCCTCAATCTTTTCCAGCATCAGGGTCTTTTCTAAGACCCAGTGTTTTAGGGGCATTCAAAATGTTTGGGGACATATGGAAGGATATATACTAAAAGCCTCAATAGATGTCTCTGGGTAGGGGGTTAGCCTTACTTTGTTTTGTCTTTTTATCCATACATGTTTCTAAAATAAACATGTATAACAATTTTAGATCCTGGAACAGGAAGAAAAGTAAAGACTTTGGCAGAAAAACTAGGGAAATCCAAACAAATTCTATACTGTAGAGTACTGTGCCACTATCTGTTATGTAAAATGTTAACCTTAGGGGAAGTTGGGGGAAAGATATCCAGAACATCAGAACTATCTTCACAAATTCATTGTAAATCTAACATTATTCCAACATGAAATACTTATTTTAAAAAATAAGCCATGTATTAAGATCACGCCTTTTAAACCTAGAAGAAAAAATCCATTTGGTTAAAAAGATTCCTACATTTAAAGAATAATATTGTGGAATCAAACTTCTTTCATAGATAGAAGCTTTGAAGAAGGTATGCCTTCTAGCATGACAACCAAAAGCTATAAAGACTTAACGACATATGCATTGCCTTTCATAATATGAAAGTGAAGTTACCCTATTAGGCAAAGACTCACTGAAGCTGGAAATAAATGGCTGAGTCTCTATTTTCTTTGATTTTGTAATCATCATTGCTGAAGACCAACCATCATAAGAACATGTGAGGGAAGGAATTAAAAGTAAGTACAGCCAGTAACAACCTTTAATTCAAAAAATGTATTTACTTTTTGTCTGCACTGGATCTTCATCGCTGCACTTGGGCTTTCTCTAGTTACAGTGAGTGGGGACTACTCTCGAGTTGCGGTGCACACTTATTGCTGTGGCCTCTCTTGTTGCGGAGCACGGACTACAGCCTCTGGGCCCATAGGCTTCTGTAGTTGTGGCTCAAAGGCTCTAGATCGCAGGCTCAGTAGTTGTTGCGCACCAGCTTAGTTACCCTGTGGCATGTGGGATCTTCTCAGACCAGAAACCGAACCCATGTCTCCTGCATTGGCAGGCAGATTCTCAATCACTGGACCACCGGGGAAGTCCCAACCCTCTTCTTTTGTAATATTTTTAGTTGTAGTACTTCTAGTTGTCAAATTGCAGGCAGCTACAGGTACATGAACATGCATTCGTTCATGAAAAATCCAGTGAACATTTACTATGCCCTCTCCTTCTGGAGCTTAGTGTTCAATAGATAACATTTTAAGAGGACCTAAGACTAGGCACTTGCCTGGTGGTCCAGTGGTTAAGAATCTGCCTTCCAATGCAGGGGGTGCAGGTTCAATCTCTGGTCCAGGAGCTAAGAGCTGCATGCTTTGTGGCCAAAAAACCACAACATAAAACAGAAGCAATATTGTAATAAATCCAATAAAGACTTTTAAAATGATCCACATCAGAGAAATCTTTAAAAACTTTTTTAAAAAAGAGGCCATGAGACTAACACAGAGAGCAGACATACACCTGTAACAGGAAAGGAGGGTCACCCATGAGTCAACCCTCAACCCTATATGCCCAATCAGATGATCATCTTACCTTTTATTAATAAAAAGCTAATAATAATAGCTACCCTCTAGAATTATCCAGTTATACCTGTTACTGCTTAGGGACCAGCTGGCTTGCTCAAAATGTATTTTTTTTTAATCTTTAAATATTGGAGCAAGAAGAATTATGCAAAGACAAAGGATGAAAGTGAGGTTCTGAAAAGAAATAAAGGAAAGGAAAATGCAGAGCTGAAATACACAAACAGAAAACTAAAAGGTTTTGATCAATTTCATCTGCAGACTGCTACCCAGCTGTTACAAACAGGTTACAGCTTTCTGGTTATACTACTACTCTGGCAAGTGTAAAATCTGGAATAGGTTACTTCCACTGCAAAACACACCCAACTGAGGTTTTGTTACCTGGAAGTTTCATTAGTTGAGTATGGAAAATGCATCAGTAAGGTATGTCTGCAGATGAGACCCAAAACAAAAATTTCAAAAAACAGATTTAAAAAGAAGCACCAGTGTACTAAGAACTCCCAAGCAGAGGAGAAGTCTTTCCCATCTCAATGGAACACTACTTAAGGAAGGGCTATTATGTGTCCCCATAAAAAGGTCAGCCAAGAACCTTGCTGCAATTTCAACAGTGTTGATATTTACTACTAGTAGAAATCACCCATTTATCTCTAAAGCAATTAATTTCTGCTGTATCTATAATGTAATCCGCCTTTAAGACATCCCTTTGCAGTTATTTCTGTGAATTGTTAAGCAAAAATGTATCATCTTTAATTAAGTTATAATTCAATCCTCCTACAAACATCTGCAAACAATACGAGGAGCAGTAAAAGCAGTTTGCTTTCTCATGTACTGCATGGGGCAATACACTGCTTACTCTTCTTCAAAAGCAAAACTAAGGTCAACACAGAGGCGGTTCTGAAAACAAACGTTCTCCGTTAAGCACACATGTTGAGGTCTGATGGTTGCATGATGGCGACAGGCCAGATTTTTAAAGAATAAGAAAAGATATTATCAAAATGCTTCCAGCACCTCAATTTGATGGTTTCCAGGGCTGCTATGCCTGAAAATAGAAGAGAAAGGTACTGAGGTTTGGCACCTGGTGCCAAGCCCACCTAGACAACATCCTGATCTTTCATCAGCAATGGGGCAGTGCTGGTAAAAAAAAAAGAAAAAAAAATTTTTTTAAGGTCAAGCAATAGCAAGACATGGCCCCAGACCCAACCAAGTACCAAACTCAAAACAAATTCTAAAAGTTTAGATCATTCCACAGAACAATTTTATGTAACTCAAATATGTAACTGTGAGGCTTTGAGACATTATTGATTTTCTTTCATGCAGCAGATAGAGGTAAGCAGTAGAGGCAACAAATCTAAGAATAGATTTTCCATCCTAAACAGATTCCTAATCACTCCTCTCAAAGCAGAAGAAACATTTCTCATGATCTCATGACAAAATGTTATGACATCTAGAAGAGACCAGACAAATAAAATGACCTTAGTGTCAAAATAGCTAGAAACGATGCAAGAGTGAAGAAATCTAGTCTAGGTTGAAAAGTAATTCTTTCAACCAGAATTAGCTGCATCAAAATGAGTTTCGTGCATTTCATCAAAGTCATTAAAATAACATATATGTGTTTCATAACAACAATCCCATATTTGAAGAAGACAAATAGAATTTTGACTCAATTTTGCAGATTTCCACTGAGGACTATGATATCATCAGATTAAACACTGCAAGGCTTCTCAATATTTTCTTAGTTTAGGGATTCAATAGGCTACAACTGGTTTCTAAAATATGTCTTTAATTACAAACTGGAGTTGAGATTCCTAGTTTTCAAAACTCAAGGTACGTTCTGGCTAGAGACTGTATGCTCACAGCCACCTCCCACTCCTTTGGTCATGCCCTAGTATAGCATCCACCTCCTCTTTCCTGTGGGCAATGCCCTAAGCAACACGACCCTTCAGTCAAAGGCAGAGAGGGCGGTGGACAACAGTCTTCATCAGTTGAGGACAATTAGAAGCAAGATTAATAGGAAGCACTTCCTCCTTGTGTTTTTTAGTCATGTCCGACTTTTGTGACCCCATGGACTGTAGCCTGCCAGGCTCCTCTATCCATGGGATTTCCCAGGCAAGAATACTGGAGTGAGTTGCCATGCCCTCCTCCAGGGGATATTCCCAACCCAGCAGTCGAACTGGAGTCTCTTGCATTGGCAGGCAGATTCTTTACCACTGGGCCACCAGGGAAACACGCTTCCTCCCTAAGAAGTTAAAAAAAAAAAAAAAAAAAACACCCTACAATCTTTAAGGGTTAGGGGCTTTATGAGAAAAAGATCAGTGGTCTGAAAGTTGAGTTAAGAACAACTCCACCATTTCACCACATGTATATCATTGCAATCATACGCCAATCACTCCTCACAAACATTTCATATAACCAAAGAACAATGGCTCAAATGCAGGGTACTGCTGACATAGGACAGAGATTAGGTAACTATCTGAGCACTGGAATATTCTTCTCCCAAGAGCCAGGTAGAACAGTCTTCTTTTGCAGACTCCTTATACTTACAGTGACTGCAAACAGACCCTACTGAGCTAGGATTCAAGTCAGCCAGCAGGACTAGTGCACATGTCTTTACAACTGCAGTGAACAATTTGTACTTCTGGGGTTGAGAATCATCATCCCTGATTCAATTCTACTCAGTCCTAAAAGAAAGACTGGAATAGTGAGGTTGGGGAACTCCATTTCAAAACAAGAATAAAAAACAGAGAATGGAGATTCACCAGGGAGGTTTCCATTTTGCACTTGTCTTTTCTAAAGTTACTTGTAAAGAAGTAAATTATTTGGGGGGGGATACTTCCTAAAGAAAGCTACTCCCTTATTAACAGTTTAATTCTCAATGATCTCCTGGTGATCAAGAGAATATTAAAATTAATGTACATAAGGGCATAAATTAAAAACTTGCTTCTACATAAAAATCCTGGCCTTTATACTTGACACTAAAAACAAAATCGAAGGAAAGGGATCCCAAAATTTCTGGTGGAAAATCTGAGTTGTATAATATCCTTCCAAGTTCAGTCATTTTGCTTAAAAATGTATAACATGTAAATATATTTGAATGAATATGCTAATACTGACATTTCTTTCTACTGAGGGAAATAAACACTACACATTTTCCCATCTGCAGGTCGCTATAATTCACCAAACAGTGAGCCTGAACCCTGCCTTTTCTAGTTTCCAGAGTATGTAAACCACTTTCTTCACAGATATTCTAACCTACTTCTGTAAGGAAATGCACAGAGAAATCCCAAATATTTTACCAAAGGCTTTAAACCATTCTAGACTAACCTGCAACTGACCAAATCCCGAAGGTTTCTGTGGTTCCAAGTATAAGAATACCATTATCCCGGCCTGCTTTTCTCTTTTCTACTCTATTTGTCTGAAACACATTCATCTGACAGTTATTTATGGCTAGTTCTGCTCAGTTCCACCCCTGAGTCAAGTTACGGTTTTTCAACTATTCTTTTAAGCTACTTCTCAACTTACCATCTTCAGCAGTCATGGAGAACAGAGCACCTTTTACTTGGATGCATCCCATGAGATACTAGTGCTAGTTGTGTCTTCTCTTCTGTTTCCAAAGCCATAACTGAACTTTAAGCTCATTCAACCAAGTTCCTGTTTCCTGTCTGTGGGAAGTTTTCAGCTTTCAGTTTATTTGAAAAGCAGAAATGACTAATATATTCTGAGAAAAACGAATGATCACCATTTCATAGGGAGCAGCTCTGCCCATTTTTGCAGACCTTTTTTTTTTATGACATCACCTGGGTACCCCCAGGGGAGTGGTCCTCCAAAACTCTGTCATTTCTTTTTTTAACAGTATTAGAATGCTTCAGGCACATGTTGAAGGTAATAAACAGAATACCTAAGAGAAAACAGGTATTTCACCATGCCTTCCACTGCCTTAACTTCCTAACAATCACTAGAAGCCCCCATAAATGTTTCAAATACCTCTGTTAAAAGTCTCGTCTCACACACACCTGTCATTACTCAAGTGAGAAGTGGGAAAACTCTATTCTGCGTGCATGCTTAGTGGCTCAGTTGTGTCTGACTCTGCGACCCCATGGACTGTCGCTGCCAGGCTCCTCTGTCCATGGGATTTTTAGTCCCCTATAAAATCTTCAAACTTCACAGTGCCTATGAAAAAAAAAAAATCCTCTTGCTGCAAAATCAATTCTAGAAAGGCCTTGGAGAATGGGATGCTATTTCAATCACCATAACAAAAATATGAGCAGCTACACTGGGCCATCACATTAACACCACTGTCTACAAGGTAGAATATTCTTTTGTTAAATACTCTATTGAATTCATCATAAAGTATTTTCACCTCTAAATCCCACAGTATAAACTCAGAAGTGGTTATAATGAGCCTATGGCAGATGTGCTTAATAAATGCTTCTCGATGACATATGAGCAGAATACATACTATACAAATCAAACTTGGTCCTGCAACACATTTCTCGTAATGTTCAATTTTACTGTAGACTGAGATACCATAGACAAAGATTCATGTTGCCACAGACACCCAGATTTTCTTTACTTTTATAAGCTGCAAAAGAACACAACTACGCCCACACATTCACCAAAAATTAGTCAGAGCGGTTGGTTTTTCTTTGAACCAAAATAACTGTTCAAGCTCAGTTTTAAAACCTTCATTAAAACCAAACCCCACCCCAAAAGATCCCTAATGACCTTTTAATATACTGTACTTATATATCATTACTAGTAACTACAACTTAAACAACATGCATAAATTCAAAACAGAACTGAACTGGTTTAACATTGAGAATTTTTTCATTCCTTGGTTATTTACTTTTGGTGGCCATGACTTTGCTTGAAGATTATAGTTTGTCCCAGAAATCAGTTATTTTAAGTGGAACACTATGTTTACCTGGCACGTGGTCGTTCTTTTTCCCACTAGTATGTCTTTTTCACTTATTCACAGCTATCGATCATGAAAGATGCTCACTGTATAGAGTCCAGTTAAAGGAAGCAAGTTACAAATCAGCATGTACACTAAGAACCCTTCTTTTGTAGAAAGAAGATACATATGTGTGCACACGTGCATGTGTGTGTGCATGCAAGTGTCCATACATGTATGTACACAAACATGTGCCCAGAAGTTGACAATAGATCTCCCTGGGTATGGCATTATGGCGCTTTTATTCTTTTTTTATACTTATATTTTCAATGCAGAACATTCAGAAAATACAAATAGTTTTAAAAATAATGTTCTTCCTTTGTTAAAGTACTAAGTACTCTCTAAATACAAGGCATTCACCCCATTTCTAGCACAATGTTACTGTATAAAGCACAGTGAAGAAACTGCATTGTAAATATCCTTCAATGTGTAATGTTGCATATGAAGAATCTGTAAAATTACTATCAAAAGGGTAATCATATATTAAAATGCATTATAGACAGTCTTAGCAGAGAGTCGCCGCGGTTTCCTGCTTCAACAGTGCTTGAACGGAACCCGGCGGTGGGGTTCCGTTCAAGCACCCCGGCCGGCCGGCCACTCAGAGCCAGCCCTCGTCACCACTTGACAGCACCCTCCGACCGGCCCAAGGTCCCCGCCAATTGCTCCAGCGCCGCTCGGCCGTCGCCGCCACCACCACCACCACTGCCCGTTTTCAGCCGCCCACAATGACGACTGCATCCCCCTCGCAGATGCGCCAGAACTACCACCAGGACTCGGAGGCCACCATCAACCGCCAGATCAACCTGGAGCTCTACGCCTCCTATGTCTACCTGTCCATGTCGTACTATTTTGACCGTGATGATGTGGCTTTGAAGAACTTTGCCAAATACTTTCTTCACCAATCTAATTAGGAGAGGGAACACGCTGAGAGACTGATGAGGCTGCAGAACCAGCGAGGCGGCCGAATCTTCCTTCAGGATATCAAAAAATCAGACCGTGATGACTGGGAGAATGGGCTGACTGCAATGGAATGTGCGCTGTGCTTGGAGAGAAGTGTGAATCAGTCACTACTGGAACTGCACAAACTGGCCACTGAAAAAAATGATCCCCATCTGTGTGATTTCATTGAGACTCATTACCTGAATGAGCAGGTGGAAGCCATCAAAGAATTGGGTGACCACATAACCAACCTGCGCAAGATGGGGGGCCCTGGATCTGGCATGGCAGAGTACCTCTTTGACAAGCACACCCTGGGACACAGTGAGAGCTAAGCCTCAGGCTGGTTTCCCACAGCCACAGGGGTGACTTCCCTGGTCAGCAAGGCAGTGCATGCATATTTGGGTTACCTTCATCTTTTCTATAAGTTGTAACAAAACATCTACTTAAGTTCTTTCTTTAGTACCATTCCTTCAAATAAAGTAATTTGGTACCCCCCCAAAATAAATAAAAATAAAATGCATTATAGAATTGTATAGGGTAAAAAGTATAAGTATCTCTGTAATGCCTTCCTCTAACACCACTCCCTTTTGCCCTAGAGATAACCATGCATGGTGCCTATCAGTCACACCTCTTTGTATTATCCATATGCATGGCAAGGTTTTGTCTTTTTTAGATAGGTGGATTCATGGTATATGGAGTGTTATATAATTCCCTCCATCCTTTAACAACATATTTTGGAACTCCCATGTCCATTTATATAGGTCTAAGGGATTTCTTTCCTTTAATAGCTTCATATTATTCCACAGAACAACATGTTATTATTTAAGTCATTCCCCTTCTGATGGACATTTAGCTTGCTGCCAAGTTTTCACTGTTACCAAGGTTCATTGCTTTGAAATCTTGTGTTTATTTTTATACAAATGTGCAGATATTTACCAAGAATAGCTTTATACAGAATTACTGGGTCAAAAATATATGCACATTTAAAAATGAGAGGATTTTGGCACTCTATCAAAAAGCTACACAATTCACACTCTCATTAAAGTGTATGACAGTGCCCATTCCTTTCTAAAAGTGGATATTACAGTTTTTGCCAATGTATTTGGTAAAAAAATGATTTTCATTTCCCTAATTACTAGAGTGAATTTGAGCATCTTTTCTTTTTGAATCATTATTTCAATTTCTTTTCTTTTTTTGTAAAGGCCAATTCACAACCCTCTGCCACTTTTTCTAACAGGTACCTTTTATTTATTGATCTGGAGGAGCTCTTTACATAGCATAGATATTATATAGTAGAAACCTTTTAACCTAATTTTATTTGGAACACAATTAGCTAATTTAAAAAGTCAACTAAGGTGGACAATCATAAAAAAAATATGCTCATGACAAACATTTCATTTTATCTTCATTTTATCAGTGGTAAATGTACACTCATTCATCAAGTTTTTGATAAACGGCCAGAAGGCCAAAACCTTTCTTTAACTCCAGGCCCAGTGACTGCAAATAAATTTAAACTGAATTCTTAGATAATGCAGAACTTCAAAGAACTTAAAAGATACCTGTAAGGAACTATTAGTGGAGAACACTTCAGATTATACAAATCTTTTATCATTGTCTTACACACACCTAATTATACACTTACAACTTGCTTTCATCAACTCATTTCATAATATACCATTTGTTTTGTTACAATAAACCTATCCCCCAACTTCAACTATCATCTGTATTTGCTGAATTTTATTTCTTTCACATCTCTATGCACTCTGCACCTCAACTCCTATATAATTTGAAGCAAATCCCAGACATCATATCATTTAATATGTAAATTTTCAGTAAGAACTTCAATTCCTCACTACTCAGATTGTATCAAGTTATATGAAAATAAATTTTATATTTACAAAAACAAGAACAAGCACAGTAATTCATAATAAAATAATTCATATTTTTAATTTAATTATTTTAATTCATAATAATTCAGTAATAAAAGCATCTGTTGTATTGGTGGGTTCACAAGCCTGGCGTACCAGATACCAAGTGTTCAGTTCATAGTGTGTTTTACAAAACAAACGAATAGCATTTAATATGGTGGGTCAGTTAAGTGGAAGTCAGTAAAAGCTCCCATGGCATATATAGAAATTATTTTCCTGCAGCCTGTCATATGACTTTTCAACTTTGTTATGGTGTGTTGTGCTTTCCAGAAGTTTTTAAAATATATACATATATTTTTAAAAAATACATCTTTAACTTATTTTGGAGTATGATGTGAGGCAGGGACCCATCTCTTTCCAAATATACAGTGAAACAGTCCAAACTCAGTTTCCATTTTCAACCTTACTTGTAGGTGGGGCATTCAAAAGAACTAAAGTATGAACTTCTAACTTACAAAAGGAAGCTGTGCACACAAAATAATAAACCAACAGTCTTAAGTTCAGCTTGACAGGCTCAAACTACTATGTATTTAAAGATCGCAGTAACTTTGGGAGGAGGAGCAACAGAACTGCCATACCTGGCTGTCATTACCACTCTGGCACACAACAGAATCTCCAAAGGATATGGCGACTAGATAGGCCTCCTTCTGAATCTCACCAGTTACCAAACTTGCAAACTGACATTCACACTGAAAGAGCCCACACTTGACAAAAACAACAAAATCAATTTTTCCAACTCTCCATCCATTCCTTAATGCTGCCCCTAGGATCAGTGCCTTTGGACACAATAAAGAAAATGAATACACTCTTCCAAACCACAATTTCCACATGGAAATATACCTAAAAGGTACTAAAAGTCAAGGTAACATTTGTTAAATTTCTTTTAAAACATAGAGACTCAATAATTTATTATAAGGTTGCTTTATCTCTGGGCAAACTTTTTGTGTAAAGGACCAGAGAGTAAATTGACTTTCAGGGCCGTTAAGTTCTCTGTTTCAACTCTGACACTGTATTTTGAATGCAGCCAAACAACACATAAATGAATGGATGTGCCTGTATTCCAACAGAAACGTATTTACAAAAACAGGTGGTGGGCAGGATTTCGTCACAAGCAGTACTTTACCCACCACTGTCTCACACCAATGATTGATCTCTTCCAACTAGGAATCCACTATCTTGGCTATAAATTTATTGAGCAAATATTGTGACACTGAAGGGACAATTAATAATTTAAGTGCCCCCTTACAGAAATGAATACTCTTAAAAATCAATCACGAAGCTTTTCCTTAAGTTCTTCTCAAACATGAGCACATATATTTTTCAAAATAACACTTGTAAGCTACCTTAAAACTAATGCTTATTTTCAAAGATAATTAAAATGAACATTAAATAGCTACTATAAAAGAAAAACATACAGTCTAGACAGACAAATTCAACATTCGATTCATTATTCTGAGCAGAACAAGCCTACTAAATCTATCATCATATTCACAACTTCACTACTCAAAATGCAGAAGCAGACTTTCAAAGTACATTTAAATGAGAACTCAAATTTTTTTCTTTGGATTACTTACCAGAAATGTTGATTAGAAACTACACAGTTTTGCCAAAATATTTTAAAATTAGAAAGTGAAACCAAAAATCTCCTTGGCATATGACGCATATACTTAATTTTAAAATATTAATTTTAATGTTACGGTGACTGCCTGGTAATATAGAAATTATAGTTTTAAGGCACAAAAGGATGGCAGCCATTTTCATCCAGTGAGAATATGTATAAGTATGGATTCACACTCTAAGCCATCAAGGTCACTTGTTTGAAGAATACATCTGAGCTCCAGGAATGCTCAAAGAAAAAAAAATGTTCACACTGCTCACAGAAATACTGGATGTTATATAGAACAGCAAGGAATAAAATTAAATAACAAAGGTACATGAGATTCCTTCACACTATCCATAAGAGGGAAAACTGACAAACTGGACCTCATCAAAATTAAAGACTTTTATTCTGTGAAACTTGCCTATGAAGAGGACAAAAACGCAAGCTGCAGGCTGGGAGAAGATATTTGCAAACCACGTGGCCAACAAAGCACTAGTATTGAGAATTATATAAAGAACTCTCAGAACAGTAAAAAAAAAAAAAAAAAAGTCCAACTAGAGAATGGAGAAAAGACATGAACATACATTTCACTGATGAAAATACAGAGAGAGCAGATAAGCACATGAAAAGATGTCCAACATCATAGCCATTAGGGAAATGCAAATTAAAACTATGACAAGATATCACTGTATATATATATATATATATTGGAATGGCTAAAAATAAAAAATAGTAACAACTCCAAGTGCTGGCAAAGATGAGAACCATTCATGCATTGCTGAGGGAATATAAAATAGCACAGTCACTCTGGAAAGCAGTTCGGCAGTTCCTTATGAGACTAAACACCAATACAAGCATCAATTGCACTCTTGGGCAATTATCCTAGAGAAATGAAAATTTACATTCATACAAAAACCAGTACATAACTGTTCATAGGAGCTTTATTCATAACGGGTTACAAAGTACAAGAAAGAACCAGATATCCTTCAATGGGTGAATGATTAAACAAACTATAATACATCCACAGCGTGGAATACGACTCTAGAATGAAAAGAACTATTGATACAAGATATATTCCCTGCAAGAATCTCCACACAATTACACTGAGTGAAAAAACACCAATCAGGCAAAGAAAACACATTAGGGGTTGCCAGGGGCTCAGGGAGGGAGTGAGATGGCTATAAAAGGACATCAGAGACCTTTGGGGTGATGGAACTGTTCTGTTTCTTGACTGTGGTGGTGGTTACATGTGCTAACACTGCACAGAGACAAACTGTTGTTGTTTAGTCGCTAAGTTATACCCAACTCTTTTGCAACCCCATGGACTGTAGCTGGCCAGGCTCCTCTGTCCATGGGATTTTCCAGGGAAGAATACTGGAGGGGGTTGCTATCTCCTTCTCTAGAGGATCTTCCTGACCCGGGGATCAAACCCATGTCTCCTGCATTGGCAGGTGGATTCTTTACCACTATATATTGCCTATAGAGAAGCCCACAGAACTAAGTACACACACGCAAGTGAGTGCATGTAAAACTGGAGATCTTTGCATCAGGTGGATGGATTGTACCTGCTTCGATCTCCTTGTGATATTATGCTACAGTTATGCCAGATGTTACCACTAAGAAAATTAAAGGGTATTGTTTTTTACAATTGTATGAGAATGTATAATTATCTTAAACAGCTAAAAGAGAAACAAATGAAAGGAATATATAAAACCAGTCAACGGCAGGAGTGAAAAAAACAAATCTTTCATTTTTGCTAAAGTCTCAGTAATTGAAAGTCAACAAATGGAAAGAAAAAAAAAAAGGAACACCAAGAAGAGAGTCTACAGGCTACAATTAACACAATTATCTCCTCCTCCCCTGTGGAGCCTTAACTTCCCCAGGATTTTATGTCCCTGATTTGACTGTTGTTAATAAAAATAAACTGGCACACAAAACCATCTCTCCACAACCCTCACCACCATCGCCTCCATCCTGGACTATAAAATTAAACCTTGGAGGCAAAGGATTGTCTTCTCGACCATCATACCCTAGAGGCCTATGGCACAAAATAAATGACAGATGGAGGAATGAGATAAGTTGAAAGAAGGAACAAATGAATGAATGAATGAGATGCTTGCATATTCTTTTCAAGTTGCCTAGCCAATTACAGTTACAAGGCAGTCTGTATACATTCCCATACACATTTCTTAAAAGCCTTGAACCTTTAAAGAAAAATAAAGTGTGGTATGCACACCCTTCACTTGCAAGCAGAAGTGAACAATACCTGACTTTTGTAGAATGCTTCCCAATATATAGACTTTCACATAGAGTAATTCATTTGATATGGATGAATTAAGAATTATGGATATATAGATTGGAACTAGTATAAGCAGATCTTTGAGAAAAATGTTCTAAATAACTAAGGACTTAACTAATGATTTACGGCACAGCCTTAATGCAAACTGTGATAGATATGTATTGTCAAATTAGGGGACTTATGCAGATTATTGGAGAAGGCAATGGCAACCCACTCCAGTACTCTTGCCTGGAGAATCCCATGGACGGAGGAGCCTGGTGGGCTGCAGTCCATGGGGTCGCTAAGAGTCGGAAACGCCTGAGCATCTTCACTTTCACTTTTCACTTTCATGCACTGGAGAAGGAAATGGCAACCCACTCCAGTGTTCTTGCCTGGAGAATCCCAGGGACGGTGGAGCCTGGTGGGCTGCCATCTATGGGGTCTCACAGAGTCGGACATGACTGAAGCGACGTAGCAGCAGCAGCATGCAGATTATTCTGACAACATCAAGACCCTTTTACAGATGCAAAAATGAAGTGAGGTAAAGTGACTTGTTCAAGGTTATACATTTAGCTACCACTGGAACTGCACGTCAGCCTCTCCAGAGTCCCAATTCATTTCTCTTCCCACGGAATTGGGCAAGCCTCTTCTTTCTCCACCCATCCTGCCCCTACCCAAAACACTCAAAAATGTTCTTCTGAATCACTTATTTTTAAAATCGGTGCTTTAGGAGGAAAAATTGAATTTATTCAAGATGTTTATTGTTGCATTACACCTTCTGTGGATTTTTAGGTGTCAAATTACTTCTATCAGAACAATAAGGTATTTTATTCTATGTTGGGAGAAGAAGAACAGCTCAGTGTTTCATCCTCTGCCAAAATGGCAGAAAGGGTGTTAATTCTTCCAGGAGTTTTAGGTGTTTCACACTTCTTTTCAATCTAAAAGATGAGCTATTTTATAATTCAAGGAAGAGGCCTCACACTATGCAAATCTTAATTGATACACTCATTGACAGTACAGACATTGGATATCTCCCTACAAACTTATGCATCAAGAGCAATTAAAAGGATTTGTTATAATATAAAAGATATAAGTAATATAAAGTAATATAAGTACTTATAAGTAATATAAAACCTAATGTGACAAGCAACTACTGGGAAACGTGGATTTCATCAGGTTAAATCTCCCTTACGCTGCAACACGTTACAATACTAAGCATGAATTCACAGGTCTTAAAATCAAAATACTAGAAGGAACCTTCGTTCAACACCCTCAATTTTGTAAATGAGCTAACTGAGGCGTTGATTAAACCATTAACCAATAGAGCAGACTGCTTACTTTTTCAGAGGGACTTATTTAAATGCCATTTCGCCGTTGTTTCTTAGAGCGATGATTGATTCTTTTAACGTGAAAAGAGCGATTAGAGCAAAGTCATTTCAAGAGGGTGGAAAAAAATGCCTTTGAAAGAGGAGATGCTGGAGTGAAGAGGAGAAATGACGTCTTATTTAAAATATGTAACCCCTTAATGGTGGTTAGGCAGTGAATCATATTCTCCTCGATTTTTCTCTGTGCTATAGACATCGACCACAGTTCTTTCTGTAGGGCACTTGAATGAGAGGAAGAGGAAGTGAATAAAGCTGATGCTAAATATACAGCACCCACGGAGGGCAGGGATGTAGATAGGTAGGACAGGAAAAAATAAGAGCATGCTTCTGCTAGAAACTAGTCATTTTCTAACCTACCTAAAGATAGGAAGCTAAGAGGATATCGGAAGCAAGGGCATCCTTCAAATTCGAAGGGCGGATGCTTCTAGAGCCAGAAAGAGTCCCAAGCTCTCAGATATAGAGCGACTCGAAACGGACAAAATGGAGTTGAGGTCCGGGGGCGTCCTAAAGGTCGTTTGGAGGTCTGGCGAGTCCCTGGTGTGCTCACTGGGGAAAGGTCATGGCAAAGCCTAGCACCCCGATCAGGAAGAGCTTTTGGCCCTCGAGGAGGCGGTGAGTGGCATGAAGAGGCAGACCAGGGTCTCGAAGACCCCACACCTCAGCAATGGAGATGATGCCGGCATCTCGGGAAATCTTCCCAGCCCCGGAGGAGGCGGGCGGGTAAATCGCCCAGGCTCTAGAAGAAAGCGAACGGATTTCGGGAACAGGAACGTCCCCCGCCCACCCCGCCCCACGTCCTCTGGGCTCAGGTGTGGGACGGTGGCGCGGCCAGAGCGGGGGGCCTGGGACATAGCAACGGGGTAGAGGTGCCGGGGCCGGAGCCTCTCCGATTACGGCTACTTACCCGAGGCGCTGCCTGTGGCGTGTTCGCAGCCGGCGGGGACTCGGCACTCCAGAAGCCGGCGGAAAGGAGCCGCGTGCCCGCTAGCGCTGGGATGAGGAGGGGCGCGCCGCGGACGCCGGAGAAAAAGCCGCAGCAGCGCGCGCGCACCCGGAGGGCCAACGGAGGCGGGGCGAGGCGCAGCGCCGCGCGGGCCCGGAAAAGACGCGCCCGGAGGGGCGGGCGGAGCGGGGGCGCGCGGTGGTGTGGCACAGCCGGCCGAATCGCGGGCGACGGCCCGCTCAGCCCACCCACGCTCCCGCCTCCGCTCACCCGACGTCAGCCGAAAAGGAGGGGCGGCCAGGGCCGTTAGAACGCGGGGGGCGGGGGGAAGTGCGGGGGAACCAAGTTGGTTAACGGCTCCTCGCGGGCTTGCCTTAGGGTCCAGCTCCCGCACCCGCCGCCTGGTGATGGAGCTTGTTTTGGGGAGGTTCCGGCGCTTATCTGATTTCCGCGAGCTACCCCATGGGCCCACGCCCGTACCTGCGCTCGCTTTCCCAGAACTCCACCCTAGAATGAAAGTTCCCCTCGGGTCATATTCCAGCTGCCCTTTCAAGATACTCATCTTCGGACTTCACTACTCTTTAGAGAGGAATCTTAACGTTCTTTGCCTAAGACATCCTGCCCCTCCAAGCCCCACCTAACGCATCTCTATCGCGCCTCTCACTGCGTTAAGACCCCATACAGCCATCCCCACTTATGAAATATCACAAGAATGCAGGGTTTTCACTTTATGCCTTGTGTTTCTACGATGGTGTTGTGGCAAAAAGAGCTCACAACCGATAAGGAAATGTCACCGCAGCACTGTGACATCTTACTGGCCCTTAATCGTTGCTCCTAAGACAGTCCTACAAATAATCTTCCCAAGAGATTCAAGAAACTGCTGTTAAAAATAAAATGCTGGCGAACTGCCTTGGGGCTTCAAAAGAGACCGTAATTGTAAATAAGCCACGACAAACTGCCAAGAATATATCACCAAAAGAAAGAAAATGCCAGTATTCTTCCAGTTCCCTGATGTTTAATGGAGAACTAGCTTCCTTTTCTTGCTAGGCATGGACGTGTCATTTCACTGTTTTTCACTTTCCCATATAATTATGGGACGTAACAACGCATGTGTGTTTGCGTGTGTGTGGTGGGGGGCGGGGGGGCAACTCAGATTACAGGCTAGAGTTGTTCTTAGACTTTAGTATGCATCTGAATCATCCGGGGTGCTTGTTAAAATATGGATACCTGGATCTGAGTGGGACTGAGAAACTTGAATCTTTAATAAGCATCTCAGGTGACACTATAGGTGGTTGGAAGCCCGCAACTGGAGAGCTGAGAGCTGCAGCCTTTATACGTTACTTCTTTGAAGTGGGATTACTCATCCAATTTTCAACAGGCCCACCCACTTATATATAATATGCCTATGAATATTGCTATGGCAGTCATATAACTTCTTTTTTCAAGACTGACCTAGAAAGTTCGGGACTTCAAACAACAAGTTTAATTGTCATGTTTATTTATGAGATCTTGTTGTAATACCAGAAATAAGTAATCATTTGTCATCTATAAAATTCACTGGGCACCAACAGCATACAGAGGACTGTCAAGTATAGTAAACACAAACGAAATCAAACAAATGATCACTCCTGCCTTCAACAAACTTAGTGTCTAGTGATGGAATGAAAACACAGAGAACAGACCCAGTAGACCACATAAATCAGACCAAAATGAAAAAAAAAAAAAAAAAACCAACAACCTCGTAATGAAAGTATATACTTTTGTCAGTTTCCTTTACTAGCAGGCATTTAGCCCAGAATTTTTCAGTTGGGTAATTTTTTCTTAATACTGAGCGCAGGTTGCTAAAGTTCCTCCAGCTTTAGAAGGTGTAAAGGAAAGAACCTGAAGCTATCAGTTTTTGTTTGTATGTATGAATCTGTGCATATACCTACCTATGTATAAGCATGTCTGTAAATACAGATACAGAGATATTTATCAGACCAAGAAACTAGTTGTATTTTTCAAGATCTTTATCACATGCTAGTCATTCATGCTAACAGTTCTGGCTACCTTTATCATCTGCCTTTTCTCACCTTTTCCTTTCTAGTTAACCACACTCAGGACGAAGAGGATAGAAGGATCTCCAAAAAGGAAACCAAGTGTATCCATGCTGTTTCTAGCTGCTTTTTTTCACTTTTTCAAGGTCAAAATAAACTGCTTAATTTCTTGTCATCAGAAACCCTCTAGAAGTGTACTACCCAGAAGCAAAACATCCCCCAAGCCACCTGTCTGACATTTTAGAGAGAACATTTGCATCATTGTTTACTAGTTTGGAAGACGTGGGATTATTATCCCTATTTTACAGATAGAGAAACAGATGCAGGTTAAACGACTTGTCTAGACATACAACTAACCAGTAGCAGAGCCTGGATTTCCCATCACAATTATGATTCCTAGACCAGGGTGCTTGCACTACATCAGGCTTCCTAGGTAATAAGTTTTACCCAGGACAACCAGTCCAATTAGAAACAGAAGAGAGAAACATATAAACATGGAGAAAAGTTAGTAAAATGTACAGTGCAATTGACAGATTCAACATGCAACATAAAAAGCACTGAAAGCATGGAAATTAAACTGAAGGCAAACAGAACTTACAGGACAGCTCTGTTAGCAGGTACTGATATTTAGACCTTGCCCATTTTACTCTTCTGTAACAAGAAGCTGAAACAGATAGCCAGGCTGCTCTTGGCATTAGTTATTTATGGAAGGGCAGAAAACAACTGTTCTTCATTGACTGTGTAACAAGCCTTTGCATGTTAAACATACTTCACATGTTTGTAAAATAATAATTTCCTTTTTGGTCTCACTACAAGCAGCAGGACTTTATAATAATATTTGCATAGCCAAGTGATGTTATGCTTTGTCATTCATGAGACCTTATTTTTTTTAGACTCAATAACCAAGCCAAATATTGTCTTCAGTGGTGTGTCTGAAACAACTGGTGAAATCAGAAACCTAAACAGAAGCTGATCTAACTGTGAACATAAATAATAACCTAAGCTAATCCTTTCAAAAATGACCATTGCCATTGTAGCTAGATTTAATGTCATTTTTTGAGAAACAACTCTTTTATCTTTTCAGACCACAATTTCTTGTCACTTTAGTACATTCCACTGGCTTTTAAACTAATTGAAAAGACAAAACAAATGGAAAGATATTGAACTCATCTGGATGGGAAAACTCAGTTAAGACCCAATTCTTCCCAAATTCATCTGTAAAGATCATGCAGTCCAAACCAAATACCAGCAGGATTTTAATGAAATTTGACTTCTGTGTCTCTCATTAACTCTGTCTTCTTAAAAACGAATTCTATCCCCTCTAGATAAGATCCTCTGCAATATCCTCACAAATTACTTTTGCAACCTTCCCAAAAAGAAAGAAAAAAGGAACAAAATATTTATGTTTATCCATAAGGCCAGAGGCAAACTGAATGTGCAGTGGTAGTCCTCAAATCTGCAAAAAGTTACCTTTTGTATACTTTGCCCATTTTCTGTAGTGATTCTAGCCTAGTAATGTTAGAGGGAAAGGTCATCAATATCTTTTTCTTCTTTTAGAATTTTCCTTTTTATTTTATTTACTTCTTCAAAGTTTAAACTTTTCATTTTGTATTGGGGTATAGCCAATTAGTAATATTGTGGTCATTTCAGGTAAACAGTGTAGGGACTCAGCCATACATATACATGTATCCATTCTCCCCTAAACCCTCCTCCCATTTAGGCTGCCACATAACATTGAGTAGAGTTCTGTGTGCTATACAGTAGATCCTTGTTGGTTATCCATTTTGAATATATCAGTGTGTACAAAAGGTCATCAATATCTTAACTCGCTTTAAATCTTTATTTTCCTTTCCTTTTCACATGCAAGAAGATTTGGTTTCTTTACCCATTCTTAAAAGATGAGTCCAGGTTTTCCTTTACTCGGGGTTTCCCTGGTGGCTCTGTGGTAAATAATCTGCCTGCCAATGCAGGAGGCACAGTTTTGATCTCTGGTCCTGCAGGATCTCACATGCCACACAACGACTAAACCCCATGCACCACAACTATTGTCTGTGCTCTAGAGCCCAGGAGCCACAACTACTGAAGCCTATGTGCCCTAGAGCCCATGCTCTGCAACAAGAGAAGCCACTGCAACGAGAAGCCTGTGCACCACAGAGAAGAATAGCCACCCCCCGCCCCAAATGGCTGCAACTAGAGAAAAACCCACACAGCAGTGAAGACCAGCACAGGCAAAAATAACTAAACAAATGTTTGGTTTTTTTTTTTTTAATGTTCTTTACTGGGAATCATTGACTACTGGAGTCAGGAGGTCACATAGTCAGAGGAGCAGGAGAGAAACTATGGGCCTTGGACTTGGACCCCCCTAGACAAGTTACATAACCTCTTCTGAGCATCAGCCTGCTCATCTGTAAGTCAAGGATAATAATGATACCACATTCATTATGGTAACACAGGCTTTTCTGAGGGAGGGCTAAATGAAATCATGATCATCAAATGTCTGGTTTATGGCAAGCATAAACCAAGAAGCGAGAAACCATGGCAAGCAAGAAAATTAGAGATACCAAGAGAAAATTCCATGCAAAGATGGGCACAGTAAAGGACAGAAATGGTATGGACCTAACAGAAGAAGAAGATATTAAGAAGAGGTGGCAAGCATACACAAACCTATACAAAAAAGATCTTCGTGATCTAGATAATCATGATGGTGTGATCACTCACCTAGAGCCAGACATCCTGGAGTGCGAAGTCAAGTGGGCCTTAGGAAGCATCACTACGAACAAAGCTATTGGAGGTGATGGAATTCCAGTTGACCTATTTCAGATCCTAAAAGATGATGCTATGAAAGTACTGCACTCAATATGTCAGCAAATTTGGAAAATTCAGCAGTGGCCATAGGACTGGAAAAGGTCAGTTTTCATTCCATTCCCAAAGAAAGGCAATGCCAAAGAATATTCCAACTACTGCACAACTGTACTCATCTCACACGCTAGTAAAGCAGTGCTCAAAATTCTCCAAGCCAGGCTTCAACAGTATGTGAACCATGAACTTCTAGATTTTCAAGCTGGATTTAGAAAAGGCAGAGGAACCAGAGATCAAATTGCAAATATCTGCTAGATCATTGAAAAAGCAAGAGAGTTCCAGAAAAACATCTACTTCTGCTTCATTGACTATGCCAAAGCCTTTGACAGTGTGAATCACAACAAACTGTGGAACATTCTGAAGAAGATAGGAATACCAGACCACCTGACCTGCCTGCTGAGAAATCTGTATGCAGGTCAAGAAGCAACAGTTAGAACTGGACATGGAACAACAGACTGATTCCACATCGGGAAAGGAGTATGTCAAGGCTGTACATTGTCACCCTGTTTATTTAATTTATATGCAGAGTACATCATGAGAAATGCTGGACTGGATGAAGCACAAGCTGAAATCAAGATTACCAGGAGAAATATCAATAACTTCAGATACGCAGATGACACCACCTTTATGGCAGAAAGTGAAGAAGAACTTATGAGTCTCTTGATGAAAGTGAAAGAGGAGAGTGAAAAAGTTGGCTTAAAACTCAACTTTCAGAAAACTTGGATCATGGCATCTGGTCCCATCACTTCATGTCAAATAGATGGGGAAACAATGGAAACAGTGACAGACTTTATTTTTTTGGGTTCCAAAATCACTGCAGATGGTGACTGCAGCCATGAAATTAAAAGATGCTTGCTCCTTGGAAGAAAAGCTATGACCAACCTAGACACCATTTTAAAAAGCAGAGACATTACTTTGCCAACAAAGGTCTGTCTAGTCAAGGCTATGGTTTTCCCAGTAGTCATGTATGCATGTGAGAGTTGGACTATAAAAAAAGCTGAGCACCAAAGAATTGATGCTTTTGAACTGTGGTGTTGGAGAAGACTATTGAGAGTCCCTTGGACTACAAGGAGATCCAACCAGTCCATCCTAAAGGAAATCAGTCCTGAATATTCTTTGGCAGGACTGATGCTGGGGCTGAAACTCCAATACTTTGGCCATGTGATGTGAAGAACTGACTCATTGTAAAAGACCCTGATGCTGGGAAAGATTGAAGGCAGGAGGAGAAGGGAATGACAGAGGATGAGATGGTTGGATGGCATCACCAACTCAACGGAGATGAGTTTGAGTAAACTCCAGGAGTTGGTGATGGACAGGGAGACCTGGTGTGCTGCAGTCCATGGGGTCACAGAGTTGGACAGGACTGAGCAACTGAACTGAACTGATGGCAAGCATATAGAAAATGGGGCTATTCATTACCAACTTAGACCTCATTTTACAGATTTGAAAAAAAAGCTAGAACCAAAACTCATATCCTTCCGTTACACTCCACCAGTCTTTCTCCAGATTCTCCTACTTATTGAGTGACTTTCTTTAAAGCCAAGGGCTAAATCCCTTTGTCTACAACCACCACCTTCACTTTCGTTCACTAAATCACTCTCTGACCTACAAGCCAGCTTCCATTCTTTTTAATCCTCTAAATGTGCCTTTGCTAATGCTTTCTATGAAATGGACAAGCCCCATCTTTATACCTAGATATTCACTCTGCTTAAACTGGCAAACTTCCATTCAAAGCAATTCTTCTTCAAACTAAAATACTATAAGAAAACTGTCTCCTTCACTCGGACCATATATAGTACCTGGTTCAGGCCAAGTTATGACTATTTAAATGGAAAAGCTTTAGTAAGTGGTTGGGTAATGATGGCCACCAGCTATTGAGTACCTAGTATGTACAAGGCGCTGCCACAAACACTGCATGTGTTATTTCATTTTACCTTCCCAATGAGCCTATGAGGTGGATACTATTATTATTCCAGAGGAAATATACATATAATTGAATAAGTAAAATGTCCAATGTCCATCTCATTATCACATAAACCTATCTAGAAGAGAAACAAAGTCTCATTTGGGAACATCCTACTTCTATATCAGACCCAGGGAAAATCCCTCCTATGAAAGGAAATTTAAAGCAAATACCTTGAAGGTGAACACATAGAATTTTTTTTTAAATATTTAACTCATAGGTTAGAAGAGTCATTTTTAGCTATGATATGTATCTAATCCACTTATGCAGGCAGATTTCAATATCACTGGCTAACCTCAACTCTCTGTAAGCTCACTTCAATGGTATTTATGAAAGAGTTCAACAAATCTGATTTTGTAGCCACTGGGAAAAATTCAGGCATGGCAGTCTAGATCAGTTTATGAATCAATTCTTTCCCTGAGACTATTCTGTCTCTTTATTGAGCCATCGTACAGATTAGGCCCTAGGTTAAGGTGGCCAAACTCTTCGTAGCTGTATACCACTGTAATACATTCCTGAAAGGCTATTAATAAATCAGATTTTCACACAGCAAACCTCATTTTCCATTGATTGCCTCTTTATTATTATTATTATTTTTACAAACGAAGTGCATGTTCACTTCTTTGGTTCAAGTGTATGAAGTAACAGAATCTCTGAGATAACTATGAATAATCTGGTATATATCATTCCAAATGTTTGTTGTGCACAGGTACATTCATATACTTATTTTTTCAAAATGAGATTATTCATATTGCTCTACAGATTGCCTTTATGCATTTTATCATACATCACAAACATTATCCCATGTCTTTATATTTGTGTGTAGATAGATATCTAAAGAATTATACCTCATCCTTTTTTCACTGTTACACCGTATTCCATAGTATGGATATACCATGATGTGTTAGCCAAAGGCCTACTGATATACAGTCAGGAGTTTTCTCTAATTTTCACAATATGCCAACTAATATCCCAATGCATATAGCATTGTGTATTTGTCTAAGCATCTCTACAGTGGAGCCCTATAAGTGGAAATGATGCTGGGTCAAAGAGTATGTGCATTCTAAATTTTAAAAGATACTGTCAAATTGTCTTTCAAAAGGGCCAGATGAATTAATACTCCTACTTAGAGTGCATAAGAGTAACGTTTTCCTTATATTTTTGAAAACATTGAATATTATCAATCTTTAAAAATCTTGCCAATCTGATAGGTAACGCCATCTCATTGTTGTTTAATTGGCTTTCATTAAAATGTTTGGTAACTGTATTTTTCTATGAAAGTAATGACTATTCATCATAGAAAATATAGGAAACACCAAAAATGTATGAAGAATGCTGTTTAATTCCACAATTCTACTCACTGTTAATATTTTGATATACTTTTATCAGTTTTGTCTTATGCATATGTCTTCCAAAATTGGATACTGTGTGCTTTTTTCACTTGACATATAACACGAGCTCTCCCCCATTTGCTAAAATTATTTAAAAATAATGTTTAGGATTGCATACTGTTCTAGCATATGAGAGTCATAATTTATTTAACTAGTTGCCTAGTCTTTGCAGGCATTTATGTTGGTTTTTAAATTTTCCCAGTATTATAAATGATGTTGTTGTGAACATTCTTGGACATAAATTTGTCTTCCTAATTATTTTGTTAGAAATAGACTAGATATAGACTTATTGAATCAAATGATGCATTTCAAGGTAATTGACTCACATAACCAAAACAATTTTCCTCTGATTTTAAAAAGAAATTGAAAACAATGATTTGTAATGATAGTCCCATTTATCAATAGACCCCAATAGGAAAAAAAATATGTGTACTTTTCTGCTGTAAAATCACAAAGGTAATTTTAAATTAAATTAAATATAATGATTCTTGACATAAGACACAAACAAAATAAATACAGCTTAGTTCAGGATAGAGAGGTAGTTTCTTTTGTGTAGGATTTGAGTTTAGGAAATTTTTTGGCAGGAGTACAATATTTTAACATTCTACTGGGGAAAAAAGTCGAGGGAGAGATAGCTTAGATGAACAGAACACACTAACTATAAAAGTTCCTTTCAGCTTCAATCACATTTCCCTCCTTCACACCCCATACTCCACCCTGTTTGCCAGCATTTTGCAGAAGCTGCTGCTTTTGGGGAAATACACAAGCTGACCTAGGGCTAAAAGACCAAATACAGAAAACCAAGAAAAGCACTAATGCAATGTACACCTGTAAATGAACATAAAAGAAATGAACATAAAAGAAATAGTCAAGAGGTAATAAACACATGAAAAATGAGTCTTAAGATAGTGCAGAACAGATCAGTTTTCTGATAAAGTTCTCTGATCATAAAATTTCATAGAGCCTTTATCTTATCTAGGACAGTTTTTCATGTGAGAACATCTTCCAAATTGGAAATAAATGCTAATACAAAGATCACGTCAGCTTCTCTCATCTGAGATGACTAGCTTCACCCTTTCCCTTCCACTGGCTTTATGTTAATCCCGATTACAAAAACCTCATGCTATACTGTACCTAAATGTAACACAACCCTTCCCGGAGAGATCATAAACTCTGGATTCTTCATCAGGGACTAAAGTTGCTAGTTGCACTCTCCTGGCAATGGCAATGAAATGACCCAGAGCTCCCTAGGTCTTGTGCCTGGAAAGAGACTCTATGGGTGACAGAACAGAATCACCTTACCATTTCATGTAATGTTTTCTTACAAATGAAGGGGATGGGGGAAAACATTTTGAAAGCCAGTATCTTCCTGCAACAATAAAATGCATCATCAGATTAAGTGAAAGTCAAAGTATCCTCATTTCAGACCAGAATTTAAGACTGGAAAAGTTCAGGAGATAAGAAATATTTGAGCCGCTGATTAGGAAAGAGTTCTATGTCCTGTGTGAGTCAGTTATGTTTGATAAACAAACATCTATGACACACATTGCAAAACGTAGATTAAGAAACCTCAGGGTAGAGGACAGATCATCACACGTAGAAAGCACCCAGGCATTTAGCCAGTACACAAAGAAGAGTGTGGCTCTGGAACCTGAAAACCTGTGTCCCTAGGCCTTATTTATTTTTCTTTTTAACTTTTTCTGTTGACACAGGTTTGAACTGAGGCAACGGTTTTAATTTTTACATATGCAAACATAAAAAGAGTATGTGTTGCTTCTGAAATTTAGCATAACATATGAACTTTTCAAATAGAATTTTAGAGCTGTAATGGACTTGAAGGCTAATCTAGAGTACAATCACTCATTTATTTACAAATGAGGAAACTAGGGCTTCACGAGTTTAATTTATCCAAGGTTATAAAACTAGTTGTTTCAGAACTAGAGACCAGAACATGGATCTCCTGACCAGGCTCAAAGCTCTTCCTATTTTGCTACATTGCCTACCTCATATCAGTTTGCCAGAGGTTTGATGGTCTAACAATAAGCTCGCTCTCTCTCTCTCACTCTCTCTCTCTCTGCTGCTGCTACTGCTGCTGCTAAGTCGCTTCAGTCGTGTCCGACTCTGTGCGACCCCAGAGACAGCAGCTTACCAGCTTACCAGCTTCCTCTGTCCCTGGGATTCTCCAGGCAAGAACACTGGAGTGGGTTGTCATTTCCTTCTCCAATGCATGAGAGTGAAAAGTGAAAGTGAAGTCACTCAGTCATTTCCAACTCTTCGTGACCCCATGGACTGCAGCCCGCCAGGCTCCTTCGTCCATGGGATTCTCCAGGCAAGAGTACTGGAGTGGGGTACCATTGCCTTCTCCATCTCTCTCTCTCTCTCTCTCTCTCTCTCTATGTATGTGTGTATATATATATATATATATATATATATATATATATATATATATATATGTATATTTGACCATTCTATGGTCATTTGATATTTGAAGCAAATTGGAAAGGTTATGTTTCCATAACCACATTTATGAAAGTGCCCTGATTGCTCAGTTTTCTTTTTTTAAATCAGGAATACATTTTTAAAAATAGCAAGAAAATGTGGTCTGTTCAATTTACGTGGAATGTGTCTGAGAAAGCAAGTGGAAATTTTGAAGGAAAAGATCATTTCTGCTCCCTAATCTAATTTGTTAAGGGAAAGAAACAAACTCTTCCAATGTGTTTGTTGATTATCTGCATGTGGTCAATATACTTTACAAAGGTCCACTTCAGATTGCAACCTCTTCCTTACCCAATGGAGGCATGGAGTTGATGGCTTGCCCCATCTGTAGATGCCTTCCATATTTCCTGTCATTTTTATGACATTCCTGCAATGTCATTTAACTGTATCAGCAAATATTCAAGGCTGATAATACCTGATATCAGAAGGGAACTTTCCAGTGTTACGGAAAATGTGAAATTCTCAGGAGTTGAGGCCGGAAAGACATTTGGGGTATTTGCCAAATATAATTTTATAACACTAGTTCTCTTGTTCCTATTTGCTTCTGATCTTTCTATTTTCTACGCTATATAAAAGAAACTGTAAAAGTTCAGAAATGCTCTACAGTCAGAAATAATCTGCATGGAAAATGTACAATAAACACAGGACAAGATACTCAGCCTCATTAGTCATTAGGGAATGTAAATTAAAACTACACTGAGGTAGCACTTCACATTCACGAGGAAGGCTAATTTTTAAAAAAGGAAAGCAAAAAAGGAGAAATTGAAACCCTCCCATACTGTTAGTGGGAATGCAAAATGCTATAGCTGTAGAAAACAATTCAGCAGTTCCTCAAAAAGATAAGTATAGAATTACCATGTAATCCAGCAATCCCACCACTAGGCATTTACCCCCAAAAATTGGAAACAGGTAATCAAACGATACAGGAACAACTTATGTTCAAGTAACACTATTCATTATAGTCCAAAAAGTGGAAACACCCCAGAGATCCATCATCTTATGAATGGATAAACAAATATGGTATAACCATACAATGGAATATTATTTGGTCATAAAAATGAGTGAAACACTGATATGTGATACATAATGGATGAACCTTAAAAACAGCATGCCAAGTGAAAGAGGCCAGACACAAAAGGTCACATAATGTATAATTCCATTTTTTTTCAGCCACATGGTTTGGGTTGTGGGATCTTAGTTCCCTGACTGGAATCAAATCCTGGCCCATGGCAGTGAAAATGTTGAGTCCTAAGTACTTCCCTGGTTGTCTGGTGGTTTAAGACTTTGCCTTCCAGTGCAGAGGGTGTGGGTTCAATCTATGGTCAGGGAGCTAACTAAGATCCTACATGCCTCATGGCCAAAATACCAAAACATAACACAGAAGCAATATTGTAACAAATTCAATACAAACTTTAAAAATGGTCCATATTAAAAAAAGAAAGAAAGAAAAAGAAAACTTTACTGAGAAGGTGATGTTTGAGTTGAGATGGGAATGATGAAAGCAAGCAAGCCATGCTTAAGTCTCAGACAATAGTGGTCCAGGCAGAAGGATTATGAAGTACAAAGGTTTTAAAGTCAGATGGGGCTTGCATCTTCTACAGTTGGATGGATCAAGAGAACCAAGGGCATAAGAGTATGGAAAGAAGACAGAAAGGTGGGGAGGGCCTGATTTTTTCAGTTTCATAGGCTAGCATAAGAAGTTTGACTTTATTCAGATGCACCTATGCTCTGAAATGGCTTTCAGCACCAGCAGTCATCTGGACAAAGAGGCTGGTGAAACACACACACACACAATTTTAAAAGAGATATCCAAGATAATTACACCACTCTCTGTGAAAAATCAATTTGATCAAGTTGAAAGATTGTTGTTTTCCCTTCTAGTCCAGAGTTTCTCAACCTTGGCACTATTGGCATTTGAGGCTGGATAATTCTTTATTTGGGCTTCTCTGGTGGCTCAGATGGTAAAGAATCCACCTGCAATGTGGAAGACCTGGGTTTAATCCCTGGGTTGGGAAGATCCCCGGAGAAGGGAAAGGCTACCCACTCCAGTATTCTGGTCTAGAGAATTCCATGGACAGAAGAGCCTGTCCTGTGCATTATACCATGCTTAACCTTCCCATCTCCAGGCCCATTCCAAAGCATCTCTTGATTCCCAGAACTCATACATTGGTGCTAAGTAAATATTTAGTAAATTCATTCAATGTACACTACCTATGTGGACTACTGAGTCACTATACCTCTGGATTTAAATAGTCTGGGTAACTGCCTTAACTTTCCAGCTCATTTTGAGCACAGCCTAGAGAGACTAAGCCTTTTATTTACGTCTTTATAACACCAAAAGAATCATTCATTTTATGTATTCCAATGAAGTTCTCTGAAAATACAACTTTTATTCACTGACTTCAATTATGATTTTAGACCTGTATTTCCATATGCAATCTCTAGCAGGATAGAACATCCAGGACTCGAAAGTGGGGTTTCTTAACCATGGTGCTATTGATATTTGGAACCACACAACTCTTTGTTGTGGAGGTCTGTCTTGTGTAATACAGGACCAGCATCCTTGGTCTCTGCCCACTAGATGCCATAAGCACTCTACCCAGATTATTATAAAAATCTACATGTTTGTAATAAATATACAGGAGTCCATACTAATGTAAATGAACAATGAATAAATCAATATGGGAGAAGAGACAAATCTCCTGTGCAAAATTCTAACTCATTTACATAGATACTCCCCCTTTAATGCAATGCAGCATAACTACTCACCTTGCAAGTGAGGGCTACAAAAGGGAGTGACTTGCTTCCAAAGGACAGAGTATGAGATGGGTGGGATGAGGGGGGATAATGTTACAGTGGAGAAACCTCACAAATATTATCTTGAACAGGTGGTCAAGATTAACACCGCTAGTGATAAGTCATGTTGATCAGTTCAGTTCAGTTCAGTCGCTCAGTCATGTCTGACTCTTTGCGACCCCATGGACTGCAGCACACCAGGTCTCCCTGTCCATCACCAACTCCCAGAGCTTGCTCAAACTCATGTCCATAGAGTCAGTAATACCATCCAACCATCTCATCCTCTGTCATCCCCTTCTCCTCCAGCCTTCAATCTTTCCCAGCATCAGGGTCTTTTGCAATGAGTCAGTTCTTCATATCACATGGCCAAAGTATTGGAGTTTCAGCTCCAGCATCAGTCCTGCCAAAGAATATTCAGGACTGATTTCCTTTAGGATGGACTGGTTGGATCTCCTTGTAGTCCAAGGGACTCTCAATAGTCTTCTCCAACACCACAGTTCAAAAGCATCAATTCTTTGGTGCTCAGCTTGCTTTATAGTCCAACTCTCACATGCATACATGACTACTGGGAAAACCATAGCCTTGACTAGACAGACCTTTGTTGGCAAAGTAATGTCTCTGCTTTTTAAAATGGTGTCTAGGTTGGTCATAGCTTTTCTTCCAAGGAGCAAGCATCTTTTAATTTCATGGCTGCAGTCACCATCTGCAGTGATTTTGGAACCCAAAAAAATAAAGTCTGTCACTGTTTCCATTGTTTCCCCATCTATTTGGCATGAAGTGATGGGACCAGATGCCATGATCCAAGTTTTCTGAAAGTTGAGTTTTAAGCCAACTTTTTCACTCTCCTCTTTCACTTTCATCAAGAGACTCATAAGTTCTTCTTCACTTTCTGCCATAAGGGTGATGTCATCTGCATATCTGAGGTCATTGATATTTCTCCAAGCAATCTTGATTTCAGCTTGTGCTTCATCCAGTCCAGCATTTCTCATGATGTACTCTGCATATTTAAGTTAAATAAGCAGGGTGATGGTACACAGCCTTGACATACTCCTTTCCCGATTTGGAACCAGTCTGTTGTTCCATGTCCACTTCTAACTGTTGCTTCTTGACCTGCATACAGATTTCTCAGGAAGCAGGTCAGGTGGTCTGGTGTTCCCATCTCTTTCAGAATTTCAGATCATAACAGTTTGTTATGATCCACACAGTCAAAGTCTTTGGCATAGTCAATAAAGCAGAAGTAGATGTTTTTCTGGAACTCTCTTGCTTTTTCAATGATCCAGTGGATGTTGGCAATTTGATCTCTGGTTCCTCTGCCTTTTCTAAATCCAGCTTGAACATCTGGAAGTTCATGGTTCACATATTGCTGAAGCCTGGCTTGGAGAATTTTGAACATTACTTTACTAGCATGTGAGATGAATGCAACTGTTTGGTAGTTTGAGCATTCTTTAGCATTGCCTTTCTTTGGGATTGGAATGAAAACTGACCTTTTCCAGTCCTGTGGCCACTGCTGAGTTTTCCAAATTTGCTGGTGTATTGAATGCAGCACTTTCACAGCATCATCTTTTAGGATCTGAAGTAGCTCAACTGGAATTCCATCACCTCCACTAGCTTTGTTCCTGGTGATGCCCTAAGGCCCTCTTGACTTCACATTCCAGGATGTCTGGCTCTAGCTGAGTGATCACACCATTGTGGTTATCTGGATCATGAAGATTTTTTCGTATAGTTCTTCTGTGTGTTCTTGCCACCTCTTCTTAATATCTTCTGCTTCTGTTAGGTCTATACCATTTCTGGTAAGTCATGTTGATAACCTTAGATATGATGTGATAAGAATGGCACTTCACCTCTATTCTTCTTCCCCTTAAAAAGCCACAACCCCAGTCTAATCTTGAGAACAATTTCAGACAAATCACAGTTGAGGAACATTCTATAAAATACCTAAACTGTACCCCTCAAAACTGTCAAGATCATCAAAAGGGAGGAAAATCTGAGAAACTTTAACTTAGAGAAAGCTAAGGAGACATGACAATTAATACAATGTAGCTTCTTGAAACAGAAAGGAAGTGTTAGATAACAGCTAAGGACTTCTGAATAGGAATGCACTTTAGTTAATGATAATGTATCAATATTGTTTCTTTGGTTGTAACAATATATCATACTAGCAACAATATATCATACTAGTATGTCACAGTCAGTCGAGTCTGACTCTTTGCTACCCCATAGACTGTAGCCTGCTGGCCTCCTCTGCCCATGGAATTCTCCAGGCAAGAATATTAGAATTGGCTAGCCATTCCCTTCTCCAGGGGATCTTCCCAACCCAGGGATGGAACCCAGGTCTCCTGCATTGTGGGGGAATTCTTCACCATCCAGGACAACAGGTTAACAATAGGAGAAACTAGAGGTATTTAGGAAGTCTCTGTCCTCTGTAACTTTTTTGTAACTCTAAAGATATACTAATATTTGAAAGGTTATTTTTTAAATGTCTGCAGACATGGCCAAACATCCCCTAGCGGGCAAAACCTTCCCCAGTTGAGAACCACAGCTCTAACTCAATCTAATCATTTGCTTTTTCATTATAGCACTTCCACCCTCTGTACTGGGCTTCCCTGCTGGCTCAGTGGTAAAGAATCCATCTGCCAATGCAGGAGACATGGATTCAATCCCTGGGTCAGAAAGATCCCCTGGAGAAGGAAATGGCAACTCACTCCAGTATTCTTGCCTGGGAAATCCCAAGGACAGAGGAGCCTGGCGGGCTACAGCCCATGGGATTGCAGAAGAGTCAGACACAACTTAGTGTCTAAACAGCACAACAACACCTTATAGTATTTTACCAAGTTCGAGATTCTTCTCTATGTCTATCAAACTCTTGATGTTTAAGAATTTTTCTTAAAACTTTAAAATCTTCTGAGTCCTCACCTACAGCTTCCAGAATGTTCTTCCTCTCCACTTTTGTCTGGCAATTCACATCATACCTATTGAAGTGAGGTTCATCATCATCTCCCTCATGGGGAATGCTATGCTATGCTATGCTAAGTCACTTCAGTCGTGTCCGACTCTGTGTGACCCCATAGATGGCAGCCCACCAGGGTTCCCTGTCCCTGGGATTCTCCAGGCAAGAACACTGGAGTGGGTTGCCATTTCCTTCTCCAATGCATGAAAGTGAAAAGAGAAAGTGAAGTCACTCAGTCGTGTCCGACTCTTAGCGACCCCATGGACTGCAGCCTACCAGGCTCCTCCATCCATGGGATTTTCCAGGCAAGAGTACTGGAGTGGGGTGCCATTGCCTTCTCCGATATCTAACAAATCAAGTCTATAAATTCTTCCATTTCAAGACATGAGATAATTGTTCAACTATTTGTTCTTTTTTATGGTATGAAAATCTTCAGTGATATGACTAATTTAACTGGGCTACTGTTGGAGTTTGGGTCATTTGAATATGAGCCATTTGTTCTCCTTGAATGGCCATGCAATAATCCTTCCTCTTCTCCAAAAAACAGGATGGGGGGAGTACTTGCATGTCCTTACTGTTTCAATAATCATAGTTCAAGTGTGGTCTTGTCCTCATTATAAGGCTGCTTTGTCTGAAAAGATATTCCACTGAATTATGGAACAGAAGCCTTCTGCTTTGGCTATAAAGTAGAATTAACTTAAGGCAAAGAGGTCTATCAAACTTAATGTCATCAATCATTTTCCATAGCTTTCATAATGAAAACTCATCTTAATTCCTGGTTGTTCAATTATAAATACTAATTAATCTCTGTCCTCTCCTGGATCTAAAGATGAAGGAGACGAAGGAACAAAAGAGTTTGACTCAATATTGAAATTAAACCTGAAAAAATGAAAGAGAGCAGTAAGAAAGAATGACAAAAGCAGTCAGTCACTCTTGAAAGGTTTAATTCTCTTTCTGAAGTGGTGGTTCCTTTATACCACTGTTTTCCTTGATATGCTCTTCCTATTCCCACCCAGGATGTAACAGAAACATAAGCCTGTGTTTTTATTGTATGTATTACAGATTATCTTGACTAGGCTGGTGCTAGTGATAGCACTTTTTCAACAAATCAGATGACACCTACCCCTATTACTTCCTTTACCTATTAGCATAATTCTGTGCACATTGAGGCTTTCTGGTTTTGCCCGAAGGAGTGAGAAGTTCGGTTTTTGTTTGTTGGGTTTTTGCTGGGGCACACAGAAGAGGAGAGAGAGCTTAAAAGAACAGAGGGAAAGGTAGAGTGTTGGTGCTCCTGCTAGCACTTTGGATTCAAGGCTCAATATGGAAGATGGAGCCAAAAACTGGAAAAAAAAAAAACATTTTAATGAAGGACCTTCTGTGATTCTGAGCTCAAATGTTGCTGTTTAGGGCCAAATTGATAAAATTTATATAAAGTTAGGTGAGGGTCCCAATCTCAATAGCTCAAGGACTGAAAGCTCAATGCTATTTGCCCAAAGGGTATCAGCAACAGACATAGTTGATGAGGTGCCTTGTCTGATAGGCTGGACTGTAAGAATATGATGATATTGTTACAAGCACATGTGATAAAGCTTTCTGCAGAGGATGGCTAGAAATAACTGAAGAGTCTTTGGAAGGGGATTAAATTCCTCTGAGAGCAGGTGGGGCTTTGCAGCTGATGAAATTTGGATAGTAGCATTCATGTGATCTCATTTCACCAAATGGAAAAATCTGGCATATTTGTGTTACATAATTCTTGTTATCTAGGCCTCACTTCTAATAAAAACTCACACTTCTTAAGCTTATCTCCATCATAGAAGACTGCTACTTCTCCAGGCCTAAGCCATCATTCACATCCCACAGTTAAAGGAATTCCACTACAGCTTGCATTGAAAGTCCTTTGAGCTATCTTATCTAATGTCATATTAATGGGCTATAGTTCTTATCCTCTGTAAATTCCCAAGAGTTGCTCTTCCTCAGATAGTCTCTTAAATCAACTAGGATTCTTCTTTTTATCTCCTGTGGTAAGCCCTAAACATACCCTTTTATAAACACTTCACACAGGGAGCCACTTGCTTCTCTCAATGACCAGTATTTCTTTTCACAAAAGCAGACATTTTCAAACCATTACTTTGCTGAAAACCCAGACTTTTGCAACTCTTGGATAAATATAACATTATTTTGTTCCTTTTCTCATTTTCTTTGAACTGTTTACTTACTGTGGAATAACAAGCATTCACTTTCTTGGCATTGTGACAGATACAGAGAAAAAATACAGAAAAAAATTTCAATGAACACTAAGATTTCTAGACCATATTATCCACTAACAAAAGATTTAGCACAAATTTCTTGAAGCCTAATCCCTTGTCTTACAGCTAAGATTCAGATAAGATCCATTTAATATCCCATAATAATATGGTCAATTATAATATAGATATTGGTATCCTGAACATATCTTTTTTAGCTTTCCTAGTAGCTCAGTTGGTAAAGAATTCACCAGCAATGCAGGAGACCCAGGTTTGATCCCTGGGTGGGGAAGATACCCTGGAGAAGGAAATGGCTACCCAATCCACTTGAGTATTCTTACCTGGAAAATCCCTTGGGCAGAGGAGCCTGGCAGGCTACAGTCATGGGGTCACAGAGAGTCAGACACGACTTAGCAACTGAACCATCACGACCACAGTTCATGAGATTCTCATGGCAAGTATACTGAGATGGTTTTCCATTCCCTCTTCCAGTGGATCACACTTTGTCAGAACTCTCTGCTGTGACCTGTCCATCTTGGGCAGCCCTGCATGGCATAGCTCATAGCTTCATTGAGTTATGCAGGCTCCTTTGCCATGACAAGGCAGTGATCCCTGAAGGGGATGAGCTATAAGCCAGAATCAAGATAGGAGGAAGAAACATCAACAATCTCAGATATGCAGATGATACCACTCTAATCGCAGAAAGCAAAGAGGAACTAAAGAGCCTCTTGATGAAGGTGAAGGAGGAGAGTGAAAGAGCCGGCTTAAGACTAAATATTAAAAAACTAAGATCATCGCATCCAGCCCCATTACTTCATGGCAAATAGAAGGGGGAAAATGTGGAAGTAGTGACAGATTTTCTCTTCTTGGGCTCCAAAAATCACTGTGAACAGTGACTGCAGCCATGAAATCAGAAGACGATTGCTTCTTGGCAGGAAAGCAATGACAAACCTAGACAGTGTGTTAAAAAGCAGAGACATTACTCTGCCAGCAAAGGTCTGTATAGTCAAGGCTATTCCCAGTGGTCATGTACAATTGTGAGAGCTGGACCATAAAGAAGGCAGAATGCCAAAGAATTGATGCCTTCAAACTGTGGTGCTGGAGAAGACTCCTGAAAGTCCCTTGGACAGCAAGGAGATCAAACCAGTCAATCTTAAGGGAGATCAACCCTGAATATTCATTGGAAGGACTGATGCTGAAGCTGAAGCACCAGTATTTTGGTCATCTGATGCGAACAGACAACTCACTGGAAAAATCCCTGATGCTGGGAAATATTGAGGGCAGAAGGAGAAGAGAGTGTCAGAGGATGAGATGGCTGGATAGCATCACTGATGTAATGAACATGAACTTGGGCAAACTCCAGGAGATACTGAGGGACAGGAAAGTCTACAGTCCATGGGGTGAAGAGTCAGAAACAAGTAGGTGACTGAGCAATGAACAACAATCCTGAACATTCCCCTCAGTCACTAAGGCTGTAAAAAAAAAAAAAAAAAAAAAGGATTGTGTCATAGATCCATTTTTATCTTTCATAGTGAAAGTATTACTTGCTCAATCATGTCCACCTCTTTGCAACCCCATGGACTGTAGCCTGCTAGGCTCTTCTGACCATAGGATTCTCCAGGCAAGAATACTTGAGTGGGTAGCCATTCCCTTCTCCAAGAGATGTTCCTGACCCAGGGATTGGACATGGGTGTCCTGCATTGCAGGGAGATTCTTTACTATCTGAGCCACCAGGGAAGCTAAGCCAAGACATAACCCAGCAAGGGGTTTAGAAACTTGTCTTTGGGGTAAACTTTCACTCTTCTTCTCAATAAGTATATAATTCATACAAGATCCAAGTACTCCTGTAGTCCGAATGTGTGCAATGAAAATATTCACAAGATAATATGCCAATGATCAAGGAAATAAATAGAAATACTTCTGAGGTCATATATTAGATATATCAATGGAAACATTACATAACATCCTGAGATTATCATGGAGATAGACAACTAAAAATAGTTATTTCTGTGGCCTTTTACAGCTCTAAAGGTCTATTCCCATTTGCAGTCCATCTCCTTACACACACAAGTGTAGAGAAAACTGCCTCACTTTTGAGCCTTTTCAATTATTTTTCCACACATGGGGAACTCTGCCAACAGTGGCATCTTTAAATAATACAAGAGAAGGTAATGATGATGCAGCGATGGAGTCAAATATTCATAGGTAAGAGTGGCTTAGGGTGTAGTCCCTGTCATCTGAGAGTTAACCATCAGTGAATTTTAAATCCCAGTGGTACAGGCTCATAAAAGGCTGAGACCTAATCATAGGGCTATAGTTGAAGTCCTTTTCTTACAAAAAACTTAACTCTTGCCTGGGGGCAACGATAGCTGTTTGATCAGTTGTACAGTTAATGTACAACAAAGTGCATATTATTCTAGCCTACCAAGATTTCAATAAGTAATTCACTCTTTAACACAGATCAAATTACTTTTTTGTTTTTAAAGTTTTTATCTAAGGATTGCAGAGATAACATCTATGCTAAAAGGTGGCATTAAAAACATAACAGGAACTTCTGGTTTCCTGTCTAACATGTAAAGAGCTTGGGAGTCGGCATTCCATCCTGACAAAAAGCAAAAAGCTGAACAAACTGAAAAATCAACAGTTTTTCTTAGATCCACAAAAGAAGTGAGGTCACAGGGTAAAATGTTGCTCTGAAAATTGGAGAAACAGACAGGCGTATATAGAGAATCACAGTTTATCAAAGCAGAAACCTCCAGTGGAACCTGTATTGGGTACTAGGGTAGGAAAATCTGAGATGTAAATGATGAAATGCTGGAGGCTTAGGGTGGACAGTTCTGTGAGTTAAAAACTCCAAGGGAAACCCAACATTTTTGTGAGTTTTATCTCCTGGAGCCCTACCAGGTTCTTACAGGGAGGAGAAAAAGAAAATCCCCTCAGGCTTCTGGCAGGAAGAAGGGAAAAGTGGCCACTTTCAAGTAGACCACAGCATTCCGTTCTTCTTAACAAGACTTACCCTCAAGAGAATCTATTTTACCAGAGCCTAAACTTTTGGGTTTATATTGGAGCCTGACTTGGAAGAAATGAAATACTTAGTTTCAGCTTATTCTAGCCTTCCACCTGATGAAAGAGAAATACCCAATTTTGGGAGAAGGGAAATACCCGATTCCAAGTCCCTCTGGCCATCCTGTCTGACTTAAGGTGAAGAGGGATGACAGAGAAATACTGGTGAAATTTATATCCCAAGGGTACAGGTTCATAGAAGACTGAGACCTAATCATAGGACTACAGAAAACTTTCCCTTCTTCTTACACATTACTAGCGTATCACTAAATGCCTATCTATTGAAGATCTTTTCATTCAGTACATCATGTCTTCTTTCAATAAAAAAATAAATTATACTAAATAGTAAAAATAATACAGTTTGAAGAGAAAAAGAACCAGACTCAGTATGTCAGGGATATGGAATTGTGACCATGAATTTAAAACAACTGTTACGGATATGCTAAGGGTTCTAAAGAAAAAGAAAGCAATATGCAAGAACAAATGCATAATATAAGCAGGGAGACAGAAATTCTAGAAAAGATTACAAAAGCAACACTAGAAATCAAACATACAAACATCTGTCCGACTCTTTGTGACCCCATGAATTGCAGCACGTCAGGCCTCCCTGTCCATCACCAATTCCTGGAGTTTACTCAAACTCATACCTGTGGTGGATTCATTTTGATATTTGGCAAAACTAATACAATTATGTAAAGTTTAAAAATAAAATAAAATTGGAAGAATAAAAAAAAATAAAAATAAAAAAAAAAAAACAAAAAAAACTCATGTCCATCGAGGGGGTGATGCCGTCCAGCCATCTGATCCTCTGTCATCCCCTTCTCCTCCTGCCCCCAATCCCTCCCAGCATTAGGGTCTTTTCCAATGAGCCAACTCTTCACATGAGAAGGCCAAAGTATTGGAATCTCAGCTTCAACATCAGTCCTTCCAGTGAACACCCAGGACTGATTTCACTTAGAATGGACTTGTTGGATCTCCACACAGTCTAAGGGACTCTCAAGAGTCTTCTCCAACACCACAGTTCTTTGGTGCTCAGCTTTCTTCACAGTCCAACTCTCACATCCATATATGACCACTGGAAAAACCATAGCCTTGACTAGATGGACCTTTGTTGGCAAAGTAATGTCTCTGCTTTTTAATATGCTATCTAGGTTGGTCATAACTTTCCTTCCAAGGAGTAAGCATCTTTTAATTTCATGGCTACAATCACCATTTGCAGTGATTTTGGAGCCCCCAAAAATAAAGTCTGACACTGTTTCCACTGTTTCCCCATCTATTTGACATGAAATGACGGGACCAGATGCCATGATCTTAGTTTTCTGAATGTTGAGCTTTAGGCCAACTTTTTCACTCTCCTCTTTCACTTTCATCGAGAGAGTCTTTAGTTCCTCTTCACTTTCTGCCATAAGGGTGGTGTCATTTGCATGTCTGAGGTTATTGATACTTCTCTCAGCAATCTTGATTCCAGCTTGTACTTCTTCCAGCCCAGCATTTCTCATGATGTACTCTGCATATAAGTTAAATAAGCAGGGTGACAATATGCAGCCTTGACATACTCCTTTCCATATTTGGAACCAGTCTGTTGTTCCATGTCCAGTTCTAACTATTGCTTCCTGACCTACATACAGGTTTCTCAAGAAGCAGGTCAGGTGGTCTGGTATTCCCATCTCTTTCAGAACTTTCCACAGTTTATTGTGATCCACACAGTCAAAGGCTGTGGCATAGTCAATAAAGCAGAAATAGATGTTTCTGGAACTCTCTTGCTTTTTTGGTGATCCAGTGAATGTTGGCAATTTGATCTCTGGTTCCTCTGCCTTTTCTAAAACCAGTTTGAACATCTGGAAGTTCACGGTTCACATATTGCTGAAGCCTGGCTTGGAGAATTGTGAGCATTACTTTACTAGCGTGTGAGATGAGTGCAATTGTGCGGTAGTTTGAGCATTCTTTGCCATTGCCTTTCTTTGGGATTGGAATGAAAACTGAACTTTTCCCGTCCTGTGGTCACTGTTGAGTTTTTCAAATTTGCTGGCATATTGAGTGCAGCACTTTCACAGCATCATCTTTCAGGATTTGAAATAGCTCAACTGAAATTCCGTCACCTCCACTAGCTTTGCTCGTAGCGATGCTTTCTAAGGCTCACTTGACTTCACATTCCAGGATGTCTGGCTCTAGGTGAGTGATCACACCACTGTAATTATCTGGGTCATGAAGATCTTTTTTGTACAGTTCTTCTGTGTATTCTTGCCATCTCTTCTTAATATCTTCTGCTTCTGTTAGGTCCATACCATTTCTGTCTTTTATTGAGCCCATCTTTGCATGAAGTGTTCCCTTGGTATCTCTAATTTTCTTGAAGACATCTCTAGTCTTTCCCATTCTGTTGTTTTCCTCTATTTCTTTGCATTGATCACTGAGGAAGGCTTTCTTATCTCTCCTTGCTATTCTTTGGAACTCTGCATTCAGATGGATGTGTATCTCCTCTTCTCCTTTGCCTTTAGCTTCTCTTCTTTTCACAGCTATTTGTAAGGACTCCTCAGACAGCCATTTTGCTTTTTTGCATTTCTTTTTCTTGGGGATAGTCTTGATCCCTGTCTCGTGTACAGTGTGACGAACCTCCATCCATAGTTCATCAGGCACTCTGTCTATCAGATCTAGTCCCTTAAATCTATTTCTCACTTCCACTGTATAATCATAAGGGATTTGATTTAGGTCATACCTGAATGGTCTAGTGGTTTTCCCTATTTTCTTCAATTTAAGTCTGAATTTGGCAATAAGGAGTTCATGATCTGAGCCACAGCCAGCTCCCAGTCTTGTTTTTGCTGACTGTATAGAGCTTCTCCATCTTTAGCTGCAAAGAATATAATCAATCTAATTTTGGTATTGACCATCTGGTGATGTCCATGTGTAGAGTCTTCTCTTGTGTTGGAAGAGGGTATTTGCTATGACCAGTGCATTCTCTTGGCAAAAGTCTATTAGCCTTTGCCCTTCTTCATTCCATACTCCAAGGCCAAATTTGTCTGTTACTCCAGGTGTTTCTTGATGTCCTACTTTTGCATTCCAGTCCCCTATAATGAAAAGGGCATCTTTTTCGGTGTTTGTTTTAAAAGGTCTTGTAGGTCTTCATAGAACTGTTCAACTTCAGCTTCTTCAGCGTTACTGGTTGGGATATAGGCTTGGATTACTGTGATATTGAGTGGTTTGCCTTGGAAACAAACAGAGATCATTCTGTCGTTTTTGAGATTGCATCCAAGTACTGCATTTCAGACTCTTTTGTTGACCATGATGGCTACTCCATTTCTTCTATGGGATTCCTGCCCACAGTAGTAGATATAATGGTCATCTGAGTTAAATTCACCCATTCCAGTCCATTTTAGTTCACTGATTCCTAGAATGTTGACGTTCACTCTTGACATCTCCTGTTTGACCACTTCCAATTTGCCTTGACTCATGGACCTAACATTCCAGGTTCCTATGCAATATTGCTCTTTACAGCATTGAACCTTCCTTCTATCACATCCACAACTGGGTATTGTTTTTGCTTTGGCTCCATCCCTTCATTCTTTCTGGAGTTATTTCTCCACTGATCTCTAGTAGCATATTGGGCCCTTACCGACCTGGGGAGTTCCTCTTTCAGTATCCTATCATTTTGCCTTTTCATACTGTTCATAGGGTTCTCAAGGCAAGAATACTGAAGTGGTTTGCCATTGCCTTCTCCAGTGGACCACATTCTGTCAGACCTCTCCACCATGACCCATCTGTCTTGGGTGGCCCTACACAGCATGGCTTAGTTTCACTGAGTTAGACAAGGCTGTTGTGCATGTGATTAGATTGACTAGTTTTCTGTGATTATGGTTTCAGTGTGTCTGCCCTCTGATGCCCTCTCGCAGCACCTAACATCTTACTTGGGTTTCTCTTACCTTGGACCTGGGGTATCTCTTCACAGCTGCTCCAGCAAAGTGCAGCTGCTGCCCCTTACCTTGGACAAGGGGTATCTCATCAGGGCCGCCCCCCCCCCTGACCTTGAATGTAGAGTAGCTCCTCTAGGCCCTCCTGCACCTGCACAGCCAACCCTGACCTCAAGCGTAGGGTTGCTCCTCCCAGCCGCCGCCCCTGGCCTCAGGAATGGGGTTGCTCCTCTCGGCTGCCGCCCTTGACCTCGGGCATGGGGTAGGTCCTCTCAGCCACGCTTCTGCGTGGTCCATCATAGGACACAACTGAGGATAGAAGAGCCTCTGAGCTTGAGGACATGTCAGTAGAGACCTCCAAAACTAAAAAGCGAAATAAACCGAAAGCAAGCACAGGGAAGAAAACAATAAAAACTTGAGAGGAATTCCATAAAATTGAAAACAGGAAATCAATGCAGAAAATCAATGAAACCAAGAATTGGTTTCCTAAAAAGATGAATAAATTCAGTAAACCTCTTGCTAGGGTAATTAGGAAAAAAGAGAGATGACACAAATTGTTAATATTAGAAATGAAATAGGTAACATCACTGTCAGAGAAGGCAATGGCGCCCCACTCCAGTACTCTTGCCTGGAAAATCCCATGGATGGAGGAGCCTGGTAAGCTGTAGTCCATGGGGTCGCAAAGAGTGGGACATGACTGAGTGACTTCACTTTCACTTTTCACTTTCATGCATTGGAGAAGGAAATGGCAACCCACTCCAGTGTTCTTGCCTGGAGAATCCCAGGGATGGGGGAGTCTGGTGGGCTGCCGTCTATGGGGTCACACAGAGTCGGACACGACTGAAGTGACTTAGCAGCAGCAGCAACATCACTGAAGACCCTATGGACATTAAAAGGATAATAAAGAGATACTATGAATATTGCCACACCCACATATTTCTTAACCTGAATGAAATGAACCTCCTAAATTAAATGGAATTCCTCAAAAGACACACTCTGCCAAAACTCAAAAAGAAATAGACAATCTGAATACGCCAATATCTATTAAAGAAATTAAGTCACTGATTAATAACCTTCTAAAAGAGAAAGCACTAGTGCCAGATAGATTCACTGGTGGGTTCAATCAAACATTCATGAAAGAAATTATGCCAATTCTCTGCAATGTCTTTCAGAAAATAGAAAGAAAGGGAATGTTTTCTAACTCATTCTATGAGGCCAGCATTACCTTAATACCAAAACTGGACAAAGACATGACAAGAAAAGGAAACTGCAGACCAAATATCTCTTAGAAATATATAAGTAAAATTTATCAACAAAATATTAGCAAATCAAAGCCAGCAATGTATAAAAAGAATTCTATACCATAACCAAATGGGATTAGTGAAAAAATGGACAGATCAAAGGAACAGAATAGAGAGCCTCAAAATAGACCCACAAAAGCACAGTCAACTGTTCTTTGACAAAGGAGCAAAGGCAATACAATGGAGCAAAGATAATCCTGTTAACAAACGGTGCTTTAACAACTGGACATCTATATGTAAAAAAAGAAAAAAATCTAGGTATACTCTCCACAAAAATTAACTGAAAATGGATCACAGACCTAAATATAAAATGCAAAACTATAAAACTCCTACAAAATAACATATGAGAATATCATTGCCTTGAGTATGGCAATGAATTTTTCAGTTACAGTGCATGTGCATGCTAAGTGTCTTCAGTTGTGTTCAACTCTGTGTGGCCCTATGGACTGCAGCCCGTCAGGCTCCTCTGTCCATGGGACTCTCCAGGCAAGAATACAGGAGTGGGTTGCCATTTCCTACTCCAGTATATCTTCCCAACCCAGGGATTGAACCTGTGTCTCTTATGTCTCCTGCTTTGGCAAGTGTGTTCTTTACCACTAATGCCAACTGGGAAGCCCCTTAGGTACAACACCAAAGCAAAAATCAGGAAAGAAATAATTGATAAGCTAGACTTCATTAAAAATAAATGCTTCATTTCTGTGAAACCCAACATTAAGATAATGTAAACACAAGCCACAGACTGGGAAAAAATATTTGCAAAAAACATACCAGATAAAGGACTATCGTTCAAAATGTACAAAGTCTAAAATTCAACAATATGAAAATGAACAATTTAGTTTTAAAAATGGACAAAAGACATGAATATCAGTTCAGTTCAGTACAGTCACTCAATCATGTCCAACTCTCTGCGACCCCATGAACTGCAGCACGCCAGGCCTCCCTGTTCATCACCAATTTCCAGAGTCCACCCAAACTCATGTCCATTGAGTTGGTCATGCCATCCAACCATCTCATCCTCTGTTGTCCCCTTCTCCTCCTGCCCTCTATCTTTCCCAGCATCAGGGTCTTTTCAAATGAGTCAGCTCTTTGCATCAAGTGGCCAAAGTATTGGAGTTTCAGCTTCAACATCAGTCCTTCCAATGAACGCCCAGGACTGATTTCCTTTAGGATGGACTGGTTGGATCTCCTTGCAGTCTAAGGGACTCTCAAGAGTCTTCTCCAACACCACAGTTCAAAAGCATCAATTCTTTGGTGCTCAGCTTTCCTTATAGTCTAATTCTCACATCCATACATGACTACTTGAAAAACCATACCCTTGACTAGATGGACCTTTGTTGGCAAAGTAATGTCTCTGCTTTTTAATATGCTATCTAGGTTGGTCGTAACCTTCTTTCCAAGGAGTAAGCGTCTTTTAATTTCATGGCTGCAGTCACCATCTGCAGTGATTTCGTAACCCCAAAAAATAAAGTCAGCCGCTGTTTCCACTGTTTCCCCATCTATTTGCCATAAGGTGATGGGACCAGATGCCATGATCTTAGTTTTCTGAATGTTGAGCTTTAGGCCAACTTTTTCACTCTCCTCTTTCACTTTCATCAAGAGGGTCTTTAATTCTTCACTTTCTGCCATAAGGGTGGTGTCATCTGCATATCTTAAGTTATTGATATTTCTCCTGGCAATCTTGATTCCAGCTTGTGCTTCTTCCAGCCCAGCGTTTCTCATGATGTACTCTGCAAAGAAGTTAAATAAGCAGGGTGACAATATACAGCCTTGACGTGCTCCTTTTCCTATTTGGAACCAGTCTGTTGTTCCATGTCCTGTCTAATGGTTGCTTCCTGACCTGCATATAGGTTTCTCAAGAGGCAGGTCAGGTGGTCTGGTATTCCCATCTCTTTCAGAACTTTCCAAAGTTTATTGTGATCCACAGGGTCAAAGGCTTTGGCATAGTCAATAAAGCAGAAATAGATTTTTTTCTGGAGCTCTCTTTCTTTTTCGATGATCCAGTGGATGTTGGCAATTTGATCTCTGGTTCCTCTGCCTTTTCTAACACCAGACCTGAACATACACCTCACGCTCCCCCCCCCCAAAAAAAGATATACAGATGTCAAATAAGCATGTGAAAAAAAATCTCCAAATTGTATATTATTTGTTGTTATTTAGTTGCTCAGTTGTGTCCAACTCTGTGACTCCATGGACTGTGGCCCACTAGGCTCCTCTGTCTATGGGATTTCCCAGGCAAGAGTATTGGAGTGGGTTGCCATTTCCTCTTCCAGGGGATCTTCCAGAGCCAGGGATCAAACCCACATCTCTTGCCTTACAGGTGGATTCCTTACCACTGAGCCACTGCAGAAGCCCCTATCATGTATTATTGCTGCTGCTAAGTCCCTTCAGTCATGTCCGACTCTGTGCGACCCCATAGATGGCAGCCTACCAGGCTCCCCTGTCCCTGGGATTCTCCAGGCAAGAACACTGGAGTGGGTTGCCATTTCCTTCTCCAATGCATGAAAGTGAAAAGTGAAAGTGAAGTCACTCAGTTGTCCAACTCTTTGCGACCCCATGGACTGCAGCCTACCAGGCTCCTCTGCCCATGGGATTTTCCAGGCAAGAGTACTGGAGTGGGGTGCCATTGCCTAGGTGACTGTAAATTAAAACAACAATAAGGCACCAGTACCCATCTATTAGAATGGCCAAAAATCAGAACACTGACAACAACAAATGCTGGTGAGGATGCAGAGCAATAGAAACTTTCATTTATTGCTGGTGGGAATGCAAAATGATACAGTCATTTTGGAAGCTAGTTTGGCAGTTTCTCACAAAATGAAATATGCTGTTAATATATGATAGAGCATTCACACTGGTATTTATCCAAATGAGCTGAAAACTTACATCTACTAAAAAACCTGCACATGAATGTTTATAGAAACTTTATCCTATAATTCCCCAAACCTGGATGCAACCAAGATGTCCTTCAATAGCTGAATAGATAAATAAACTGTAATACATCCAGACAGTCAAATATTACTTAAAGCTAAAAAGAAGTCAAGTCATGAAGAGATATGGAGGAACTTTAAATGCATATTACTAAGTGAAAGAAGCTAATCTGTAAAGGGTACATACTATTTGATTCTAACTATATGACATTCTAGAAAACACAAAACTATAGTCACTATAAAAACGTCAGTGGTGGGCTTCTCTGTTTGCTCAGTGGTAAAGGATCTGCCTGCCAATACAGGAGATACAGGTTCAATCTTTGATTCAGGAAGATCCCACATGCTGCAGAGCAACTAAGTCCATGTGCCACAACTATTGAGCCTGTGCTCAAGAGCACAGGACTCGCAATTACTGAGCACACATGCAGCAACTACTGAAGCCTGAGCGCTCTAGAGTCTGTACTCAGCAACAAGAGAAGCCATCGCAATGAGAAGCCCACACACTGCAACAAAGAGTAGTACCCGCTCACTGAAACTAGAGGAAAGGCCCATGCAGCAACAAAGACCCAACACAGGCAAAAATAAAATTAAATTAAAAAATTAAAAAAAAAATTTTAAAGCAGCCAATGGTTACCAGAGAATAAGCAGGAAAGAGACGGATGAATAAGCAGAACACAGGATTTTCAAGACAGTGAAAATATTCTGTGTGATACTACAATATCATTATACACTTGTCCAAACCCAAAGAATTTTTCATTGATGGGGTATAAGAAGGAATCCGTCAGAAAGGGAGGACGCTGGTTCTCTTTAAGGGCCAGTCACACTCTCTTTTCCCTCTAATAAATTTCCCTTTTCTTGCCTGACTGCCCAGCTCACTCTCTTTTCCTCTGCACTCGCCTTACAATGTGGAGTATGTTTCCAAGTGCTTTTGGACTTGGACCATGCTTTGAATTCTTTTTCAATGATTTTCCCATGGACGCTACTTGAAGGGAAGGAATCGTTTACAGCCTCTCAGCCCTTTTGAAAAAATTAGGCATCCCTGGTGGCCCAGTCAAGAAAGAATCTGCCTGCTCTGCAGGAAACCAGGGTTCAATCCCTGGGTCAGGAAGTTCCCCTGGAGAAGAAAATGGCAACTCACTCCAGTATTCTTGCCTGAAGAATCCCATGGACAGAGGAACCTGGCAGGCTACAGTCCATGGGGTCACAAAGAGTCAGACACAACTGAGAGACTAAACCAAACCCATAGAACATACAACACCATGAGTGAACCCTAAGGTAACTCTGCACTTTGGATGACTATAACGTGTCACTGTAGGTTCATTGACTGTAACAAATCTACCAGTCTGGTTCAGAATGTTGATGGTAGAGGAGGCAGTATGTGTTTGAAGGCAGAGAGTATATGGGAACTCTCTGTACTTTCAGCTCAATTGTGCTATGAACCTAAAAGAATGTGCTCTGAAAAATAAAGTCTACTTAAAGGGGGGAAAACCACAATGGACAAAATATTAAAAATTAAATTATTCTAACAGCATTAATAAGGTGTCATTTTTTTCAATGGTTTACACCAGCAATTCCAGTTGCAAAACTCTTTTATTCCCCTGGTATTTAAATTTGTGGGAGCCCTAACTAGGACTGCAAAGAGATCCAACCAGTCCATTCTGAAGGAGATCAGCCCTGGGATTTCTTTGGAAGGAATGATGCTAAAGCTGAAACTCCAGTACTTTGGCCACCTCATGCAAAGAGTTGACTCATTGGAAAAGACTCTGATGCTGGGAGGGATTTCGGACAGGAAGAGAAGGGGACGACAGAGGATGAGATGGCTGGATGGCATCACTGACTTGATGGACGTGAGTCTGAGTGAACTCCAGGAGTTGGTGATGGACAGGGAGGCCTGGTGTGCTGCGATTCATGGGGTCACAAAGAGTCCCACACAACCGAGCTGCTGAACTGAACTGAACTGAACTAGGTCTATTTTTTCTCATCCTTGAATCTACTGTTAAAAATATAGGTAACCATTGGGCATGGCTATGGAATCCAGTCAGTAGCTCTAAGAAAAGTAAAAAATTAAAAAGGCCCAGTGTTTGTTCTCCAGGGGAAAAGTACTGATCTAATGTACTTAAACATACTTATTCATTCAACAAGTATTTATTAGGTGTCTACCATGTGCCAGGATCTTCCCTGTAGCTCAGACTATAAAGAATCTGCCTGCAATGCAGGAGACCCAGGTTCGATCCCTGGGTCGGGAAGATCCTCTGGAGAAGGGAATGGCAATCTACTCCAGTATTTCTGCCTGGAGAATCCCATGGACAGAGGAGCCTTGTGGGCCACAGTGCATGGGGTCACAACGAGTCAGACACGACTGAGCGACTAACACTACTACTACTGTGTACCAGGCATATAGTGTGTGCTAGGCCCTAGGACTACTACTAGGCCCTAGGAATACTGTGTTAAGTTCTTGCTCTCCAGGAGCTAACAATCTACTGGAGAGACAGATAATAATCAAGTAATCATACTAACAAATGTCAAACAGGAACTACAGTAAGTGCTACAAATGGTAGTACACAGTACCAAGACACTAATTGACCTACAGGGAGGAGGGTGGCTGGGGTTGGGGGATGGTGGTCAAAGAAGATAACCCTAAGGGAGTCACTCAAAATGACATCTAAAGAATGAATAAGAGATGAGAAAGGAAGGAGCAACAAAGAAAACAAACAAATCCGAATATGCAAAGGCCCCATAGCAGGAGGGAGCCTGGTGACTTGAAGAACTTAAGACTAATGTGATAGTAAGTGAGGAGAGCGAAGGGGTCTATGATGAGGCTGGAGAAATAAGTACACATGCCAGGTCATGGAGGGCCTTGTAGGCTACATTAAGGAGTCTTGTTTGTGTTTGTTTTAAAAGTGATGGGAAGCCGTAAGGCTTTTAAGCATAAGAATGACATGGCATTCCTTATGCTAAGACCATTCTGGTAGCAATTAACAGAACAGATCAGAGTGAATGTTTGTACATGAGGAGATACTGCAGTAGTCTAGGAAAGAGGTTGATGGTAGCATGGTGAGAATGAAGATGGAAAGAAGTGAATGGATTCCTAAGGTTTTAGGAAGTAAGCAATAAACAAAAAAATAAGCAAAATTTGACTTCCCTCCCAAAAGAAAGTTTCAAAGTGAGGGAGGAACCAAGTGGTATCAAAAGATCTCTAAGTACCACTGGATAGAATGGTAGACCAATCAACTGAAATAGGGAAGGCTGCAAGAGGACCAGGTTTGGGGTACAAGTTGAGTCTGAGTAGGCTTTCAGACATCCTTTCAGACCAGTCCAGTAGGCATTTGGATATACCAGTCTGAAGGTCACACAAGAGGACTGAGATGGAAATATAAATTGGGGACCTCATGTGTGTGCACGTGGTAATTAAGCTGTGGATGTGGGTGAGTTTGCCAGGAGAGAGAGCATAGAGATGGGAGACAACTGAGGACCAGTCTTCAGGAAAAGTCCACATGTGTAACAAAACAGTTCAGTTCAGTTCAGTTCAGTCACTCAGTCGTGTCCAACTCTTTGCAACCCCATGGACTGCAGCACACCAGGTCTCCCTGTCCATCACCAACTCCCGGAGCTTGCTCAAACTCATGTCCATAGAGTCAGTGATGCCACTGAAATATCTCATCATCTGTCATCCCCTTCTCCTCCTGCCTTCAATCTTTCCCAGCATCATGGTCTTTACAATGAGTCAGTTCTTCCCATCAGGTGGCCAAAGTATTGGAGTTTCAGCTTCAGCATCAGTCCTGTCAATGAATATTCAGGACTGATTTCCTTAAGGATTGACTGGTTTGATCTTCTTGCAGTCCAAGGGACTCTCAAGAGTCTTCTCCAACACCACAGTTCAAAAGCATCAATTCTTTGGCACTCAGCTTTCTTTATAGTCCTACTCTTACATCCATACATGACTACTGGAAAAACCATAGCTTTGACTAGACAGACCTTTGTTGGCAATGTTTCTGCTTTTTAAAATGCTGTCTAGGTTGGTCATAGCTTTTCTTCCAAGGAGCAAGCGTCTTTTAATTTCATGGTTGCACTCACCATCTTCAATGATTTTGGAGCCCCCAAAAATAAAGTCTGTCACTGTTTCCATTGTTTCCCCATCTATTTGCTGTGAAGTGATGGGACCAGATGCCATGATCTTAGTTTTCTTAATGTTGAGTTTTAAGCCAACTTTTTCACTCTCCTCTTTCACTTTCATCAAGAGGCTCTTTAGTTCTTCTTCACTTTCTGCCATAAAGGTGGTGTTATCTGCATATCTGAGGTTATTGATATTTCTCCTGGCAATCTTTATTCCAGCTTGTGCTTCATCCGGCCCAGCATTTCACATGATGTACTCTACATATTAGTTAAATAAGCAGGGTGACAATACACAGCCTTGACATACTCCTTTCCCGATTTGGAACCAGTCTGTTGTTCCATGTTCAGTTCTAACTGTTGCTTCCTGACCTGCATACAGATTTCTCAAGAGGCCTGTCAGGTTGTCTGGTATTCCCATCTCTTTAAATATTTTCCACAGTTTGTTATGATCCACATAGTCAAAGGTTTTGGCATAGTCAATAAAGCAGAAGTAGATGTTTTTCTGGAACTCTCTTGCTTTTTCAATGATCCAGTAGATGTTGGTATTTTGATCTCTGGTTCTTCTGCCTTTTCTAAATCCAGCTGAACATCTGAAAGTTCTCGGTTCATGTACTGCTGAAGCCTGACTTGGAGAATTTTGAGCATTACTTTGCTAGCGTGTGAGATGAGTGCATTTGTGTGATAGTTTGAACATTCTTTGGGAATGCCTTTCTTTGGGATTGGAATGAAAACTGACCTTTTCCAGTCCTGTGGCCAATGATGAATTTTCAAAATTTGCTGTCATATTGAGTGCAGCACTTTAACAGCATCATCTTTTAGGATTTGAAATAGCTCAACTGGAATTCCATCACTTTCACTAGCTTTGTTTGTAGTGATGAATCTTAAGACCCACTTGACTTCACGTTCCAGGATGTCTGGCTCTAGGTGAGTGATCATACCATCATACCATTTGATGGTTATCTGAGTCATGGAGATCTTTTTTGTATAGTTCTTCTGTGTATGCTTGCCACCTCTTCTTAATAACTTCTGCTTCTGTTAGATCTATACTGTTTCTGTCCTTTATTGTGCCCATCCTTGCATGAAATGTTCCCTTGTTATCTCTAATTTTCTTTAAGAGACCTGTAGTCTTTCCCATTCTATTGTTTTCCTCTATTTCTTTACATTGATCGCTGAGGAAGGCTTTCTTATCTCTCCTTACTATTCTTTGGAATTCTGCATTCAAATGCATATGTCTTTCCTTTTCTCCTTTGCCTTTAGCTTCTCTTCTTTTCACAGCTATTTGTAAGTCCTCCTCAGACAACCATTTTGCCTTTTTGCATTTCTTTTTCTTAGGGATGGTCTTGATCAATGCCTCCTGTACAATGTCATGAGCCTCCATCCATAGTTCTTCGGGCACTCTATCAGATATAATACCTTGAATCTATTTGTCACTTCCACTGTATAATCATAAGGATTTGATTTAGGTCATACCTGAATGGTCTAATGGTTTTCTCTATTTTCTTCAATTTAAGTCTGAATTTGGCAATAACGAGTTCATAATCTGAGCCACAGTCAGCTCCCTGTCTTGTTTTTGCTGACTGTATAGAGCTTTCCATCTTTGGCTGCAAAGAATATAGTCAATCTGATTTTGATATTGACCATCTGGTGATGTCCATGTGTAGAATCATCTCTTATGTTGTTAGAAGAGGGTGTTTGTTATGACGTGTGTGTTCTTTTGCAAAACTCTGTTAGCCTTTGCCCTGTTTCATTTTTGTACTCCAAAAGGAAAAAGTAGCTACGACAATATGTGGCTTCTCCCTTCACTGATGGAAATCAAAAATCCTGAATTCTTTCTTTCACTTTGCCACTCAATCACCCTGACTACATCCAAAAAAATAACTTTTCCCCTCTTTAAATCAACATTCCCTTTCTTGAAGGAGATTGCGCTATTTTTGTGAGGGAGTACTTTTACTTTTTACCAGATATCAGTAGGAGGATGTTAGTAAATACACTGTTAGTACTTCTCAAAAAACTAGAAAAAAATTATATACTGTTGAGAATATGGTAGCAGAAGTTTAACTTGTTGAAGTATTGAGCCTTACTCATAGATGCATGGGACACACAGAGAGCTACTGTACTCTTCCAGGGTTGATTCTGAGAGGGTGGGAAAAGGATAGCCCCTGTACTACGGTGATCCAGAAGATGGTCCCACATACCCAATATTTCTCTGAGTGTAGAACTATGTTTTCAAAGTGGTCAATGACTTTGCTTGGGGAACAAAAGAGAGAGAGAGGGAGGAGATCCCTTGCCTTCTTTCTCAACTCTATAGTGCATATTTTTTATGCCCTTGGGAGGTAAAAGGGAGGAACAAGCTAATAGTTTGGTTGACTCAACATTCTGACCCCTGAGTCAAAAAGTTACTCAATAATCCTTTTAGCAGGCGGTGAGGAGGTGAATATTCAGAGTCAGGAGTCTCCCGTTCTGATACTGACTCATACTCTGGGTTATCTTGGGGTAAACCATATCAACTCCCTCTATTTCCATATCTGTAATACCACCTGTCCCCCCATCTCTTTGGGTTGTTATGAGAGTCTGATGAAATCACAAATCTAAAAGCATTTTGAAAATGTCAGACATTATCAGGCCACAAGTAAGCCATCCACTGGGGAACTGGTCTGTTTTGAATAAAGCACAGTTTTGTTACACCACACATGTATCAGTTCCTGTTCTAATTGTTTTATTTCCAAATCATGTTTCCTTTAAAATAAAGGTTTCCCAGCTATTGATATATAAGCTAGCTGCTTTTACCACTGCAACTAAATATCAAAATATGTAAATAAAACATTGTTATATTAATCCATGACCCAGTTTACAAATGAAACTCTAAAACAAAAAATGTAGAATCGAGATTAGTTTTTATCATAGCATGACCTGAGCTCAGTAGACTTTACACTGTCTTGTTCCTAACTATCTCTTTGACCTCCCTATGCATTACTCCCTTCTTTCCTCATTCCTTCCCACTACTCCTTGCTTTTGCCCTTTAGCAAAGGCCTCCTTGCTGTTTCCTGGACAACCCAAGCACTCTCTCGCCCCACAGACTTCGCTTTGCTGCTACTCATGTATTTCCCTCTGACATCCCTCATTTCTTTCAGGTCTCAGTGGATCCCTAACAACCCTCCCTGTGTGTGTGTGTGTGGTCAGTTGCTCAGTCGTGTCCAACTCTTTGCAACCCCATGGACTGAAGCCCATTAGGCTCCTATGACCATGGAATTCCCCAGGCAAGAATATTGGAGTTGGTTGCTATTCCTTTTTCCAGGGGATCTTCCCAACCGGGTTGAACTTGGGTCTCTCACAGTGGAGGCAGATTCTTTATCATCTGAGCCACCAGGAAAGCCCCACTACCCTCCCTAAATTAGTATATATCCCTTGCACTGGTCATCCATGTCTCTCTCTCATTCCTTCTTCTTAAATTGCTTTATTATTCTTTGTGGGACTTATAATCACCTGACATCCTGTATTTGTTTTTCTGTTTTTCTCCCAACAAAAATGTAAGTTCCATGAGAGCAGGGGCTTCTTGTCTAGTTTGTTCCACTGTTGCATCCTTAGTACTTAGAGCATATAGGCACACAATAAATAGCTGTTGAATAGAAGAGTGAAGGAACATAATTATACCACTCCTCCAGCTAGTAAAATCCTTCCTAACACAGTACCTTGATATCAAGGACTTAGCAAATCAGAATGAGATGCAAAGTAGTAGGATGCTTCTGCTGGACATGATCCTATGGCTGGTTTAGCAAAAATGTGGGGAAGAGCATCAAGATCAAACATAATATATTGACCTAACTGAAGCCCTTAATGCAATTTACAGAAATGGACTATGGAAACTTTTGAATAAATCTGGCTGTCTTGAGAAGTCTAGCAGGTTTACAAGTTCTCTCTCACTAAAACAGTATGGGCCTGTTAGTGGGAATTGGACATCACATCTAGGTGTCCCTTAAACTGGTTATCTTAACAAATTAAGTGTGTTGGGGTCAGCTACAAGCTATAATTAGCATTGTCAGGTTCGATTCCCCAATAACCAAGTCCTGGAGTACAACTAGACTACAGGCATTGAAACAATTCAAATTCATGGCAACACACATCAGAGGATAGAGGACATGCAATTTACTGATGCTAGTGCTGACCCCAAATGGTGCAGTTATCAACACAGAAGGCAGAAACCAAGCTTTGTGTCCAAACTGAAGCACAAATATGTCTTATCTGTTGGTGGGGGTGAAAATCTCAATTTTGTTGCAATTTGGGCATCTGCTCTTGCGTCTAAGATCATATGACCACTTTATGAGAGGGGGGGATAGTCAGGGTACATCACTGAACTAACCAGAGCCCATAAGAACAATTAACAAGACATAGGAAAAAAAGAGCTAAGCATTGATTGTGGAGACAAAACTGTTTTGATGAAGTCTGTTCAATCATATCAGAAAATTGGAATGAAATTGTAGTTATATTTCATTTAGTGAAATGTGATCTCATTAATTTTTAATATTTATAGGGTATGGCTTATTGATTCTTTACTATAATTAATTACTGCTTGCTTCCATCTTCCATATTGTTTATAAGGAAGAACTAATCAAAGTATTGAGATATTTCTTTTTTTAATTAATTCATTTATTTTAATTGGAGGCTAATTACTTTACAATATTGTGGTGGATTTTGCCATACATTGACATGAATCAGCCATGGGTTTACATGTGTCCCCTATCCTGAAACCCCTCCCACCTCCCTCCCCACCCCATCTCTCTGGGTTGTCCCAGTGCACCAGCTTTGAGTGCCCTGTTTCATGCATTGAACTTGGACTGGTGATCTATTTCACATATGGTAATATACATGTTTCAATGCTATTCTCTCAAATCATCCCACCCTCACTTTCTCCCACAGAGTCCAAAAGTCTGTTCTTTATAGGTGTGTCTCTTATGCTGTCTTGCATATAGGATCATCATGACCATCTTTCTAAATTCCATATATATGCGTTAATATACTGTATTGCTGTTTTTCGTTCTGACTTACTTCACTGTGTATAATAGGCTCCAGTTTCATCCACCTCATTAAAACTGATTCAAATGTGTTCTTTTTAATGGTTGAGTAATATTCCATTGTGTATATATACCACAGCTTTCTTATCTACTAATCTGCTGATGGACGCCTAGGTTGCTTTCACATCCTAGTTATTGTAAACAGTGCTGTGATGAACACTGGGGTACATGTGTCTCTTTCAATCCTGGTTTCCTTGGTGTGTGTGCCCAGGAGTGGGACCGCTGGGTTGTATGGCAGTTGTATTTCCAGTTTCTTAAGGAATCTCCACACTGTTCTCCATAGTGGCTGTACTAGTTTGCATTCCCACCAACAGTGTAAGAGGGTTCCTTTTTCTCTACACCCTCTCCAGCATTTATTGTTTGTAGACTTCTTGTTAGCAGCCATTCTGACTGGCATGAGATGGTATCTCATTGTGGTTTTGATTTGCATTTCTCTGATAATGAGTGATGTTGAACATCTTTTCATGTATTTGTTAGCCATCTGTATGTCTTCTTTGGAGAAATGTCTGTTTAGTTCTTTGGCCGATTTTTTGATTGGGTTGTTTATTTTTCTGGAATTGAGCTGCAGGAGTTGCTTGTATATTTTTGAGATTAATTCTTTGTCAGTTGCTTTGTTTGCTATTATTTTCTCCCATTCTGAAGGCTGTCTTTTCACCTTGCTTTTTCATTCCCTTCATTATGTAAAAGTTTTAAATTTTAATTAGATCCCATTTGTTTATTTTTGCTTTTATTTCCATTACTCTGGGAGGTGGGTCATAGAGGATCCTGCTGTGATTTATGTCAGAGAATGTTTTGCCTATGTTTCCCTCTAGGAGTTTTATAGTTTCTGGTCTTACATTTAGATCGTTAACCCATTTTGAGTTTATTTTTGTGTATGGTTTAAAAACGTGTTCTAGTTTCATTCTTTTACAGGTGGTTGGCCAGTTTTCCCAGCACAAGTTGTTAAAGAGATTGTCTTTTCTCCATTGTATATTCTTGCCTCCTTTGTCAAAGATAAGGTGTTCATAGGTGTGTGGATTTATCTCTAGGCTTTCTATTTTCCATTGATGTATATTTCTGTCTTTGTGCCAGTACCATACTGTCTTGATGACTGTAGCTTTGTAGTATAGTCTGAAGCCCGGCAGGTTGATTCCTTCAGTTCCATTCTTCTTTCTCAAGATTGCTTTGGCTATTCGAGGTTTTTTGTATTTCCATACAAATTGTGAAATTATTTGTTCTAGTTCTCTGAAAAATACCGTTGGTAGCTTGATAGGGATTGCATTGAATCTACAGATTGCTTTGGGTAGTATACTCATTTTCACTATATTGATTCTTCTGATCCATGAACATGATATATTTCTCCATCTATTTGTGTCATCTTTGATTTGTTTCATCAGTGTTTTATAGTTTTCTATATATAGGTCTTTTATTTCTTTAGGTAGAGTTATTCCTAAGTATTTTATTCTTTTCATTGCAATGGTGGATGGAATTGTTTCCTTAATTTCTCTTTCTGTTTTCTCATTGTTAGTGTATAGGAATGCAAGGGATTTCAAGGGATTTCTGTGTGTTGATTTTATATCCTGCAACTTTACTATATTCATTGATTAGCTCTAGTAATTTTCTGGTAGTATTTTTAGGATTTTCTATGTAGAGGACCATGTCATCTGCAAACAGAGTTTTACTTTTTCTTTTCCAATCTGGATTTCTTTTATTTCTTTTTCTTCTCTGATTTCTGTGGCTAAAATTTCCAAAACTATGTTGAATAGTTTGGTGGTGAGAGTGGGCACCCTTATCTTGTTCCTGACTTTAGGGAAAATGCTTTCAATTTTTCACCATTGAGGATAATATTTGCTGTGGGTTTATCATATATGACTTTTATTATGTTGAGGTATGTTCCTCCTATGCCTGCTTTCTGGAGGGTTTTTTTTAAATCATAAATGGATGTTGAATTTGTCAAAGGCTTTCTCTGCATTTATTGAGATAATCATATGTTTTTTATCTTTCAATTTGTTAATGTGGTGTATCACATCGATTGATTTGTGAATATTGAAGAATCCTTGCATCCCTGAGATAAAGCCCACTTGGTCATGATGTATGATCTTTTTAATATGTTGTTGGATTCTGTTTGCTAGAATTTTGTTGAGGATTTTTGCACCTATGTTCATCAGTGATATTGGCCTTTAGTTTTCTTTTTGTGTGGCAACTTTGTCTGGTTTTGGTATTAGGGTGATGGTGGCCTCATAGAATGTGTTTGGCAGTTTATCTTCCTCTGCAATTTTCTGGAAGAGTTTGAGTAGGATAGGTGTTAGCTCTTCTCTAAGTTTTTGGTGGAATTCAGCTATGAAGCCATCTGGTCCTGGGCTTTTGTTCGTTGGAAGATTTTTGATTACAGTTTCAATTTCTGTGCTTGTGATGGGTCTGTTAAGATATTCTATTTCTTTCTTTTATTTCTTCAGTTTTAGAAGGTTATACTTTTCTAAGAATTTGTCCATTTCTTCCAAGTTGTCCATTTTATTGGCATATAGTTGCCAATAGCAGTCTCATATGATCCTTTGCATTTCTGTGTTATCTGTTGTGATTTCTCTGTTTTAATTTCTAATTTTGTTGATTTGGTTCTTCTCCCTTTTTTTCTTGATTAGTCTGACTAATGGTTTGTCTATTTTATTTATCTTCTCAAAGAACCAGCTTTTAGTTTTGTTGATTTTTGCTATAGTCTCCTTTGTTTCTTTTTCACTTATTTCTGCCCTAATTTTTATGACTTCTTTCTTTCTACTAACCCTGGGGTTCTTCATTTCTTCTTTTTTTAGTTGCTTTAGATGTAAAGTTAGGTTATTTATTTGATTTTTCTCTTGTTTCTTGAGGTAAGCTTGTATTGCTATGAACCTTCCCCTTAGGACTGCTTTTACTGAATCCCATAGGTTTTGGGTTGTCATGTTTTCATTTTCATTTGTTTCTATGCATATTTTGATTTTTAAAAAATTTCTTCTGTGATTTGTTGGTTATTCAGAAGCATGTTGTTTAGCCTCCATATGTTTGTATTTTTAATAGTTTTTTTTCTTTTTCTGTGAAAGTGAAAGTGAAGTCACTCAGTTGTGTCCGACTCTTCTCGACCCCACAGACTGCAGCCCACCAGGCTCCTCTGTCCATGGGATTCTCCAGGCAAGAGTACTGGAGTGGGGTGCCATTGCCTTCTCTGAAAATAAATCCTGCGGCTGCTGCTGCTGCTAAGTCGCTTCAGTCCTGTCTGACTCTGTGCGACCCCACAGACTGCAGCCCACCAGGCTCCTCTGTCCATGGGATTCTCCAGGAAAGAACACTGGAGTGGGTTGCCATTTCCTTCTCCAATGCATGAAAGTGAAAAGTGAAAGTGAAGTCGTCAGTCATGTCTTTTTCTGTAGTTGACATCTAATCTTACCCCATTGTGATCAGAAAAGATGCTTGAAATAATTCCAATTTTTTTTTAATTTACCAAGGCTAGATTTATGGCCCAGGATGTGATCCAACCTGGAGAATGTTCCATGTGCACTTGAGAAAAAGGTGAAATTCATTGTTTTGTGGTGACATGTCCTATAGATATCAATTAGGTCTAACTGGTCCATTGTATCATTTAAAGTTTATGCTTCCTTGCTAATTTTCTGTTTGGTTGATCTATCCATAGGTGTGAGTGGGGTATTAAAGTCACCCACTATTATGTATTACTGTTAATTTCCCCCTTTCATACTTGTTCAGTTAAGTTTGGTTCAGTTAAGTCACTCAGTCATGTCTGACTGTGACCCCATGAATCGCAGCACACCAGGCCTCCCTGTCCATCACCAACTCCCAGAGTTCACTGAGACTCACATCCATCGAGTCAGTGATGCCATCCAGCCATCTCATCCTCTGTCATCCCCTTCTCCTCCTGCCCCCAATCCCTCCCAGCATGAGAGTCTTTTTCAATAAGTCAACTCTTCACATGAGGTGGCCAAGGTACTGGAGTTTCAGCTTTAGCATCATTCCTTCCAAAGAAATCCCAGGGCTGATCTCCTTCAGAATGGACTGTTAGCATTTGCCTTACATGTTGCGATGGTCATATGTTGGGTGCATATATATTTGTAATTGTTATATCTTCTTCTTGGATTGATCCTTTGATCATTATGTGGTGTCCTTCTTTGTCTTTTGGTTGAGACATTCAACCCATTTACATTTAAGGCAATTATTGGTAAGTATAATCCCATTGCCATTTACTTCATTGTTTTGGGTTTGAGTTTATAAACCTTTTCAGTGTTTCCTGTCTAGAGAAGATCCTTTTAGTATTTGTTGAAAAGCTAGTTTGGTGGTGCTGAATTCTCTCAGCTTTTGCTTGTCTGTAAAACTTTTGATTTCTCTTTCATACTTGAATGAGATCCTTCCTGGGTATAGTAATCTGGGTTGTAGGTTTTTTATCTTTCATCACTTTAAGTATGTCCTGCCATTCCCTTATTGCCTGAAGAGTTTCTATTGAAAGGTCAGCTATTTCCACTCACATGCTCAGAGGTAGCCAGATCCCTAAGCAGTGAATCCAATACCTGGAACTACTTTCTCATCCACTGGCAATGACCTAGGATGAGGTAAAACTTATTCTTTGTCTTCATCCTTTTCCTCTTCAATGCCATCTCACTTCCAACCACAATAAAGACATTTATTGATTGACTTTTGTGTGCCTGGCACTCTGCCAAGCCCTGGGATTTTTAAAAACTTTTCCACATCTTACCTCCAAAGCTCAAAACTCTAAGTGGTCCCACTTGTAAACAATATCACATCAACTGTCTTCATATTTAGAAATCAGAAACAGGGTGGCTTTTTTTTTTTTTTTTTTTTGGAGTGAAGGAACCAAATGGCAAGATGGTAGAATGATTAAAAGCATAGGTCCTGTCCTGTCTGGAGTCAGAATCCTCCAAATCAAATTCTTGCTTAAGTACTTCCACAAGCTGTGTGATATTGGCATGCAGTATAACCTCTCTTTGCCTTACTTTCCTCATCAGCAGAGCAGGAATAATTATAATCTATGCACCAAAGAATTGTTGTGAGGAATAAATGAGATAATTTCACATAAGGTGTTATGAACTGAGCCCAGTTCATTAAAAGTGCTTAATAAATATTAGCTATCATTATCCAAGGAACTCAAAATTTGCAAGCTACTTAGGGCCAACTTTGGCTACAAATCAAACATATTTTTTGTGAAGATTGCATGGAAAGACTATTAGTTGCCTAATATCTTTTTTGTGTTAAGCCCTCACACACAGTCATCATTTTAAGTGTATAACTTGGAAGTCCAACAATACATGGGAAGTTAAACTCAGACACTGGGCTTTCAAAACACCACATTTCTGTAAAAAGGAGTTAGCAAACTTTCTCTGTAAAAGGCCAGATGGGAGCTATTTTAGGCTTCACAGGACTGATGGCTTCTGTTGCAAGTACTCAACTCTGCTGCTGTGGGGAAGAACCAGTCATATACACTATGTAAATGAATGGGCATAGTTGTGTTACAATAAAACTTTGTTTCAAAAAGCTGTGGATCAGATTTGGCCCACGGGTCATAGTTGGCCTATCCCTGCTCCAAGTAATTATCCTAGGCTAACAAGATTCTGAGCTTCCCTGGTGGCTCAGCAGTAAAGAATCTGCCTGCAAGCCGGAGACAAGGGTTCAGTCTCTGGGTTGGGAAGATCCTCTGGTGAAGGAAATGGCAACCCACTCCAATATTCTTGCCTGAGAAAACCCATGGACCCATTGGGTCTCAAAGAGTTGAACATGACTTAGCGACAAAAACAACAACAACAACAATGAGGATACTAATGGCCACTTCAGCTGAGCAACCACAGAAGGCAAATAAATTGCAGAGGGGAATAAAGGGAGTGAGAAGAATTGAAGAAATCGGAAAATAAGCAGTGTCTCCTCCAATGACCCTCCCCCATCCTAAATGGTATTAGATTCCTTCCATGACAAGGGAACAGCACGCTCCATTCATTCTCTCCTTCATTTCACAAGTAATGGGGAAGCACTCACCATGCCCAGCCACTATGCTCTGACTTCTAAGGCTAAGTGAAAGCCAACCTAGTCCCTACCTTTGTGACACTTACAGTCTCATCAGGTAGGAATAGGGACCAACATCAGTCAAATAACCACACAAACAAATGGAAACCTGCACCTGTGCTAGGTCCTGCCCAACCTTCCAAGCAGGGGTCTGCTCTAGAAATGGACCTCAAGGTGGGCTTTCCTAAGGAACATAAACCTAAAACTGGAGCTGATATCTGACAAATGAGTTTTAATTAGGGAATAGAGTGGAAGATCACTCCAAGCAAAGGGAACAGAATGGTCTTTTTGATAGTGGAATGTAGAGTGTAATCAAGGAATGAAAATAAGGTAACTGTGACTTGAGTCCAGAGAGCCAGGTGGAACGTGGTGGAGATGGGGCTGGGAAGGGAGGCAGAGGTCAGATCATGCAGGACCAGGTAGAAGCAATCATTTATTTATTTATTCAGCAAATATTTACTGAACACTATGTTAGACTCTGGATACTGTGGTGAATGAGAAAGGCAGACATTAAACAAACACACAAATAAATCTATAATAACTAAGTTCCTTCTCCAGAAGTTCGATGCTCCAAGACTCTGTCCAATGGCCTGATAATATATATATATATATATATATTTAATTTCCTGACTTGTTCCCAAGTTGCAGTTCCAATTTAACCAAGTGCCCTGGTTAGAACTTTATGCAGATGTATTACTCACTCTATTTCTTTTTGGAATTATGAATGGATTTGATATACCATTCCCAGGGCTCTGCCTGTGAAACACTATGTTTCACATTGCTTCCAGGTTATAATAAAGAAGCACTGAAAGTCTCTTTTTTTGGGGTGTGAGCCTCCAGATAGATGTAGTCCCCTTGTGCTGTTCATATTGACAAGTCTATGTGACTAGCCATTGATGGTGCTATCATGGGCAAGACTGTGACTATAGATTAGATCTGAGTATTTGATATATAAATTCAACTGTTTAAATATGAGCTCTTCTTTTTGGTTTGTTACCTGCTTCTCCTACACATTTATTCCTGTGGCAAACTCTGTCAGTACATCCTAGCTTACATTTTTAAGTCTTTAAGAGAAAGAGGGCTTTATTCTAGGGAAGTGCAAGCTTAACAAACACTTTTTGATGTTGATGACTGTGAAAATCTAACAAGACTTTTAAACAATTTCAAAGTGACTTTATTACAATGATACTGTTTCACTCTTAACTCCTTGGCCTATTTTTCTATGAAAGAAGGAAATTAAAATGTCATGAAATGACTTGCTTTATATAAAGCTGGGTTGATTGCTACACAGTACTTGATGTTAGTCTAGGGAGTAAATGGATTATTGGACAATCTCCTCTCCTGTAGCAATTCTAATTCTCAAAGTATAGTTCCCAGATGCTTGGGGGTTTCCATGACCCTTTGGGGGCATTAGAGAGGTCAGAATTACTTTATAATAATACTAAAGTAGGGTTTGCTTTTCCTGGAGTGTTGGCATTTGTACGGATGGTGAAAAGCAGTGGTGAGTAAAACATCTGGTGTGTTAGTGTGAATCAAGGCAGAGGTACAAAACTATATTACTAGTCATTGTATTCTTTACCACCATCCACTTTCAGAAAAAGAAATGCCAGTTTGCTTAGGAATATATTTGATGAAGCAGTATAAATTATAATTACTTTTCATTAAAATGTTATTTTTAACATGTGATTCATTATTATTTTAACTTTTAAATGTCTTAGTTTTACTTTCTAAAACATGGATAGCTATAACTCACACAAACAATACCTTTGGGGTCCTCAATGATTTCTAAGAATGTGAGAGGCTCTTCACACCAAAATATTTGAAAACTGTTGCTCTCTTAACTTGACAAGCATGACTCTTATCAAGACAAGTTTCCTCTTTTAATTATGTGTTGTACACAAACTTTTCACATCTCCAGGTCTATCTCTTGTTTATGACTTCTCAAAAATAATGACAAAGGGCTCTAAGATAGCCTTCTAAAACTGAAACATTCTCCTGTGTGTTCACCCAATTTGTTTCTCCTTACTCTCTCTTACAAAATACCTTGCTCTCTCCTTACTCTCTCTTACAAAATACCATACCTAGTATGGTATTTTGGAAAGAGCGATCTGCATTTTCCAGAATATTGGTGTAGTCTGCAGTGGTAGTTGTGGTTTTTGTCTACCCCAGATACTTCCCCATTGTTCTTTGCCTAATAACATCATTCCCTTCCCTTTAGAGAACCCTCTTCCCATTCCTTGCCTTCCTGGTGAAGCGGTTAATCAAGTGCTCCAGTCTCAACCCCACACTACAAGAATGGGCATGTGATCCAGGCCTGGCCCAACCATAGCACTGCATCAGTGGTAATTGGTCCAAGGGATAGGGCGAATGACCAAGGCTAAGCAAATTGGAATCCTTACCCTAAATTATCTGAAGTACAGGTACTTGTCACTTTGATAATGAGCTGTTAAAGGCATATGATTGGGGCTACTACCCACAAACTTTCCCAACATATAAAGATAGCCCATATATAGAAGGAATCCAAACAGAGACAAGAAGAAATAACGGTGATTAAAGAGAAATTTCTGGCAATGTTGAGTCTTTATTTCAACATCTGAGGCCTGGTTCCTGGCAACTTTTTCCCCTTCAATTCTGCCAGGTACCACAGAGTTATGTGAACAAGTAAATCCACTTTTGTGTTCAAGTTACCTTTCCTGTTGAAAGAGTTTGAAATAGTACATTTGAGGAAGTTACTTAATCTTCTGACTTCAGTTTCCTTATGGGAATACCCACACCCTCACCTCACAGCTTGGGAGGAATTAATGAGACAGTATTAAAACACACTGAAAACTGTAAAGTATTAATCAAGTGTTAAGTATAACAGGCGTCCTTTCTCTCTCAACCCTAGTAGCACAGTGGCTAGCCTTGCTGCTCCAAAACTAATTTTAGACCACTGAGTATACTCATCCCAAATCCTTGGGTCCAAGGATGGTTTAAGACATTCTTAAAATTCCTATGGAAGTCAAGTAAGGTTTAGAACCCTTTGTAACACAGTAATTGTATGTAGAAGTGTCATACTGCATTTAGGCCAGTTCAGGAATCTTGAGGATACCAGGAAACTGTGACAGTTCAAGAATCTTATTGGAGGTCTGGATTAGATCTCAGAGGACTTCAGGAAGTCTAAAACAAAAACCATTGACTCTTCCTGAGTAGGCTGCCAGCCTCAAATAAAGACAGGCTAGAAAGTCTTTAGAAGATTGTCACATGGTAACCAAAGAGGACTCCCACACAACTAAATGCTACTTAATCTGCAGCATAAATGAATGAACAAAAAAATAAATAAATAAAACTCTAATGGTGGGAGGAACACAGCTGAATCATCTATGACAGATGGAATTTGGGGGTGTAGGCGGGGGCTAAATGCTATGAAACATCAGTGGCTTCTACAATGTGCTTGCCAGCTCTAGGTTACCAGGATTATGTTAGCCCAGAGTTCTCTCACTGTGGCCCTGGCTATCCAAGGATTCCATTGGATCGGAACTAAGGTGTTGTCATTCAATGAGTAAGTTAAGTGTTAGTAGCTCAGTCATGTCTGACTCTTTGCAACTCCATGGACTGTGGTCCACCAGGCTGCTCTGTCCATGGGATTCTCCAGGCAAGAATACTGAAGTAGGTAGCCATTCCCTTTGGGGGATCTTCCCAACCTAGGGATCGAACCCAGGTCTCCTGCATTGCAGGCAGATTTTTTACCTTCTGAGCCACAAGGGAAGCCACTAGTGACTACTGTACACTCTGCCTTTTCAGAATATAATATAAAGAAATGAGAGGCCTTCTGGGGGACAGTCTTTGGTTCTGCTTTATTGAAAGAGTGACTTCCTCTTAAATGACTTTTCCATTATTTCTCATCGTCTCTTTAATTGATCTGAATATCTGGCTACAAAACTTCAGTTTCCCAGGTGAGGCTTCCCACCAGGAAGTGGATCATTTCAACGAGAGAGTAATTTTATTTCAAATGTTAAAATAGCAGTCTTCCCCATTCATCTCAAAAAATTCAAGAACAGTAAGACAGGCATTTGCAGTTTATATTCCAGGTAAATATTTTTTACTTTTTTGCTCATTAGCTGAGAAACAAGAATGGCTTTTAATTTTGAAGGAGGATTTGATTATTAACATTCTTTGTATTCAGTTCTGTCAACGACCTGCCAGATGGTCTTGCCTCTAGGGGGAAATGTCTTACTCATCACTCAGCTTTCCTTTTAGTATAGCAATGTGACAAATCTCCTTCCCTTCTGGTAGTCCTTAGGCCCTCTTCTCTGCCACTGGTGAGAATTCATGGGGTTTCAGAAGCATTAAGTTCAGAGAGGAACATAAAATACCTGTTGAAGGCCTGACTTTAAAATATCACTCTACTACACACACACACTGGAGAAGGCAATGGCAACCCACTCCAGTACTCTTGCCTGGAAAATCCGATGGATGGAGGAGCCTGGAAGGCTGCAGTCGATGAGGTCTCAATGAGTTGGACATGACTGAGCAACTTCACTTTCACTTTTCACTTTCATGCATTGGAGAAGGAAATGGCAACCCACTCCAGTGTTCTTGCCTGGAGAATCCTAGGGACGGGGGAGCCTGGTGGGCTGCCATCTATGGGGTCACACAGAGTCAGACACAACTGAAGAGACTTAGCAGGAGCAGCAGCACACACACACACTGGCCCTCAAATGTCATTGGGTTTATTCCCTCTGTTAAAAAACAAATTTAGGGAGTTCCCTGGTGGTCCAGTGTTTAAGACTTTGCCTTCCAATGCAGGGGGGTGTGAGTTTAGTCCCTCGTCATCGAGCTAAGATCCCACATGCTTCATGGCCAAAAAAAACCCCCCAAACATAATACAGAAACAATACTGTAACAAATTCAATAAAGACTTTAAAAATGGTCCACATCAAAATAAATCTTAAAAAAAACTTAATTTCTGAGAATTTTGGTTCACCTGTCTCAGTAGATAGCATTCCCTTTATAACCACACAGGAATCAACTCTACAGTGCCTTGAAGTAAATTTGGAGCATGAAACTTGTAGTTTTATCAGATCAAACTGGAAAAAAGAAAATCAGCTCAGTTCTCCATAGAGCAGGAAACTCGGTGGCCAGGTGAGGCCAGAGCCAGGTTCTAAACAGCCCCCATGACCCAAACCACCTCAGCTTTGGCCCTCTAGAGTGAACAGACGGGAACAGTGAGAGCGAATCAGCCTTTCATTAGCTCTGCCTTTCTGAAAAGCATATTTGTTTGTTTGATATGGGGAAACAACCAGTTAATGTTCTATGCCACTTGGGTGTAGCTTTATTACTTTTTTTATACTTTATTACTTTCTTTTATAATGAGGTGGATTTAGCTGGCACCGGAAGACTGCAGAATCGGAAATACCAAGAAAGGGGGATGGGGGAGTTGGAACAGTCAGCTGCTTCTCTGACAAAAACAAATCTCTATGTTACAAGACCCTGTTACAAGGCCATTTGGCACACTCTGCTTCCTGACCCAACTCAGTCAGATACATTGTAGGCTCCAGGGCACCCCCAACTCACCCCTACCCCTGAAACCTGAATTGTTCTACTTCCATGCATGCCCTCCAGGACTACTTTTCTCATGGAAAATAGAACCAATATTTTAGGAGACAGTATTAGGCAGCACTAGCAAACATTGCAAATATTACTGGAAACAGACACAATGATATGCTGAGGCTAAGGTAAACCTTTGGCTATGACTATTTATGGCTACTTATGACTACAATTTTGACTAGGTTTCTGTTTAATGTTTCAGAAGAGGCCTAAATGGGTGTAAATATCCCTACACAGCACAATTGATAATACGATCTGACTCACTCAAAGGACACATCTTAGAGATATTTGCACCCATTTAGGCCTCTTCTGAAACATTAAGCAAAAACCTACCACTCAATGTGAATATTGGTCCAGAATAAAAATAAGATTTATTGAACTCTTATAAGAGGCTTGACACAGTCAAGTACTTAACACAAATTCCCATTTAATCCTCATACCAACCCTTTGGGGGAGGCATAAATATTAACTCCACCAGTCATTCATTGGAATTTCAAAGTCTGTTGGCAGAACCTGTGCTCTTAACCACTATACTCAGTGGACCGGATCAACATTACTAAAAAAGCATGGGCTGTAGGCTAGTGGTGGTTCATGGACTGCTTGCTACTCATCTGCAATAAGTCAGAAATTAAGACCTAGCTTTTATAAACAATTAGAGCAATGTGACAGTAATTTTTATGTTTCTTGGACCTAATTATTAAAAATTGAGGGCTTGCATTTTCTGTGTCTTTGGTTTTTATCTAATATCATTTTATCGTAATTCATTCTTATTGTATTTTTATTGAGATCTAGCTGGTAGGCTGCAGTCCATGGGGTCGCTGAGAGTCGGACACGACTGAGCGACTTCACTTTCACTTTTCACTTTCATGCACTGGAGAAGGAAATGGCAACGCACTCCAGTGTTCTTGCCTGGAGAATCCCAGGGACGGGGAAGCCTGGTGGGCTGCCAGACATCTATGGGGTCACACAGAGTCGGACACAACTGAAGCGACTTAACAGCAGCAGCAGCAGTTGATGTATTATATGTTTCATGTATACAATATAGTGATTTACAATTTTTAGAGGTTATACTCCATTTATGGTTATTACACAATATTGGCTATATTTCTTATGCTGAATAATATATCCTTGTAGCTTATTTACTTTATACATAGTAGTTTGTACCTCCTCTGCCCCTATATTGCCCCTCCCCCACCCCCACTGGTAAGCACTAATTTGTTCTCAAAGTCTGTGAATCTGCTTCTGTTTTGTTATGTTCACTAGTTTGTTGTATTTTTTAGGTTCCACATATGAGTGATATCATACAGTATTTGTCTTTCTGTCTGATTTATTTCACTTAGCCTAATACCTTCCATGTCCATCCATGTTGTTGCAAATGGAAATCTTTCATTCTTTTTTATAGCTGAGTAATATCATGTCTTCTTTATCAGTTCACCTGTTTGTTGATAGACTAATTTTTTTTTAAAAGCATCATTCCATGATGGATTGGAATTTTTGAAAAAAGAAAAAAACACTGGTCTTTCACCATAGACAGTTTGAGAAGCATATCTTCATGATGACTATTGTAGTAAGAAAAATGGAAGGTAGTGAAGTCTGAGCTTCTTCATGAGGTTTGTGAGAGTTTTATTTCTGTTCTCACCATCCCTCTCTACTTCTCCCTGACAAATTTAATCATCGCTCTGCTGGATTTTAGGAGAACAATAAATAACAGCTCTTTTCCTCTTCCTAGCAACTGAGACAAACACCAGAGTCAGACAGGAGATGAAAATATCAGTTACAAAACTGGGTTGGAAGACATAGCTAAGATGTGGGACCTCAACTGTTTTTCTAATACCTCCTTCCAGCCGTGAATTAAGGATCTTGATTCATCTAGTCACTGGTTCAGGGAGATAAGCTCAGGCCTTCTCCCATAAGCTAAGAGAAGATCACAATAAAACCCTTAAACAGAAGACGTAGAAACGGCACAGCAGAGCACTCTCAGTCTCTTCTCAAAAACTCATTACCCAGATAAAACTTTCTTCACTTGACAGGGCATAAGGGAGGGTCAAGGAGGAAGACCATGGGCATCCCTCTAGTCTATGTTACCTCAAAAAAAAAAGTGAGGTTAAGGGAACAGAGTTCTTTAACAGATGTCATTTCTGTTCAGTTCAGTTGCTCAGTCCTGTCTGACTCTTTGTGACCCCATGGACTGCAGCACGCCAGGCTTTGCTGTCCATCACCAACTCCTGGAGTTTACTCAAACTCATGTCCATTGAGTCAGTGATGTCATCCAACCATCTCATCCCCTGTCATCCCCTTCTCCTCCCCCATTCAATCTTTCCTAGCATCAGGGTCTTTTTCAATGAATCAGTTCTTCATATCATGAGGCCAAAGTATTGGAGTTTCAGCTTCACCATTGGTCCTTCCAATGAATATTCAAGACTGATTTCCTTTAGGATGGACTGCTTGGATCTCCTTGCAGTCTAAGAGACTCAAGAGTCTTCTCCAACACCACAGTTCAAAAGCATCAGTTCTCTGGTGCTCAGCTTTATTTACAGTCTAACTCTCACATCAATACATGACCACTGGAAAAACCATAGCTTTGACTAGATGGACCTTTGTTGGCAAAGTAATGTTTCTGCTTTTTAATATGCTGTCGAGGTTGGTCATAACTTTCCTTCCAAGGAGTAAGCATCTTTTAATTTCATGGCTACAGTCACCATCTGCAGTGATTTTGGAGCCCAGAAAAATTGTCTGTCACTGTTTCCATTGTTTCCCCCATCTATTTCCCATGAAGTGATGGAACCAGATGCCATGATCTTAGTTTTCTGAGTGTTGAGTTTTAAGCCAACTTTTTTACTCTCCTCTTTCACTTTCATCAAGAGGCTCTTAAGTTCTTTGCTTTCTGTCATCAGGGTGGTGTCATCTGCATATCTTAAGTTATTGATATTTCTCCTGGCAATCTTGATTCCAGCTTCTGCTTCATCCAGTCCAGCACTTCTCATGACATACTCTGCATATAAGTTAAATAAGCAGCATGACAATATACAGCCTTGATGTACTCCTTTCCAAATTTGGAACCTGTCTGTTGCTCCATGTCCAGTTCTAACTGTTGCTTCTTGACCTGCATACAGATTTCTCAGGGTGCAGGTCAGGTGGTCTGGTATTCCCATCTTTTTAAGAATTTTCCACAGTTTGTTGTGATCTACACAGTCAAAGTCTTTGGCATAGTCAATAAAGCAGAAGTAAATGTTTTTCTGGAACTCTCTTGCTTTTTTGATGATCCAATGGATGTTGACAATTTGATCTCTGGTTCCTCTGCCTTTTCTAAATCCAGCTTGAACATCTGGAATTTCATGGTTCACATATTGCTGAAGCCTGGCTTGGAGAATTTTGAGCCTTATTTTGCTATTGTGCCAGATAAGTGCAATTGAGTGCAGTTTGAGCATTCTTTGGCATTGCCTTTCTTTGGGATTGAAATGAAAACTGATCTTTTCCAGTTTTAGCAAACACCCTCTTCCAACAACACAAGAGAAGACTCTACACATGGACATCACCAGATGTCAATACCAAAATCAGATTGATTGTATTCTTTGCAGCCAAAGTTGGAAAAGCTCTATACAGTCAGCAAAAACAAGACAGGGAGCTGACTGTGGCTCAGATCATGAACTCCTTATTGCCAAATTCAGACTGAAATTGAAGAAAGTAGGGAAAACCACTAGACCATTCAGGTATGACCTAAATCAAATCCTTTACGATTATACTGTGGAGATGGCAAATGATTCAAAGGATTAGATCTGATAGACAGAGTGCCAGAAGAAATGGACAGAGGTTTGTGACATTGTACGGGAGGCAGTAATAAAGATCATCCCCAAGGAAAAGAAATGCAGAAAGGCAAAATGGTTGTCTGAGGAGGCCTTACAAATAGCTGTGAAAAGAAGAGAAGCAAAAGCCAAAGGAGAAAAGGAAAGATATACCCATTTGAATGTGGAGTTCCAAAGAATAGCAAGGAGAGATAAGAAAGCCTTATCCAGTGCTCAGTGTAAAGAAATAGAGTCAAACAATAGAATGGGAAAGACTAGAGATCTGTTCAAGAAAATTAGACACCAAGGGAACATTTCATGCAAAAGTGGGTACAATAAAGGACAGAAACAGTATAGACCTAACAGAAGCAGAAGATTATTAAGAAGAGGTGGCAAGAATACACACAAGAACTATACAAAAAAGAACTTCATAACCCAGATAATCACGATGGTGTGATCACTCACCTAGAGCCAGAAATCCTGGAATGTGAAGTCAAGTGGGCCTTAAGAAACATCACTACGAACAAAGCTAGTGGAGGTGATGGAATTCCAGTTGAGCTATTTCAAATCCTAAAAGATGTCATTTACTTATTCATTAACTGCCCATCTCTGATATTCTACTAAAATATACCAAATCTCTTTCTATGATTTTCATTTTTCCCGTTATCTAAACAGCTTTTGAAAGTCTATCTATACCAGAGAAGCCTTGAAAAAGTGTCAGTAACTCCCTATTAAAGCTCCTTTGCTCAACTCTCTGGCAAACGCACTTACCTTCTTATTTACACTCAGTGAAAATATGTAACTCCTTACATTAATGTCAGGTATCAGTATTTCAAGTTCTGAATTTGTTTACTATATTTCTGCACCATTAGAAATTGCCTGAGGGCAGAGTATCCTAACTATGCTTATTTGCTACCACTCAGTGTATCAGTGAAGTCGCTCAGTTGTGTCTGACTCTTTGCGACCCCATGGACTGTAGCCTATCAGGCTCCTCCCTCCATGGGATTTTCCAGGCAAGAATACTGGAGTGGGTTGCCACCAAGAGGTATTTAATAACTGGTTTGATGAGGATGCAAATGATGGTAAAGATGTCTCTCTTGGTTTGCACTGAAGTCCTGAACCTTGGGTGATAAACCAGTTTTCCCACTTCTACTCTTGTTTTCTGGTAATACCTGATTTGCAACCTTTGTCCCAGCCAAATAATTTTTCAACAACATACTAATGTTAGGGAAATTAGATGTCTTTCATAAAATATGGGACTTAATTTCTTTTAAATTAAATTCTCCGATGGAGTAATCCTTAATGTACAGTATTTGTATTGTTGGATACATTTACAGAGCCATCACAACTCTGTGGTATGGTCAATATCATCTTCTAATGCTTCCACTCTTCTCTCCCTCCCTGCACTCTTTGTCACTGATCCTCCTCGGTATCTGGAGTTCTCATGGCACCTCACGTGGCACTTTCCAAGGCTGCTCTCATGGTTTTCTTCTCAGATTTGCCCTCTCTGCCTGCATTATAGACCTTTGCATCCCACTCTTCTGTCAGTCCTCTTTAAAAGACCCTGTTGCATTTTAACATGGGCATTCTGTAGCAAACTCTTCCCTCAAAGAAGTAACATTAGCAGTGGGAATGTCATAAATTAATGCAGATTGCTAGGGGGACATCAGGGAGCAGGGAGACTTTTAATCACCCTTTAGAGCACAACATGTAGGTGGTTACCTACATGTAAGACCAAGTCTATGAATTAATATCTGTATCACTTCGGATAAGTACATAATTACACTTTAATGGATGAGCTATATATTCACATATATGGATATGAATGTGACTTGCATAAGTGGATGTCTGTGCAACCCCCTCATTAGGACATCAATAAAAACTTCTTCCTTGCTCACCTGGTACCCCTAGTTTCTGGCAGGAAGGAAAGCGCATCCATGTTGTGATCATAAAATTACTACTTTCTTAAAAAAAAAAAAAAAAACTCTGCTATATATAAACTTAAATTAAATAGTTATCTGAATCGCTGAATCTTGGTACTATAAAATTGGCCAGTCTGGAATGCACCCACCACCATCTACCACTTAGAAACTTGGAAACCTCATCTTCAAGCCTCCTTTGAACTAAAAACTGGCTTGGCTTAAAGCGGACCCTCTGAATAACTCTTCATACAAAACAGCTTCCCTCACCCTTGATTAGATTCATGGTCCTAGGAAGCTCCAGACCAGCTTGGGAGCCCAAGGAAACTAACAGAGATCATTCTGTTGTTTTTGAGATTGCACCCAAGTATTGCATTTTAGATTCTTTTGTTGACTATAGGGCTACTCCATTTCTTTTAAGGGATTCTTGCCAACAGTAGATATAATGGCCATCTGAATTAAATTCACCCCTTCCAGTCCATTTTAGTTCACTGCTTCCTAAAATGTTGATATACACTCTTGCCATCTCCTGTTTCACTACTTCCAATTTGCCTTGATTCATGGACCTCCCATTCCAGGTTCTCAGTGTGTGTGTGTCTCTCTCTGTATGTGTATGTCTCTCAGTGTGTGTGTCTCTATGTGTCTCTGTGTGTCTCTCAGTGTTTGTGTCACTCTCGCAGTGTGTCTGTCTTTCTGTGTGTGTGTGTTTCGCTAAGTGTGTGTGTGTGTCTCTCTCTGTATGTGTATGTCTCTCAGTGTGTGTGTGTGTCTTTCAGTGTGTGTGTATTTATGTGTCACTCTGTGTGTTTCTCGGGGTTTGTGTCTCTCTCAGTGTGTATGTCTCTCAGTGTGTGTTTTTCTCTCAGTGTGTGTTTCTCTCTCTCAGCATGGAAGTCTCTCTCTCAGTGTGTAAGTGTGTCTCTGTCTCAGTGTGTGTGAGTGGTGATACCTACCAAGGTATTGTGGTAGGTGTTCCTAACCCCCACTTCCAACCCTTTTCATACTGTTCATGAGGTTCTCAAGGCAAGAATACTGAAGTGGTTTGCCATACCCTTCCCCAGTGGACCATGTTTTGTCAGAACTCTCCACCACTACCCATCCATCTTGGGTGCCCCTACACAGCATGGCTCACAGTTGACAGTGAAAGATGAACTCCCCAGGTCAGTAGGTGTCCAATATGCTACTAAAAAAGAGTGCAGAAATAACTCCAAAAAGAATGAAGAGACGGAACCAAAGCAAAAACAACACCCAGTTGTAGATGTGACTGGTGATGGAAGTAAAGCCCAATTCTATAAAGAACAACATTGCATAGGAACCTGGAATGTTAGGTCCATGAATCAAGGCAAATTGGAAGTAGTGAAACAGGAGATGGCAAGAGTGTATATCAACATTTTAGGAATCAGTGAACTAAAATGGACTGGAAGGGGTGAATTTAATTCAGATGACCATTATATCTACTGTTGGCAAGAATCCCTTAGAAGAAATGGAGTAGCCCTATAGTCAACAAAAGAGTCCAAAATGCAATACTTGGGTGCAATCTCAAAAACAACAGAATGATCTCTGTTCATTTACAAGGCAAACCATTCAATATCATAGTAATCCAAGTCCATGCCCCAACCACTAATGCTGAAGAAGCTGAAGTTAAACAGTTCTATGATGACCTACAAGACCTTCTGAAACTAACACCCAAAAAAGATGTCCTTTTCATCTTAGGAGATTGGAATGCAAAAGTAGGAAGTCAAGAGATATCTGGAGTAACAGGCAAGTTTGGCCTTAGAGTACAAAATGAAGCAGGACAAAGGCTAACAGAGTTTTGCCAAGAGAACACACTGGTCATAGCAAACACCCTCTTCCAACAAAACAAGAGACAACTCTACACATGGACATCACCAGATGGTCAATACCAAAATCAGATTGATTATATTCCTTGCAGCCAAGTATGGAAAAGCTCTATACAGTCAGCAAAAACAAGACTGGGAGCTGACTGTGGCTCAGATTATGAAATCCTTATTACCAAATTCAGACTGAAATTGAAGAAAGTAGGGAAAACCACTAGCCCATTCAGGTATGACCTAAATCAAATCCCTTACAATTATACAATGGAAGTGACAAATGATTCAAGGGATTAGATCTGATACACAGAGTGCCTGAAGAAATGGACAGAGATTCATGACATTGTACAGAAGGCAAGGATCAAGATCATCCCTAAAAAAAAGAAATGCAAAAAGGCAAAATGGTTGTCTGAATAGGCCTTACAAATAGCTGTTAAAAGAAAAGAAGCAGAAAGCAAAGAAGAAAAGGAAAGATATACCCATTTGAATGCAGAGTTCCAAAGAATAGCAGGGAGAGATAAGAAAGCCTTCCTCAGTGATCAATGCAAAAAAATGGAGGAAAACAATAGAATGGGAAATACTAGTGATCTCTTCAAGTAAATTAGAGATACCAAGGGAACATTTCACGCAAAGATGGGCACAATAAAGGACAGAAATGGTATGGACCTAACGGAAGCAGAAGATGTTAAGAAGAGGTGCAAGAATACACAGAACTATACAAAAAAGAACTTCATGACCCAGATAATCATAATGGTATGATCACTCACCTAGAGCCAGACATCCTGCAATGTGAAGTCAAGTGGGTCTTAGGAAGCATCACTACAAACAAAGCTAGTGGAGGTGATGAAATTCCAGTTGAGCTATGTGAAGTCCTAAAAGATGATGCTGTTAAAGTGCTGCACTCAATATGACAGCAAATTTGGAAAACAGCATTGGCCACAGGACTGGAAAAGGTCAGTTTTCATTCCAGTCTCAATGAAAGGTAATGCCAAAGAATGTTCAAACCACCACACAATTGCACTCAACTCACATGCTACCAAAGTAATGCTCAAAATTCTCCAAGACAGGTTCAACAGTACATGAACTGAGAACTTTCAGATGTTCAAGCTGGATTTAGAAAAGGCAGAGCAACCAGAGATCAAATTGCCAACATCCGTTTTATTATTGAAAAAGCAAGAGAGTTCCAGGAAAATATCTGTTTCTGCTTTACTGACTACACCAAAGCCTTTGACTGTGTGGATCACAACAAACTGTGGAAAATTCTGAAAGAGATGGGAATACCAGACCACCTGACCTGCTTCCTGAGAAATCTGTATGCGGGTCAAGAAGCAACAGTTAGAATCGGACATAGAACAACGGACTGGTTCCAACTTGGGAAAGGAGTACGTCAAGGGTATATATTGTCACCCTGCTTATTTAACTTATATGCAGAGTACATCATGCAAAATGCTGGGATGGATGAAGCACAAGCTGGAATCAAGATTGCTGGGAGAAATATCAATAACCTCAGATACACAGATGACATCATCCTTATGGCAAATGGTGAAGAAGATGAACTCTTGATGAAAGTGAAAGAGGAGAGTGAAAAAGTTGGCTTAAAACTCAACATTCAAGAAGCTAACATTATGTCATCTGGTCCCATCACTTCATGGCAAATAGATGGGGAAACAATGGGAACATAAACTTTATTTTCTTGGACTCCAAAATCACTGCAGATGGTGACTGCAGCCATGAAATTAAAAGATGCTTGCTTCTTGGAAGAAAAGCTATGACCAAACTTGGCAGCATTTTAAAAAGCAGACATAACTTTGCCTACAAAGGTGCATATAGTCAAAGCTATGGTTTTTCCAGTAGTCATGTGTGGATTGAGAGTTGGACCATAAGACCATAAAGAAAGCTGAGCACCAAAGAATTGATGCTTTTGAACTGTTGTGTTGAAGACTCTTGAGAGTCCCTTGGACTGCAAGGAGATCCAACCAGTCCATCCTAAAGGAAATCAGTCCTGAATATTCATTGGCAGGACTGATGCTGAAGCTGAAACTCCAATACTTTGGCCACATGATGTGAAGAACTGACTCATTGGAAAAAACCCTGATGCTGGCTCAATGAAGGCAGGAGGAGAAGGGGAAGACAAAGGATGAGATGGTTGGATGGCATCACCGACTGGATGGACATGAGTTTGAACAAGCTCTGGGAATTGGTGATGGATAGGGAAGCCTGGCATGTCCATGGGGTCACAAAGAGTGAGACACAACTGAGCGACTGAACTGAACTTCCAACCCTGTGGCCTGATACCATTTGCTATTATTTCATTTGTGTTTTGTTTATGTCTATAACTCAGATGAATAGGGACATTTATAATAGAAAAAAAAAAAAAGATTACTGGCTGTCTCCAATGGAAACTATGCATTGTTTAGAGCAGATTCTTCTGAGTTATCTGATCCAGTCTTTCATTTTCTTGGAGCTATTTTTAAACCTCTGCAAGTTGGAGATAAATGGTAGCAATGAATAATAATCCTTGTCCACAGACATAGAAGTAAATTCTGTCTTGGGAAAATTTGTTGACATTCCTCCTCCTACCCACCCTCCATGGAAAAAAAACAGTTTCCCATCTCTTTATAAATTCATTTCAATATCATCTCTTTACTCCATATAAAGGTGTGCATCTTTGACTACTCCTTTGAACTGGTTGTAGCATCTTACCAGCTCTCTCATTAATAACAAGTTAAATAAAATTAACACATTCATTCTATACCTGTAGGAGAGTCATGATTAACCTGTGTAAGCTTCTTACGGGCAGAGGCTCTCCTAGACCTGGAGTGGTAATCGCTTCCGTTCCCTGGCTCTAGACCCAGGGCAAATTACTTACCATTGTGCATCAAGACCCACCTATGGGATAGAATAGGTTTCCATAATGACTCAAAAGGTAAAAAATCTGCCTGCAATGCAAGAGATCGAAGTCAATTGAACCTTCCCCAAACAGAATTTGTCCAGGTTTGATCCCTGGGTTGGGAAGATCCCCTGGAGAAGGGAATGACTACCTACTCCAGTATTCTTGCCTGGAGAATCCCATGGACAGAGAAACCTCGTGGGCTACAATCCATGGGGTCCCAAAGAGTTGGACACGACTGACCGACTTTCACACACACACATGGGCTAGAATAAGAATGCGTTCTCTGTCTATCTGAAGGGCTTGCCACAAAAACAAAATGAGTCTGTACATAGAAAAGAATTATAAATCTAGAAAGTGTTCAGTGTAGAGTCTTCATCTTTTCCCTCACGTCCCAGAGTAAATGTTGCTCACACTTTAAGACTCAGCATAATTCTTGCCTGCTTTAGTCACTTTTCTCTCAATTCATATTGTATTTTTTAAAGATTTATTAATTCATTTATTTTAATTTTGGCTGTGCTGGGTCTTTGTTGCTGCACTTGGGCTTTCTCTAGTTGCTGTGAGCAGGAGCTACTCTTTGCTGTGGTGCATGGGCTTCTCATTCCTGTGGCTTCTTTGTTGCTGAAGAGCACAGGCTCTAGGCGCATAAGCTTCAGTAGATGCAGAATATGGGCTCAGCAGTTGTGGCTTTCAGGCTCTAGAGCACGGGCTTAGTAGTTGTGGCCCATGGCTTAGTTGCTCTGCGGCATGTGGGATCTTCCTGGAACAGGTATTGACCTGTGTCCTTTCCATTGCAAGGCAGATTCTTAAGCACTGGACCACCAGGGAAGCCCTTCATATTGTATTTACATGAGTTTATATGAGCAATAGCATACCAATCATTATTTATTCCCCTCTAATGAGCTCGTGTGGGTTAATTTCATCTCATCAGGTAGATTTAAGATTGTTTACAGCTAGGACAATGCCCTAAACTTGCTTTGCATTCCCTGCTGCATCTAGCACTGTTAGATTCCTGATATGATAGATTCCTTGACTGAAATGGAATATTATTCTGATGTAAACATAGTACCTACCTTGGAGAGAGTATGCACTCAATTGAAGATGATGATGACGTTGAATACAATCACACCAATCATTGTCAATTAAAAATTTATACAGTAGAAAAGATGATTCAGGAATATTCTGCCTTCAGAAAAGAAGGAAGATGATAAGAAGAGCTAATTTGAATAGAAGTATTATGAAATGTTTGGCACTATTGTAAACACTGTACATATATTAATCCACTTGAGACTCACAACAACCCTATGAGGTAGGTACCCTCATTCCCCATTTTACAAATGAGGAAACTGACACATAAGGAAATTAAAGAACTTGACCCAAGGTCACCCAGCTAGTGAGTGAAGACTGGCTCCAGAGTCTGGACTATTAACTACTATGATAAGAAGAAGAAACATGAGATACAAAAGAGTTTTGGGGGTCAGTGAGTTTTATCAATATACTATTTTTATATGATATACATGGTAGTCTTTTGATTGTGAGAAAAAGGAATTACAATAAGAAGGCAGAAATGAACAAGAAAGAAAGATGTTAGCAGGTAAGAAACAACAGTAATGATAATCATCAGGTCACCTTGAGAATATATGACCTTGGGTGAGTCATTTGACTTCTTAGAGAGATTTTTGTGGGTATGATATGAGATACTTTATTCAAAGTGCATAAAGCAGTGCCTGGCACTTAGTAAGCACTCAGTAAATGGCATTGTTATTATCTTTTAAAATTGTCATTATCTATTACTATTATTAACCACAGTAGATGAAAACAGCTTACCTTATTATTGTCAAGTCTGGAACCTCACGCTACTTGTAGACTAACAAATTAACTTGCTGCAGGTTCCTAGATGCTGGCAGAAGACAGGAGAGACTAGTGGTTCGATGATAAAGTATTTTACTTACACCAAGCAACATGAGCATCTGTGTTTTTGTATGAGTTCCCTTTGCCCTCAGTTCCCACGGGGTTGACATGTGAGAACACAGGCAGATATTGAGCACACAATGGATGTGAACCATTGTTGAGGAACTCTGAGCTTGGGGGATTTATAGCTTGGATAGTAAGCGGTAAGCAAGCCTGCTCTGTGTCCAGGAAGAGAAATTGCCTCATCTTGCAAGGTTGTGTGCAAAATCACAATTCTGAGAAATGGCCCAAGTAAAGAGCAGTCAGGGCTTTGTGTGATTGGCTTACCCAGCAAGAACATGAAGGAACACTCAGGGGTTATGGCAGATTGTTTCTTATAATCATCATCATCATCATCAATTACTATTATAAATCAGGGGAAAAGAAGATGACTTCTTATCTTTTTTTCCCATTTATATCTGCACACTTTTCTTACTATACCTTCTTACTTTGGGCCCTGACTTTGGTCTTTTGGGGGATCATGTAATGAAATAACTCAAGTAAAAAGAAGTCTGTCCTCTTAACCTTTCCAATTTCCTTGTCATGACTGTAGACTTAGGCTCCTCTGACTCTTGCTTCCTATTTTATTAATCCTCCAACCTGAGACATACAGACTTTTACTTTCGTTTCTTGCTCTGAATTAAGACATTTTGAAAGGACATTAATTTCGTGGCTCCAGAACAGGCCTGGTATCTTCCAGAATAATAGCTCATGCTGGAAATATTACTTTCTCAGCATGGACATGAATAAAGTGTTGAATTTCAAACAAGATGTGGCTTTCTCCAAAATGAGCTTTGAAATGTTATGATCAGATAATCACAATGGTGTGATTACTCACCTAGAGCCAGACATCCTGGAATGTGAAGTCAAGCGGGCCTTAGGAAGCATCACTACGAACAAAGCTGGTGGAGGCAATAGAATTCCAGTTGAGCTATTTCAAGTCCTGGAAGATGATGCTGTGAAAGTGCTGCACTCAATATGCCAGCAAATATGGAAAACTCAGCAGTGGCCACAGGACTGGAAAAGGTCAATTTTCATTCCAATCCCAAATAAAAGCAATGCCAAAGAATGCTCAAACTGCCACACAATTGCACTCATCTCACACACTAGTAAAGTAATGCTTAAAATTCTCTAAGCCAGGCTTCAGCAATACATGAACTGTGAACTTCCAGATGATCAAGCTGGTTTTAGAAAAGGCAGAGGGACCAGAGATCAAATGGCCAACATCTGTTGGATCATCAAAAAAGCAAGAGAGTTCCAGAAAAACATCTATATCTGCTTTATTAACTATGCCAAAGCCTTTGACTGTGTAGATCACAATAAACTGTGGAAAATTCTGAAAGAGATGGGAATACCAGACCACCTGACCTGCCTCTTGAGAAACCTATATGCAGGTCAGGAAGCAACAGTTAGAACTGGACATGGAACAACAGACTGGTTCCCAATAGGAAAAGAAGTACGTCAAGGCTGTATGTTGTCACCCTACTTATTTAACTTATATGCAGAGTACATCATGAGAAATGCTGGGCTGGATGAAGCACAAGCTGGAATCAAGATTGCCAGAACAAATATCAATAACCTCAGATATGCAGATGACACCACCCTTATGGCAGAAAGTGAAGAAGAACTAAAGAGCCTCTTGATGAAAGTGAAAGAGGAGAGTGAAAAAGTTTGCTTAAAGCTCAACATTCAGAAAACGAAGATCATGGCATCTGGTCCCATCACTTCATGGGAAATAGATGGGGAAACAGTGAAAACGGTGGCTGACTTTATTTTGGGGGGCTCCAAAATCACTGCAGATGGTGACTTAAGCCATGAAATTAAGAGACGCTTACTCCTTGGAAGGAAAGTTATGACTAACCTAGATAGCATATTCAAAAGCAGAGGCATTACTTTGCCAACAAAGGTCTGTCTAGTCAAGGCTATGGTTTTTCCAGTGGTCATGTATGGATATGAGAGTTGGACTGTGAAGAAAGCTGAGTGCCGAAGAATTGATGCTTTTGAACTGTGGTGTTGGAGAAGACTCTTGAGAGTCCTTTGGACTGCAAGGAGATCCAACCAGTCCATCCTAAAGTAGATCAGTCCTGGGTGTTCATTGGAAGGACTACTGTTGAAGCTGAAACTCCAGTACTTTGGCCACCTCATGCGAAGAGTTGACTCATTGGAAAAGACTCTGATGCTGGGAGGGATTGGGGGCAGGAGGAGAATGGGACGACAGAGGATGAGATGGTTGCATGGCGTCACCGACCCAATGCACCGGGGTTTGGGTGGACTCCGGGAGTTCGTGATGGACAGGGAGGCCTGGCCGGCTGCGGCTCATGGGATTGCAAAGATTCAGACATAACGAATGAACTGAATTGATCAGCATAAATTTCACTGGGCTACCTCGAATAGCTGTTTGCATTTCACTGGCTAGTAAATGTGCTTAGCACTATCACACTACAATATCCATTAGAAATGCTTTTCTAAATCATAATCAAAAAGTGTTAGTGGGAAAACAGAACTTAAATGTTGGTCATATTAGTTTCTTAGGGATGCTGTAAAAAAAGTAACAAACTAGGATACCTAGAAACAACAGAAACTCATTCTCTCTCAGCCCCTAAGAAAGATGATTCCTTGTCTCTTCCAGGTTCTGGTAGCCCCAGGCATTCCTTGGTTTGTAGCTTCATAACTCAAATCTTTGCCTCCGTCTTCACATGGCATTCTCCCTGTGTGTCTCTATTCTCCTCTTATAAAGATACCAGTCATGTTGAATTAAGGGTACACTCTACTCCAGTATGACCTCATATTAACTAATTACATTTGCAATGACTCTTTTATCGATATAAGATCACATCTGAGATACTGGGAGGTAGGATTTCAACATATTTTTTGAGGCAAACAATTCAACTCATAACATCGACTAATCTAATTCCTTCGTTTTACAGATAATAAAAATGAAGCCAAGAAGGTTATAAGGTACCCATGGTCACTGCCCTTCAAATTCCAAGTCTTTCTGGATTTGGGACCCTTCCCCATCTTCTGCTTTAAGAACTGTGAGAGCCTTCACACCTTGCCTAACTCCCTGAACTTGTTCTTTTTGCTGGCTTTGAATATCTGATTCTTCCCTTTGCTGAGTCACATTCTGTTGAATGACCCTTGTCCTGATGTCATCCATGCCCCAACGTGTAGGCCATGGGAGGCAGTCTCCATGTTTCTGAATTCTCCAGGGTGAAGAGACAATAGGCTATGGAGACCATTTGTGAATTTGCTTCAGAAACATTGAGTCAAAAAACGAACTTCTTGGAGAGCATGTGGGCCAGTAGAAAATTAATATAGAGAGTACTCACACATGGGAGAATTTACTATTGAAAGTCCTCTTGAAATGGAAGGCAAGACGTACCTATAAAATTTGAAATGATACAAAAGAAAACTAACACTTCTGAAAAAGGCCTTTTTTTTCCAGACTATCACAGGGCAAGTATGAGCAAGTAAAATCTTTGGACCATTTCTCATCTTAAAGCCTTTTCCTGGCTCTAGAGATTTGCTCATGTTCCTCTGGGATTGTAAAATGCACGGGTGATTCAGAGCTTCTTTCACTGGATTAATGGTTCAAAAACCAAACCCTCTAGGTGTACAAACTTTCCCTCAGTTTCCTGGGGATTTTTTTCCCCTTACTTCATGCTGAAGGTATTTATCTTATGAACTAATTAGGAGATGTTTATCTTTTCATCTTAACTGAAAAATACCTTTCTAAAGATTATACCAAGTTCATACCTATCACTGAATGCACTTCATGGCATTGTTTTATGACACTGAAACATGCTTATCACCTTAAAACCTCTCTTGCTGCATTTAGATTCTGAAAATGTCAACTGCACAAAGAGGGGAAGAAAGACCTAGGGTTGATAATTAGCTGAAGTCTTCCAGTTTAGAGAAAGATCATAGCACACTCAAGATCCAAGGGAATTTTTAAACAAACAAACAAACAAACAAAAATGCATTTCCACAGCACTCATTTTTGCCTCTGGGCTTCTCAGGTGGCTTAGTGGTAAAGAATCTGCCTGGCAAAGCAGGAGCCCCAGAAGATGCGGGTTCTTTACCTGGGTCGGGAAGATCCCCTGGAGGAGGAAATGGCAACCCACTCCAGTATTCTTGCCTGGAGAACCCCACGGACAGAGGAGCCTGGCAGGCTATAGTCCATGGGGTTAGAAAAAGTCAGACACAACTGAACATGCATGCATTTTTTACCTCTAGAATTATCACATTTCAAAATTAAGGGCAACTAGCAGGATTACTTAGGTCACTCCTGCTTGTTGGGATAGAATTGGTCCACCAACTCTACCATATCTGCCATTCATAATTTTGGGTTAAAAAGAAAAACAGAGTGTGGCCTTCCTTCACTATCCATATTAAGCCTGTTATTAGCAGAAGTGTGCACGCTAAGTTGCTTCAGTCATGTACGACTCTTTGTGACTCCACAGACTGCAGCTCACCAGGCTCCCCTGTCCATGGGATTCTCCAGGCAAGAATACTGGGCTGGGTTGCCGTGCCCTCCTCCAGGAGATCTTCCCAACCCAGGAATCAAATCAGTTTCTCTTACACCTCCTGCATTGGCAGGCGGGTTACTAACCACTAGTGTTCTTAACCACTAGTGCTACCTGGGAAGCCCCACTGGCAGAAGCCTACCCCATTCAAAAATAGATACATGCCTAATGGTTGCCAGAGACTAGGGGAAGGGAAGGGGAGTTGTTTAATGAGTAGGGGTTTCCCCCACCATGCAAAAGTAGAGCATTCTGATGAAATCTTTTGTAAGCTAAAATGGCATACAGCGAAGAAGCAATTACCTGAGATGCATCTGATTAATGGACTCACAAAATAATTCAAGATAAAGCACAGATGCCTATAGACACAGTTCAAAGCTATGGCAGCTTGATGCTAAGATTCTGAGTTGTTATTCCAGGGGAAGGAGCTTGGTGGGACCCCTTAGCCTGTTCAGATGCATTGCCTCTATAACGGTTGGCTGCAAAACAAACTTTGAATGCCATTTTTTTGTGTGTGTGTGAAACTGAAAACCCTGTTTGCATTTCTTTTGGTTATCAAAAACATGTACTAATGTAGGCCTTTCATAAAAGTGAAGTGGTGTAAAGCAAAATTTTGAAAACCGGGAGACACCTGTTAAGAAGTTCCACTTTTGCAAGATGAAAAAGCTCTGGAGATCTCTTATATAACAATGTAAACCTACTTAATGCTACTGAACTGTACACTTAAAAATGGTTAAGGTGGGGGACTTACCTGGTGGTCCAGTGGTTAGGAATCCACCCTGAAATGCAGGGGACATGGGTTTGATCCCTGCCCAGGGAACTAAGATCTCACATGCTGAAGAGCAACTAAGGCTGTGCACCATCACTACTGAACCTGCGTGCTCCAGAGTCCATGTGCCTCAATAAAAGAGCCTGAATGATCCAATGGAGATCCTACATGCTGCAACTAAGACCCAACGCAGCCAAATAAATAAATATTCTTTTAATGGCTAAGATGGTAAATTTTGTTATGTGTTCTTTTACCATAATTAAAAATAAATTTAATTAATTAAAAATAGATGAGCTACTGTGATTGATACTTTTGAACTGTGGTGCTAGAGAAGACTCTTGACAGTCCCTTGGACAGCAAGCAGATAGAACCAGTCAGTCCTAAAGGAAATCAACCCTGAATATTCATTGGAAGGACTGATGCTGAAGCTGAAGCTCCAATCCTTTGGCCACCTGATGTGAAAAGCAGACTCATTGGAAAAGACCCTGATGCAGGAAAGATGAAGGTAGGAGGAAAAGGGGGTGACAGAAGATGAGATGGTTGGATCGCATTGCCAACTCAATGGACATGAGTTTGAGCAAACCCTGTAGTATGGTGAAGGACAGGGAAGCCTGGAGTGCTGCAGCCCATAGGGTCGCAGAGTCAGGTACAACTTAGCAACTGAACAACAACTGGGATTGAATAAGAGCCTGAAAGCCTCCGCTACACAAAAACCTCTCCCAAACTACCTACTTAAGTAGTTAACACTCCACCTATCCTCAGTTAGAGTTCCTCTTTCAAGTAAAAAATTTTCTAGATAAAATCCCCATTTAAACTGCACAGAGATTTGCAAAAAGGGGAAGGAATGGTTTGTTGTTGTTTAGTCAATAAGTCATGTCCAACTCATCCTATGGACTGTTGCCCGCCAGACTCCTCTGTCCATGGGATTTCCCAGACAAAAATACTAGAGTGGGTTGCCATTTCCTCCTCCAGGGGATCATCCCAAACCAGGGATTAAACCTGTGTCTTCTGCATTGGCAGGTGGATTCTTTACCATTAAGCCAAGGAAACCCAAAGGGATGACTATATAACTGTTAAACTAGTTTATTTAAGATGTATACATAATAAATTAGAACATAAAGCTAGATGGTATTTGTTGGAGGGTTGGAACCTAGAAAAGTTGGAAACATAGAGTACAGTCACAGGAAGGATGGGGGAGATGGGAGTCCCAGGAATAGGAGGCAAACTCATCAATATTAATGCCCAAAGGACCCATGAGCATGCCTACCATGCAATTTACCTAACTGAACAACCAAAGTCAGGTTGATCCTGGGTCAAAACTAAGAACATGGGATGCTGACAATATAAAGGACCAGGATAAAAGCCTAGGCCTGAAAAGCAGAATCGAAGGTTCAATATCCAAACAGGCCATGTCAGGTGAAGATCCCAAAAACAGATGGTAATGGCAAAGCTTGAAGTCTGAAACCAGACAAGAAAGGTCAGCAGAGCCAGATGGTGGACAGAATGAGATGCTCAGACAAGAGTGAAGGTTTAGGAAACTACAAAATTAGAATAGAGTGGATGTGGGACACAGTGGAAAGAATGGACTTGAAACTCAGCCGAGGTTACAAGGGTTAGAAATCACAGTAGAAGTTTTAGTGTCAAAGATTAGAAGAGGCAAGAAGTCCTGGTAACAGGGGTGAACAAGTGCTTGTCACTGTCCAGTTTTTCGGAGATTTGTAACTTAATATCATTCCTATTCAGGTAGGATCCAATCCTGGAAAACTTCATCGAGGCATGTAGTGAGAGTTGCTGTTTGAAACTCCCTGGCTGAGAAGTGAATGTATGGACAAGACAAAGCATCGTTTTTGGCAGGAATATTCAGGCACTTCGGTGCTGAAGAACCATGGAAAGGAAGGTGATTCTAAAAGCATAGACTCTTGTTATTTACCTTTCACTGCTTCTTAGACCTTGATGTTTCTCACTTGGTGCTCCTAGTAAACCCTAGAAACCCCTCCGTTTTTGTTGGCCTTTCTTCATTCATGCAGCATTTCCCACCAGTGTCTTCGATATACCAAGATAAGAGCCCATGTGTGTCTGATTTCTGTCATGGACATTCTATGAGAAATGACTTTGTAACTCTGCCTTAATAAGCTGATAATTGTCATATATAATTTTTCTATTAAGCTTAGGTTAATCATTCAGTTGGAGAAGGGAATGGCACCCCACTCCAGTACTCTTGCCTGGAAAATCCCATGGACGGAGGAGCCTGGTGGGCTGCAGTCCATGGGGTCGCTAAGAGTCGGACACAACTGAGCAATTTCACTTTCACTTTTCACTTTCATGCATTGGAGAAGGAAATGGCAACCCACTCCAGTGTTCTTGCCTGGAGAATCCCAGGGATGAGGGAGCCTGCTGAGCTGCCGTCTATGGGGTCACACAGAGTTGGACACGACTGAAGTGACTTAGCAGCAGCAGCAGTCATTCAGTTATGTTTGTTAGGTTAGTCACTCAGTTGTGTCCAACTCTTTGCAACCTCATGAACTGTAGCCCAGCCAGGCTCCTCTATCCATGGAATCTCCAGGCAAGAAGACTGGATTGGGTTGCCATTCCCTTCTTCATGGTCTCTTCCCAACCCCAGGATTGAACCTAAGTCTCCTGCATCGCACGAAGATTCTTTACCATCTGAGACACCAGGGAAGCCCTTATTAAGCTTAGAATGCTGTTAAAATATGCAAGAATGAGTAAGTTAACAACATTTATTACTTCCAAGTGGTGTTATTTAAACTTTATATTGAATTAAATATACTAGAAGGTTCAGCAAAATGATCTGTCTTTTGGGTTATTTAGACCCCACCTAAGTGAACTCTGGGAGTTGGTGATGGACAGGGAGACCTGGTGTGCTGTGATTCATGGGGTTGCAAAGTGTCAAACACGATTGAGCTACTGAACTAAAGGCTCAGTCCCACCCTGGCCTCAGGGACCAAGGATGGTGGTCAAAGAGATTTAAAGAGCCTTGGGCAAGTAGGTCTGGAACCTCAGCAGTAAGCCAACTGTGGCTTACTATATTACTTACTTACTATACAAGTTTATATTGGCTTCCCCTCCCCTGCCAGGAGGAGGCTGGACAAACTGTAGGACAACTGGGTGACTTTAATGGAACCAGAACAGAACACAGTTTCCCTGCAGCTATAATGTGAAAACTATAGATTGATTATATTCTTTGCAACCAAAGCTGGAGAAGCTCTACACAGTCAGCAAAAACAAGACAGGGAGCTGACTGTGGCTCAGATCATGAACTGCTTATTGCCAAATTCAAATTGAAATAGAAGAAAGTAGGGAAAACCACTACACCATTTAGGTATGACCTAAATCAAATCCCTAATGATTATATGGTGGAAGTGAGAAATAGATTCAAGGGATTAGATCTGATAGAATACCTGATGAATCATCCACGGAGGTTCATGACATTGTATAGGATCAAGGGATCAAGACCATCCCCAAGAAAAAGAAATGAAAAAAAGCAAAATGGCTGTCTGAGGAATTCTTACAAATAGCTGTGAAAAGAACAGAAGCAAAAAGCAAAGAAGAAAAGGAAAGATATAAGCATCTGAATGCAGAGTTCCAAAGAATAGCAAGGAGAGATAAGAAAGCCTTCCACAGCGATCAATGCAAAGAAAGAGAGGAAAACAACAGAATGGGAAAGACTAGAAATCTCTTCTGAAAATTAGAGATACCAAGGGAACATTTCATGCAAAGATGGGCTCGATAAAGGACAGAAATGGTATGGACCTAACAGAAGCAGATATTAAGATGAGATGGCAAGAATACAGAGAAGAACTATACAAAAAAGATCTTCATGACCCAGATAATCACGATGGTATGATCACTCACCTAGAGCCAGACATCCTGGAATGTGAAGTCAAGCGGGCCTTAAGAAACATCACTATGAACAAAGCTAGTGGAGGTGATGGAATTCCAGTTGAGCTATTTCAAATCCTGAAAGATGATGCTGTGAAAGTGCTGCACTCAATATGACAGCAAATATGGAAAACTCAGCAGTGGCCACAGGACTGGAAAAGGTCAGTTTTCATTCCAATCCCAAAGAAAGGCAATGCCAAAGAATGCTCAAACTACCTGACAATTGTACTCATCTCACATGCTACCAAAGTAATGCTCGAAATTCTCCAAGACAGGCTTCAACAGTACATAAACTGTGAACTTCCAGATGTTCAGGCTGGTTTTAGAAAAGGCAGAGGAACCAGAGATCAAATTGCCAAGATCCGCTGGATCATTGAAAAAGCAAGAGAGTTCCAGAAAAACATCTATTTCTGCTTTATTGACTATGCCAAAGCCTTTGACTGTGTGGATCACAACAAACTGTGGAAAATTCTTCAAGAGATGGGGATACCAGACCACCTGACCTGTCTCTTAAGAAACTTGTTTGCAGGTCAGGAAACAACAGTAAAAATGCACATGGAACAACAGACTGGTTCCAAATAGGAAAAGGAGTACATCAAGGCTGTATTTTGTCACTCTGCTTATTTAACTTATATGTAGAGTACATCATGAGAAACGCTGGGCTGGAGGAAGCACAAGCTGAAATTAAGGTTGCTGGGAGAAATATCAATGACCTCAGATATGCAGATGACACCACCTTTATGGCAGAAAGTGAAGAAGAACTAAAGAGCCTCTTGATGAAAGTGAAAGAGGAGAGTGAAAAAGTTGGCTTAAAGCTCAACATCCAGAAAACTAAGATGATGGCATCTGGTCCCATCAGTTCAGTTCAGTTCAGTCACTCAGTCATGTCTGACTCTTTGCAACCCCATGAATCACAGCACGCCAGGCCTCCCTGTCCATCACCAACTCCCAGAGTTTACCCAACTCATGTCCATCGAGTCAGTGATGCCATCCAGCCATCTCATCCTCTGTCATCTCCTTCTCCTCCTGCCCCTAATCCCTCCCAGCATCAGGGTCTTTTCCAGTGAGTCAACTCTTCACATGAGGTGGCCAAGGTATTGGAGTTTCAGCCTCAGCATCAGTCCTTCCAATGAATATTCAGGACTGATCTCCTTCCAAATGGACTGGTTGGATCTCCTTGCAGTCCAAGGGACTCTCAAGAGTCTTCTCCAACTCACAGTTCAAAAGCATTAATTCTTCTGTGCTCAGCTTTCTTTATACTCCAACTCTCACATCCATACATGACCACTGGAAAAACCATAGCCTTGACTAGACGGACCTTTGTTGGCAAAGTAATGCCTCTGCTTTTGAATATGCTATCTAGGTTGGTCATAGCTTTCCTTCCAAGGAGTAAGCATCTTTTAATTTCATGGTTGCAATCACTATCTGCAGTGATTTTGGAGCCCCAAAAAATAAAGTCAACCACTGCTTCCCCATCTATTTCCCATGAAGTGATGGGACCAGATGCCATGATCTTAGTTTTCTGAATGTTGAGTTTTAAGCCAACTTTTTCACTCTCCTCTTTCACTTTCATCAAGAGGCTTTTTAGTTCCACTTCACTTTCTGCCATGAGGGTGGTGTCATCTGCATATCTGAGGTTATTGATATTTCTCCCAGCAATCTTGCTTCCAGCTTGTGCTTCCTCCAGCCCAGCGTTTCTGATGATGCACTCTGCATATAAGTTAAATAAGCAGTGTGACAATATACAGCCTTGACGTACTTCTTTTCCTCTTTGGAACCAGTCTGGTCCCATCACTTCATGGAAAATAGGGAAACAGTGACAGACTTGATTTTTTGGGGCTCCAGAATCATTGCAGATGGTGACTGCAGCCATGAAATTGAAAGATGCTTGCTCCTTGGAAGAAAAGTAATGACCAACTTAGACAACATATTCAAAAGCAGAGACATTACTTTGCCATCAGAGGCCCATCTGTCTAGTCAAGACTATGGTTTTCCCAGTAGTCATGTATGGATGTGAGAGTTGGAATATAAAGAGAACTGAGCACCGAAGAATTGATGCTTTTGAACTATGGTGTTGGAGAAGACTCTTGAGAGTCCCTTGGACTGCAAGGAGATCCAACCAGTCCATCCTAAAGGATATCAATCCTGAAAATTCATTGGAAGGACTGATGCTGAGGCTGATACTCCAACACTTTGGCCACCTGATGTGAAGAACTGATTCATTGTAAAAGACCATGATGCTGGGAAAGATTGAACGGGGGAGGAGAGGTGGATGACAGAGGATGAGATGGCTGGATGGCATCACCGACTCAATGGACATGAGTTTAAGTAAACTCCGGGAGTTGGTGATGGACAGGGAGGCCTGACGTGCTGCAGTCCATGGGGTCGCAAAAAGTCGGACACGACTGAGTGATTGAAATGAACTGAACTGACAGTGTGAAAAGCCTGAGAGCACAGGCAGGCTTTCCAGGAGTCCTGGGGGGTGCCATGAACCCAAGACAAGGCAATTTGTATAATTGCAGAGGCAGCATTCCAATCAGTTCAAAAAAGAACAAGAGCTTTTAAGTCACTCAGTCATATCTGACTCTTTGTGACCCCATGGACTATATAATGTAAAGTCCATGGAATTCTCCAAGTCAGAATACTGGAATGGTTTCCCTTCTCCAGGGGACCTTCCCAACCCAGGGATTGAACCCAGGTCTCCCACACTGAAGGCAGATTCTTTACCAGTTGAGCCACAAGGGAAGCAAACAAGAGCTTTTAAAGAGCTAGGATCAGACTAAGGGAAAAACAAAACTAAATAAACACAAACAAATAAGAACTAAAAGAGATTTGAGTGAATAAAATGAAACATAAAGAAATACCAGAAACAAAATGAGTACAGAAGCCTCCCACTTCTTTTCATGTTACCACAGCACAGGCTTAAATGAATTGCTGTACAAGGTTCATATTAAGTGGCTCCAATATACGAGTCTGGCTTCTTTGTACTCAGATTTTGGTGATTAGACTTCTGCCTTATTTCTTTTAACTTGGTCTTCATCTTGCTCCTTTATCTGCACATACCTAATTTGGTCATCTCAGATTCCTAATTCTAGACCTGGGGCCCTGTCGTTCCCGTCTCTCTGTTGTCTCTGCTTGAACTTAGTCTCCTCTACTTGTTTCCTGATACTCATATCCATCCCAGTGCTTTTGTTGTAGCCAAATGCTTCTCTCAATGAGCTCTTCCAGGCTACTGGGGAATACACATAGAGTCCCTATGGAGAACACTCTGATGCCAGCAATCTGTTTACCTAGTGTTAGACTTTACCAGTGTTCTGTACACTTGTCCAGATGTCCTCTTGTTGTGCAATAAATGCTTATTGAATTTAACTTCCTGGAAACTTCCCAGATTGCCTGCCCTGCTCCAGTAGGGTGAGGTTCAAGGGTTGCCAGGCATCTGGTTTTGACAAAAACATTTCAGCATTTGAGTTTGTTGTCTGGGTTAAGAATGTCAGGCATAGGACTATCTCTTTTTTCCAATTAAATAATTCATATCATTATGTTATCACAAAACCTATATACACACAGGCAGTAAAATCTAATAAAAGCTAGAAATTGTTATCAGTGGATGTTCTATGTCTTTTCAAAATTAGGGTTTCAGATTCTTATCCATTGTATCCAGTAGTTTTGCAGACACCACTTAGCAACCCTATCTAGGTTATTGCTCCAGTAACTAAATTTTGTAGTAAGAGAAAATGTAGAGAAGAAATATTATTTGGATTGTATCTTAGAAAAGAAGTATAATGATAGGAATGCCATTAACATCAACAAAAATATACTGAGTACCTGCTTTAGTGATTTGAGCTCAGCTTTAAAGTAAATGCAGTGATTACTGATATCTCTACTTCCTAAAAGGAGGAAAGAAGACTTTAGCTGCAACTTCATGAGGTGGCTTTCTTTAGAGAGACATATATAGAGAGAAAGATACATCAAGATAAGCATGAGCATGGTTATAGAAATAAAATAAGGGCCTTCCTCTCAGAAAATGTAGATATATTTTCCCCTATTTCTCCCACTAAGTACAACTGAAAATCCTGAATATTCTATATAAAACAAATGTAAGAAGACTCTGAAAGGTCCGGAGAAGAAAACAGGTCAGCTACGAACTTCAGGGCCCAAGGAATCACACAGTACTAATTTAGCTGGATTCTCCATTTGCTTCAGACATTCTAGACTCAGAGTTGAAGAAGCTGGTAACCCAGAATTACCAACAGGTGCAGAAAAAAAAGTCTAACCAGTTAAGTCTGCTCTAGTTAGCCAAAGAACTGGGACAGGGGCAATCTAGCAAGGCAGAAAATTTTCAAGCAATACCACTCTACTCAAACAACACAGAAAACACTGTGCCCCTCATTCCCGCTCATTCCAGCAAATGCCAATCAGTAAGCCTAGACTTACCTCCTCATCAGGCTGCAATGAGGTATCTCAACATCCCAACCTAAGTGGTGTCAGAGAAAGCCAAGTAGAGAATCCAGACTTTCATCTTGGCTAGCCAGTAATAATCCCTTCTCCACCTCCAATAGTCAGTGGAAACTATTGTGGGGGGAATATCCACCCTCATGTGGCAATTACAACAAGCCCCCAGTTCAGGTGTCAACAGAGGCAAGATGGGCAACCTGGACATGTACTTCTATCTGAAATTAATAAGGAGCCCTACTCCTTGCCGTGTTAGAAGATTTTTAGAGAAAGTCAGCAAAAACAGTTTAAAGGAGGTGTAGTGTCTTATAATATATTATGAGTATGCTCAAGTTTTGTTCTAAAACTATTCATAATATCAAAAACCATGATGATCCCAAACTGAATAGGAATAAATGATCAATAGATGTCAACAATGAGATGGAAAGAATGTTAGAATTATCTGACAAAGATTTTAAGGCAGCTATGATTAAAAAGCAGAGAAGGCAATGGCACTCCACTCCAGTACTCTTGCCTGGAAAATCCCATGGACGGAGGAGCCTGGTGGGCTGCAGTCCATGGGTTCGCTAAGAGTCAGACATGGCTGAGCTAAGAGTCAGACACTTTCACTTTTCACTTTCATGCATTGGAGAAAACCCACTCCAGTGTTCTTGCCTGGAGAATCCCAGGGACGAGACAGCCTGGTGGGCTGCTGTCTATGGGGTCGCACAGAGTCGGACACGACTGAAGCGACTTAGCAGCAGCAGCATGATTAAAAAGAGGACTTTCCTGGTGGCTCAGTGGTAAAGAATCTGCCTGCCAATACAGGAGACACAAGAGACATGGGTTCAAGCCCTGGGTTGGGAAGATCCCCTGGAGAAAGGAACGGCAACTCACTGCAGTATTCTTGCTTGGGAAATCCCATGGACAGAGGAACCTGGCTGTCTATAGTCCATGGTATCTTAAAAGAGTCTACATGACTTAAGTGACTAAAGCCACAACAATTTACCATTTTACAGTTCTTAAGATTAGAAATCCTAAATCAAGTTTGGGCTAAAGTCAAAGTGTCAACAAGGCTATATTCTTTTTGGAGCCTCCAGGGGAGAGTCTGATTCCTTGCCTTTTCCTTGCCTACATTCCTTGGCTGCTGACCCCATCCTCACAATGGCACTTACTCTCATTTCTGCTCTCATCATCAAATCTCTTCTCTCTGACTCTGATCTTCCTTCCTCCTTTGAAATTACACTGCACCCACCTGAGTTATCCAGAATAATCTCCCCATCTCAAGACCTTTAATTTAATCATATCTGCAAAGTCCCTTTTATCATGTGAGGTAACAGTCATGGATTGAGACTTGGACATCTGTGGCAGGGCATTATTCAGTCTATCAGACTACAATAATCAACACTATATGGTAGAGGGAGGGGACATATGTTCACCTATGGTTAATTCATGTTGATACATATCAGAAATCAAACAAATATTATAAAGCAATCATCCATCAATTAAAAATAAACAAACATTAAAAAAGACTGTATGATGAGGGGTAGACACATAGATCAATAGAACAAAATAGAGAACCCCAATATATGCCCAACTGATTTTTGACAAAGGTGCAAAAGCAATTCAATGGAGAAAAGATAGCTTTTTCAATAATTGGTACTGGAGAAACTGAACATCCAAAAAGGAATGAACCTCAACCTAAGTTTCATACCTTACACAAAAGTTAACTCAAAATGGACCACAGACTTAAATTTAAAATATTTTTCTAGAAGAAAAAACACAGGAGAAAATCTTCGGGACCTAAGACAAGCCAAAAAGTTCTTAGACATGACACCAAAAGCGTGATTCATAAAAGACAAAATTAAGTTGAGCCTCAACAAAACTAAAAAATTTTGCTCTGCAAAAGACCCTGTTGAGGGGATGAAGGAATGGTCCTAGAATAGGAGGAAATAGTGCATCTGATGCAAAGAACAGACTCATTGGAAAAGACCCTGATGCTGGGAAAGATTGAAGGCAGAAGGGGACAACAGAGGATGAGATGGTTGGATGACATCACCGACTTGATGGACATGAGCTTGAGCATGCTCCAGGAGTTGGTGATGGACAGGGAGGCCTGGCGTGCTGCAGTCCATGGGGTTGCAGTTAGACACAACTGAGCGACTGAACTGAACTGAATTGAACTGAGGAGAAACTATATGCAAACCACATACGTGACAAGGACCTAGCATATAGGAAACAGAAGGAACTCTCAAAATCAAACAGTAAAAAAAAACAAAAAATCCAATTCAAAACTGGGAAAAAGTCATTAGCAGATTTCACCAAAGAGGATATAAAGATGAGAAATAGGGAAATGTAACTTAAAATCTAAACAAGACATCACCACACATGTATCAGATTGCTTAAAATAAAAAATAGTGACAACACTGAATGCGGATGTGGAAGTAGAGATCACTCATACGTTGGTGGGAATGTCAAGTAGTAAAATCTCTGGAAAAGAGTTTGGCAGTTTCTGATAAAATTAAATGTGCAACTACCATATGATCCAGCAGTTATACTCTTGGCATTTATTTCAGATAAATGAAGACTTATGTTCACACAAAAACATGTAGATGAATGGTTATGTACTCTTGCCTGGAAAATCCCATGGACGGAGGAGCCTGGTAGGCTGCAGTCCATGGGGTCACTAAGGGTCGGACACGACTGAGCGACTTCACTTTCACTTTTCACTTTCATGCATTGGAGAAGGAAATGGCAACCCACTCCAGTGTTCTTGCCTGGAGAATCCCAGGGACGGTGGAACCTGGTGGGCTGCCGTCTCTGGGGTTGCACAGAGTCGGACACGACTGAAGCGACTTAGCAGCAGCAGCAGCAGAAGCTTTATTTATAGTGAGTCAAAACTGGAAACAATACAAATGCCTTTCAAACAGTTGAATAGTTAAACAATTGGTAGCACATTCGTATTGTGGAATACTACTCAGGAATGGGCTTCCCTGGTGGCTCAGTTGGTAAAGAATGCACCTGCAATGCAGGAGATGCAGGAGACACAGGTTTGATCCCTGGGTTGGGAAGATCCCCTGGAGAAGGGAATGGCAACCCACTCCAGTGTTCTTGCCTGGAGAAGTCCATGGACAGAATAAAAAGAAACTATCACTACACACAACTTGAATGAATCTCCAGAGATGATGAATGAAAAAAAGCTAATCCCAAAAGTTACATACCTTTGGGTATGTAAAGGTATGATTTTATTTATATAACATTTTTGAAGTGACAAAAACTCTAGAAACAGAGAATAGTTTAGTGGTTGCCAGAGATTAAGGAGTGGGTGGGAGGCAGGAAGGAAGTGAGTGTAGCTATAAAAGGCAACGTGAGGGTAATGGAACTGTTTCATATCTTGACTATATCCGTGTCGATATCCTGCTTGTGACAGTGCTATGGTTTTGTAAAATGTTACCGTTTAGGGAACTTGGGTAGAGTACAAGAGATCTCTCTGTATCATTTCTTAGAAGTTTATGTGAATCTAAAATTATCTCAACACTAAAAGTTTTATTTAAAAATAAATATATAATAGAAATTAGAATGGCTGGTTAAACAAGAATCCCTGAATCTTGAATTATATACTCAGTAATTATATACTCAGTAATCCCTGAGTACTGAATTATATAAACAAACAAATCTTAAAAAGAAAAGAGTACTCAAAGGCTTAAAATGAAAAGTGGTGATCTCTTTTCCTCCTCATCCTCTAGTCACACTTCTCAAGGATAACCACTCACAACACTATTAACTGGGTTCTTCTTATATTTACCTGCATATTTCTATATGTAATCTATAAGCTTATATTGTTATTTCCTCATCACTTTTTTGCATTATCTATTGAATTTCTATTTTGATACATGAGTGTAGCTCCTATTCTCCCAATTCATTTTTGTTAAATCAGTGGTCAGTATTTATATTATTATGATGATGAAAATATCTTGTATTGTTGAAGCAAGTTGATCCTATGATTGTGCTTCCCTCTCTTGTATACCCTTCAGTTTTTCCTAGAGATCTTGGAGGGTGTTTTTTCCCATTTCCTCTGGCTCTATTTACCTATGAAAATGCTTCATTAGATCAGTCAGATGTCTATGAAGCTTTTTTTCTGATCTCATAAGTGTATCAGATAATTTAACAATTCCATTTCATTCTTTGACAACTTCCTTCTCAGAGTTGGCTCTTTCCTTATTTGCCTGCTCTAAACTGAACTGACTGTTACCTTGGCCTCTGGGGCACATTGTCATCCTGTGACTTCTCTCACTACCTTACCTTGTTGCTGTCATTGTTTACTGGACCCCATGTCTTTTCTTGTTTTGTTACCTCATTTTGCTGGAGATCCAAGAGTGAATGAAAGTCAGACTTTTTAAGTCCTTTTATATCCTTGCATGGCTGAAAGTTACTTTAACCTCACTGGATATAGAATTATAGGATGAAAATAATATTCTCTCAGAGATTTGAAGGTATTGCTGCATTGTATCCAGGCTTTAAATATTAATGCTGCAAAGTTCAATGCTGTTCAGTGCTGCTTTGCCCTTCGTGTGAAAAAGAGTGAAATAGGTATCTATGCATAAACTGCATCAATTTTAAGAGCATGAAGGAATAAATACGTATGTGTGTACTGTCGCTTCAGTCATGTTGAATTCTTTGTGACCCCATGGACTGTAGCCCACCAGGCTCCTCTGTCCATGTGATTTCTGAAGCAAGAATACTGGAGTGAGTTACAGTTTCCTCCTCTAGGGGATCTTCCCATCCCAGGGATTGAACCTGCATCTCCTGCATTGGCAGGCAGATTCTTTACTACTGAGCCACCCAGGAAGCCCTAAGAACAAATAGTGACATTTAAATAAACCAATAACAACTAAATAATTTGAAGTTGCAATAACTTAACAGCTAAAAAACTCCCTACCAAATATACCATAGGCCCCAATTATTTTAGGTGTGGATTTTACCATAGTTGTTTATGATGGAAAGCTTGCAAAACTGATCTATGAATCAATTAGCCTTGACACCAAAACCAAAAAAGAACACTACAAGAAAAATTATAAAACAAACATCAAAGTATAAATGTAAAAGTGTAAAACAATATTTTGGCAAATTTATTTCAGCACAGTATTGAAAAAAATCATGAGCAAGTAGGATTCATTTCAAGAATGCAATAATATTTTAACATAAAAACCAAGCAACTTAATCACTACATTAATGGACAAAGGAGAGATATAAAACCATTTCAATACATGTAGAAAAAAATTTGATAAAATTCAATATCTATTCATAATTTCAAAACAAAACTTTTGGTACACTAAGCGTGGAAGTGAACCTTAAGTTAACCTGATGCAGGATATCAATCCAAAACCTAACGATAATATTATACTTAATGCTGAAACTTTAGAGGCCTTCACACTAAAATAAAAAACAAGACAAGGATATCTGCTAGGATTGCTTCTATTCCACATGGTGTGGAGGTTCAGGTGATTACAATAAAATAAGAAAAAATAAAGAATTTTTAAGAAATCAAGATTTAGAAAGGGTGATACAAAACTGTTGTTTGCAGATAATACTATTGGCTACATAGAAAATCCAAGATATCTAGAGACAAACAGAATTATAAAGAGAGTTTGACAGATGCTGGATATGAGGTCAACATACCAAAGTGGGAATAAAACAATAATATATTAAAAATTAAAAGAAAAAAGATGTGTAAGACCTTTTATGGAGAAAATTATAAAACATTAGCAAAGTACATAAAGGAAGACTTGAATAAATGGAAAAATATATCATGTTTATGAATGGGAAGTCTTATTATAAAGATGTCAATTCCCCCCCAAATGAATCAATAAATGCAGTGCAGTTACAATAATAATCCCAACATAGGATGACAGAAGAGCCAAGAATAACCCTAACTCATACCACGTAGAAAACAAATTTCAGATGGATTGAAGAACTGCATCTGAAAACAAACCTTTAAAACTTTTAGTAGAATGTACAGGAGGATATTCTTTAGATCTCAAGATAGAAAAGGATTTCCTAAACCAAACACAGGAAGACCAAGCCAAAAGGAAATTCTTAATATTTTAATGAATTATATGGTAAAACTATAGACAGCAAAGTACATCAAAATATAAAAAGACAATGCACAGACTGAAGAAGATAACTGCAATGTATATAGCTAAAAGGATTCAAATCCAGAATATGCATCAATAAATAAAAAGGAAAACAACCCAAAAGGGGCAGGGGAGGACAGACACAAGAACAGGTGATTCACAGAACTGGAAACCTAGATAGACAACACGTGAAGAATGCTCATCCTCACTAGTCACCAGAGAAATGCAAAATAAAGCAACTAGATATCATTTAAAATCCATCAGATTGACTAAAAATTAAGAACTCAGCACCAAGTGTCAGTGGGGATATTGGGAAATGGAAATTCATACTGACAGCGAAAATCTGCAAAATTTCTTTGGAGCCTGATTTGGTGATATCTAGTAAAGCTAAAGATGTACATCAACTAAGAGCTTGTAATTCCACTTCCTCATCTCTTGTACTATGTAATTAGAGATCATCTAAAGTTGACATATCAAGAAATTGAGTTACAGGACTTCCCTGGTGGTCCATTGGTTAAGAATCCGCTTTCTAATGCAGGGGACATGGGTTTGATCCCAGGTCGGGGAACTATTAGTAAGATCCCACATACCACAGGGCAACTAAACCCACAGACCACAACTAGAAAAGCCCACACAGTGCAATGAAAGATCCTGAATGAGGCAACTAAGACCCAATCCAGTCAAATAAATAAACAAATTAATTTTAAAAAAGAAAAAAGAAATTGAATTAAATATAAGCCTAGTCTACATCCCAGGACTTCTCAAACTTTCATGTGTATACAAATTACTTATGATTCTCTTTAAAATGCAAGTTCTGATTCAGCAGGTCTGAGATGAGCTCCAAGATTCTACATTTCTTAAAAGCTCCCAGGTAGTGCTCAGGCTGCTGATAGGAAAACTTTATTTGGAGTAACAAAGAGAGAAAGTGTAAGTTGCAAACTCAGATGCCTACCAAGGCCAGGTGAGTAGCAAAGGTGTGAGGCTGATTAGATAGGGATTGTAATGAACTAGCGAGTATATACCCTGAAGAGAAGGGGCAACTGCTATTCAACTTAGGTTGCACAATGCAAGTTCAGAGGTCCCAATTTCTTAAGAGAAGCTGGGAAATTGGTTTTAGATGAAATCTTCCAATTTTAAAATGTTAACAACCATTTAGAGGAGAACAGAAAACACTATGGAAAGTAAACAAAAGGCATCTTTGGGCAAGTCTGACTTGCTGGCCTTCAGTGTGCAATCTCTCATCTAAAAATGGTAACCAATAGAGTTAAGAGGTTGAGGGTTAAGGCAGTTAAAGAGGTTGTCTTTGGTATATGGAGCTGGAATGGGAAGACAAGGAGCCAGAGACTGCTGCTTCTCATCATAAGATCTTCTATACTGTTTTGTCTGTTCCTACATGGGCATAGCTTCAATTTTTTAAAACTGTTTTTACATAAAACAGTTATGACTAAATTTATGATTGTTCCATATTTGCTTTGCCTACCTTAGCTATGATTTAGCTCAAGCTTAATCAGGAATCTATCATCTAACTATGATGTTGCTCTTAATGATCCTTCAGTGATGTGATTTCTAGGAATACAGTATAGTGAGAAGTAAAGACGACCTAAAGTCAGGGTGTAAATTTAATGAAATTGCATCAGCAGCCTTCTCTGGGGTCTTGTAATCAACCAGTAGTTCAAAAACATAAAAAGCCTAGGATCCCAAGGCTGAATAGTCACAGAGGTTATCCAGTCTACCATACCACCAAGTACATGAACTCTATAGTTTCTTAACTTATACTGTTCTACATTCCCAACTTCTCCTTTTGTATCACATGAGATGTAGAACACTAGGTCCAGGTGTTAAACTATTTTTAATTCACAGTAACTATGGTAACACTATGAATAATAACAAAGATGATGCCTAACATGTTTTGTCCATTTACAATATGCCAGACATTGTGCCCAATACTTGATATATGTTATTTCATTTGATCCTGGGAAAACCAATTGATAGCTCCCTATAAATGACTTGTTAGTTACTAAGGGATAATATTAATGTTAGAGTGGAGAAACCTGATGGACATGACCTTCGTCAAGTGATCAAAATTAACACTACAATATGGAGACAATCTGACATCACATGCCTGCTAATATGATGCACGGAGGACATGACATGACTTCAGTGGTACAAGTCAGTGGTATTTTTGTCCAAAACACATAATCTTAATGATAAAATGACAGAACAAGTTGAGAGACATTCCGCAAAACAACCAGCCTGTACTTTTCAAATGTGTCAAGGTCATGAAACACAAATAAAAACTGAGGAACTATTTCAGATTAAAGGAGATTAACAAAACATGACAACTGAATTTAGTGTGTGATCCTGTTTTGGATCCTGAATTGGGAAAAGTAGCTAGAAAGGACAATATTCATAAAAGTGGCAAATTTGAATATGTACTATGGATAATAATATTGTATCAATTTTAAATTTCTTGATTTCGATAACACACACAGAATAATAAAATAAATGAAGTAGATTGGGTAAGATATAAACACTTGTAAGTTTGAAATTACACCAAAACAATATTTACCAAAAATTACATAGGTACTGTTACTATCCAATGCTGCAGATGAGGAGAGTGAAAATCAGAAAGCTAAGTAATTTCCACAGTTTAAGTAGGAGGTAAAATCTGGATTCAAACACAAGGTTGTCTGAATCTAAAGGCCATACTCTTAAATATTAGGGCATATTGTCTCAAATTAGCAACTTTGCTTTTGAGAACTGCTTCTAAGTCAGTGCTTTCTTTAAAGCAGTCATCTTGGAGGATTATATGCTCATTTTATTGAAGCTCTTTGGCCACCTCATGCGAAGAGTTGACTCATTGGAAAAGACTCTGATGCTGGGAGGGATTGGGGGCAGGAGGAAAAGGGGATGACAGAGGATGAGATGGCTGGATGGCATCACTGACTCGATGGACGCGAGTCTCAGTGAACTCCTGGAGTTGGTGTTGAACAGGGAGGCCTGGCGTGCTGCGATTCATGGGGTCGCAAAGAGTCGGACATGACTGAGCGACTGATCTGATCTGATTGAAGCTCTTGCTGCCTACAGCCCTGTTTTTGGAAATATCATTTAAGGTCAGTTTGCTAGTCACTTTGATTTTTCAACTATATTTTCCATATCTCAGTGTTACTCCCCAAATGACAATTTTGAAGGAAATATGTGAAGCACATTATGTCTGTTTTAAAAGTTGTCACATGGCTTTATAGATATTTTTCAGCCCTTTAGATCAAAATGATAATTACTTTAAAAAGCCAACGTGGGGTGACAAGACAATTCGATGCTGAGAGAATGGTCTTTTCAATGAATGGTGCTGGGACAGTGCAATATCCACATGCAAAAGAATGAATGTGGACCCCCCCCCCCGCCCCCGACCTCACACTATATACAACCATCAACTCAAAATGGAAAAACCTAAATATAAGACCAAAGGCTTTAGGCACTTAGAAGAAAACACAGGGGTAAGTCTTTTTGACCTTGAATTAAGCAGTCATTACTTAGATATGGCAACTAAAGCCCAAACCAAAAAATAAAAGGACAAAATGAGATTTGATTAAAATTTAAAATATGCTTCAAAAGATACTGTTAAATGAAAAGATAGCCCACAGATTGGGAGAAAATATTTGCAAGTTACATATCTCATAAATGACTTAGATTCAAAATATACTATGAATTTCTACAATTCAATAGCAAAAGGATAAATAACCCAATCTAAAAATTGGCAAAAGACTTGACTAGACATTTCTTCTAATAAAACATGGAAATGACCAAAAAAAAAAAAAAAAAAACCACACACAGGAAAAGATGCATAACATCATTAGCCATTGAAGAAATGGATGACCCAGAGGGATGGGATGGGGAGGGAGGTAGGAGAGGGGTTCAGGATGGGGAACACATGTACACCCGTGGTGGATTCATGTCAATGTATGGCAAAACCAATACAATATTGTAAAGTAGTTAGGCTCCAATTAAAATAAATACATTTATATTAAAAAATAATAAAGAAATGAAAATCAAAACCACAATGACATGCCACTTTCCACTCATGAAGTGGCATTAATCAAAAAGACAGTAATAAATGTTGGCAAAGATATGGAGAAATTGAAGCCCTTATGCATTGCTGGTGGAAATGCAAAATGATACTGCTCCTGTGGAACACAGTCTGGCAGTTAATCAAGTGGTTAAATGTAAAGTTACCATATAAACCAACAATTCTACTCTGAAGTATATACTCAAGAAATTTGAAAAAATAAGCTTACCCCAAACCTGTACATAAATATTTCTAGTAGCATTATTCATAATAACCAAAAAGTAAAATGACCCAAATGTCCATCATCTGGTGAGTGGATAAACAAATGTGTTATATCCATATAATGGAATATTAACTGGCTATAAGAGGAATGAAGTACTGCTACATGCTACAACATAGATGAATCTTAAACAAGGTATGCTATGTGAAAGAAGCCAGATATATCATGTCATGTTTTCTATGATTATATGTGGTTATATGATTCTGTTTATATAAAGTGTCCAGAATAGGCAAATAGGTTTCTGTAGAAACAGGAAAGGTATTCTGCTTCTGCTTCTGCTAAGTCGCGTCAGTCGTGTCCGACTCTGTGCGACCCCACAAGATATTAGTGGTTGCCAAAGGCTGAGGGAAGTGGAGACAAGGGGAATGACTGCTAATGGACATAGAGTTTGGGGGGGTGCGGATTAATGAAAATGTCTGGTATTAGGTGGAGGTGAGCAATGCACAACTCTGTGAATATACTAAAAACCACTTTAAAAGGTTAATTTTAATTTTAAAAAAGTGTACAAATGAACTTATCTGCAAAGCAGAAATAGAGTCACAGATGTAGAAAACAAACTTACGATTACCTGTGGGAAGAACAGGGGTTGGGGAAGGATAAATTAAAAGATTGACATATACATACTACTATATACAAAGTAGACAACTGATAAGAACCTGCTGTGTAGGACAAGGGACTCTATTCAATACTCTGTAATGGCCTATAAGGGAAAGTGAAGTGTGCAAGTCTCTCAGTTGTGTCCGAGTCTTTGTGACCCCCATGGACTATACAGTCCATGGAATTCTCCAGGCCAGAATACTGGAGTGGGTAGCCTTTTCTTTCTCCAGGGGATCTTCCCAACTCAGGGATTGAACCCAGATCTCCCGCATTGCAGGCAGATTCTTTACCAGCTGAGCCACAAGGGAAGCCCCTATATGGGGAAAAAATCTAACAAAGAGTGGGTATATGTATATGTATAACTGATTCACTTTGCTGTACACCAGAAGCTAACACAACATTGTAAATCAACTATACTCCAATACAAAATTTTAAAAGGGTGAATTTTACAGGGAATTTTTCACCCTCAATAAAGGGTGAATCTCAATAAAGCTAGTTATTTAAAAAAAAAAAAAAAAAAGACAATGTCTAAGATCTGGGATTTTTTTCACTTCCCCATTGCCCAATTCCTCACTTTCCCTGTCTTCTCAATTATGTCTGATTGTGTACTTTCATTCTTACTTTCCAACTTCCCTCTTGAATCTGAAGAGACCCAGTACTGGAACATTCCACCCATGATTGGTTCAGCGATGGACACACGACCCATGTCAGGCCAATTAGAAAAACTCAACTTAGGGACTTCCGTTGCTCTACCAGGAAAGGGAACTCCACTGCTGGATTAGGCATTGTGAGACTGAAGGTACCAGGGGTACCTTCTTCTCTAGGAAGAGCCTGAAAATAGAAACCAACCCAGAGGAAGTATCTCTGATGGTCTTGGTGAAGTAATCCGCCTGTGAACTAAGCCATGTATGAAGTTGGCTCTATACCTGAACTTATTAAGCTTATGGTAAGCTATAAATCACCTGTTTGGCTTAAGCAAGTTTGGGTCTTTTTTTTTTTTTTTTGTCACTTGCAGTGAAAGAATCCCGAATGATATAGGCTGTTTTTCCTGGGGGTCAGTCCCCTTAGGACATGATTTCAAATCATCACGTCTCATAGGACCCTGCCTGTTAGGCCTAAAATGATAGGTTCCTGCCTACCAAAGGAGGGACACCAGACAGCTCCTGTAACACAACATATGTAAATTGGATTTTCACATAGCATGCAAATAAATAGGCATCAAACAGTGGTTACCCCATAACTGAAAAGTTGGAAAGGAACCTACATTTTTCATATAAAGCAGAAGGATGATACTGGAATCAGGAGTTACTTGCTTCCTATCCAAAAGCCAGAGAGGTTATGCCACTGAGGGGAGGGTGAGCTAAGAGTGTGGAGAACTCAATAACCTGGAAAGTGAAAGTCACTCAGTCGTGTCCAACACTTTGCAACCTCATGGACTATATAGTCCATGGAATTCTCCAGGCCAGAATACTGGAGTGGGTAGTCTTTCCCTTCTCCAGGGGATCTTCCCAACCCAGGGATTGAATCTGGGTCTCCCACATTGCAGGCAGATTCTTTACCAGTTGAGCCACAAGGGAAATCCAAGTGTATTGGAGTGGGTAGCCTATCCCTTCTCCAATAGATCTTCCCAACCCAGGAATCAAACTGGGGTCTCCTGCATTGCAGGTGGATTCTTTACCAACTGAGCTATCAGGGACGCCCCAATAACCTGGAGAAAGAGTAAATAAATAGGTGGGCTTCTGATAATTAAGCTAACAGAATCTTCATAGAAGGAATGCCATTATCTATCTCTGAGAGTCAACCAATAAAATGTCTGTATGTGTGTGACTTGAGGTTGGAAACACGCAGAACTCCAATCTAGGCAGTCACCCCCAAGAGACCAAAATGGAAAATGACTGTAAATAAGTAACCTGAAACTCAAGTATATATGCCCCTGCACCCAGCCTCATGCTGGGCACATGGCAGTTTCAGTAAATATTTGTTGAATGAATGAATAAATCTATATGAGCAAAAGGGTCAACAGACTGGAGGGAAATCTACTGAGCCCAAAGCAGGCAGCCATCCTCCAAGTGGTGTCCAGGGGACAGAGTATTTCACATAGATACACATATGGTTAGGAACATGGATGCAGCTGTGGATAGAGAAAACAGAGACCTGACTCTGTGTGCTTGGTTAATGTACATCTGCCCCTGGACTATAGACCCTCTCTCAGTAGGGGGACCCAACCTTGGACTCTACCGTGTTGAACAAGGTAAATTTTACCTATTGTGGCCTCTTGGCAGCCAGCCATCTGGCTTTTATCTAGTGATAACCTCTGCCTTTGTCATGAGGTAGGCTAGCTTTAGCACGGTGACTACTTTACCCTATGTACCGACCAGTGAAACATGCAACCATTGCATCAGGAAAGATGTTTAAAAAGTGGAAACCATGCTAGATAATCAGTGTATGTAGTTTTTCTTGTGTGATTCCTCTTTCCACAATCTTACATTGGGAGAACTTCAGTGAGGACTGGCTGAGAATATTGTACAAGAAGAGTTCTAGGCCTTTTGTGGCACCCGAGAGAAGGTTCAGTAAGCCCTTCCCCAGCCCCATCAGGGATATCACAGTCACACGGATACTGCCACAATGCTCGTTCTAGATAGAAACACATTCAAGAGAAAAAACTAAAACAAGTTTTCCATTTCTAAGCCCAGTAGGTCAATGCCAGGCTTTGCTTTCCTCCGTTGTGTGGTAACACTTTCTTATCAAAGTAAAACAAAGGGGCCTCACTGAGTTCTCTGTGTCAGTCATAACTAGAGAAAGGGAGTTTGATTCCTACTTGATTTATTCTTCTTTTCTCCTTTTTGATCAAAAGTTCAACTAAAAGTATTTGCTCAGATAGAAAGGATATTATGTAACTAGTGAGCCCATTCCAAGATTATCTTGTACATATATATAGTACAATAGAAGGGTTGAAAAGGGACTGGAATTTGCAGCAGGACTTCTTTGAGAACTAGCAACTGGCTCTACAGCTATGCTCACCTATAATACGTGATGAATGGATTATATGGGCTAGCGCAAGACCCAGACCTGGATTTTCAACTTGGCGAAGAATTCGAAACCCGTGAGGGAGAACTAAAGGCTAGTATCATACTGAACTGAACAGAGTCTCTTCTTTTTTAAAAAAATGTATTTTTTTTTAACTTAAGGATACTTTCTTTACAGAATTTTGTTGTTTTATATCAAACCAGAATCTCTTCTTTATCAAACGAGCATCACTGGATTATGTAGACGCCCTGGGTCCTTGGTGCGTACACCAATTCTTCTGTGTGGGAAACTGCAACAGATCATTTCTGGGACAGCCCGGTAAGAGTCTGCTCAAAGTCATACCCAGGGGAATCTAGTCAGGCTCATTTTGATAATGCTTTCTTTCTCTGACTTTATAGGCTCAACTCTAGCTTTCTCTGCTACAATTTTGGTCTCCTAAGACTATCTGAAGCATCAAAAGGTAACAATGCTAAGATCTATACCTGACCATTAACCAATGTCTCTATTCCCCTTAGATGCAAATGGAAATATTTTTATGTTGTTGTTTATGTCTTTCCAGTGTTTTCCTCTACTTTCAAAGAAGACAGTGATGACTGATGAAGGTTGAAAATCCCAGCCATCAGGATTTTGAGGGTGTCCAGGGTCGCCCATAGATAGCAGGAGTGAGCCCTTTGTAGGAGGTTGTAGTGGAATAGCACCGATCAGTGAGCTAGCTGCCAACGAGGTGTCTGACATCCTTATTTTGTTCACCACCTCCATAACCAGCTCTGCTTCTAAATGGTTTCAGGTATGGTTGATTTAAGTCCCCCAGACCTGATGCTTGATACTCTCCTTCCAGAAGGGCCATTTTGCTAGCCTTGATTGTAAATCTCATTTCCCTCTTGGATGACTTCTTTTCTCTCTGTTCCAGATCAACATTTTCATTGATCCAGAAACAAAAGCAAGGCAAAGCTGGAGGGGGAAAGAAACGTGGAAAAAGACATCTTAGCTCACATGGAGGCTCTGACGACCCAGGCAAACGCCGCAGATTCAGCTGCCGCGCACACAGGAGCCCCGCCTGCCATTCAAACCGTACTCGAAGATGCTAATCTTGATGCAAGTAGTGGGGGAAATGTGGGGCAGGAAAGCATGGGTCCAAGAGAGGGTGATGAGGTGGAAAAAATGTCCAACCTCAGTCTGTGTCAGGATATGGAAGCTGAGGCCCCACAACCACAGGCAGCTCCCGATCAAGCTATATGGCAGAGGGCTAACATCAGGGGACGCATAGGGAAGAAGAACAGCCGTAAAAGGAGGAATAGGAAGGAAAGAAAGATGGTGTATCTTCCTTGTCCTCTGACGCTGCGGACTCGAGCATCTTCGGCAGCCCCAGTTCTGGGTCACGCTCCTGTCCTGGGGCCTCTGTTAGGGGATGTCAGTGTGGAGGGTGAAACCTGGGAGCAAAGGGAGAATGGTGAGGGTAAAAAGGCATCCATTCTCAGTCAGTCTCGGATGGCACCGGCTGGTGCCCTGTTGCCAGCAGCAAGTCCAACTCAGTCCTCTGCTGAGTGGAACTCTCTGGTGGACAACCAGGAGATAAAAGTAGAGAAGGAAAACAGCCATAAAGGGAGAAATAAAAAGAAGAAGATCATGTGTAGCCCCTGGCCTCTTACGGTACAGGCTTGGGCATCTTATACGGACCCAGGTCCATTACCCACAGCTCCGTTACCCACAGCTCCTGCTGGGGCTTCAGCAGTTGCTGATGATGGAGTCAATACTGGGCTTCAAAGCAGGGATCGAAAGGAGGAGAAAGATAAAATGTCACTGGTTACTTCTTATCAGAGTGCTCAGGCTGGCAGCCCGTGCTCAGATGTGGCATCGGGCCATGGCTCACTGGAGGAGGTTTCCTTTGCTAAAGATGGGTTGAATGTAGGGGAGAAAAGCGGGTGTACGAAGAGGGATAGAAAAGACCAAAGCGTCTTGTCTCCTTCTCGGCCTCTGACAGTCCAAGCTTGGAACTTATTCAGAGCCAAAGATGGGGTTCAGACTCTCTTGCAGGGTGAGTCTTCCATGGCAAGCGTAAGGATGGATACGGGCCAGAAAGGCAGGCCTCAAGCGGAGAGTAGTAAGGAAGGAGCAAAGTCCATTCTTCCTTGCCCTGTGAGGGTCCAGGCAGATGCCTCCTTCGCAGCCAAAGCTCTGGGGCAGGATTCATTTGAGGGGACTTCTGCTCTGGAAGACCGATTTTCCAAGCTGAGTCAAAGCAAGAGGGGGCCCCAGCAGGGAGAGGAGAGCCAAGTGCAGAGCAGTACATAGGTTTCTCTGGAACCTTCCCAGGATTGGAGAAATACAGAGAGATGCCCAGAGGATAAGGATTTGCGGGAGTGCGTGGTGGTGAATTTTGCTAGGCAAGTCGACGGTTAATGTGGGGAGCTCTGCTCTCAAGAGAGGATAGAGACTTTGACCCTGACCAAAACCCACACCCACAGGAGTTCTTCAGTGAAGGGGAGGCAGGGACAATGGAGGGAGAGGGCTGAATATCAGATTCCCTGGATGGGGAAATGGGAAGATTTTTAAGATGCAGGAGAGAAAAGAAAGAAAACTAAGAAGACTGTGGGCCTTGGAAGTGTGACCATCTGTCTCTGCTTGGGAGAAAGATGGGTTTAAAATGCTACTCTGAAGAAAGAGAGGCTCACTACACAAATGGTCTATCTTATCCTGTTTTACTATATCATCGCAATCCATCTCTTGATGGGAGATTGCTCGCCTAAATAAGTTTTAAGTTTACAGGTAGTAGATGCTATATGGTTGGCATATACAGGCTAATGTTTTAGAAAAGCAAAAGTCCTTATGCTGTCTATCCTTTTTCCTGTAAGATTTTTCACATCCTTGGGAGAGGTCTGTTACTTACGGCTGGGAAATGGTGTTATGAGTCTAGAGTGTAAACCAAGGACAGAATGTGTATTGTATCCTAAGAACACTACTCTTGACTGGAAAATGTTACTGCATGTTGCATATTAGATTGTAAATTGCCTTCATGATTGCAGGGAGCTCCTGGACTGGCTGGTTTACAAGCGCTGAGAGTGCAGACTCTAGAGTCACAATGCCTGGGTTCAAACCCCAGCTTTGACACTCACCCCCTGTGTTCCTCTGAGCAACTCACTCCTGTCTTCTGGTTCCCAGGTTCTGCTTCTGTCACCTGGCAATAATAATAACCCCTGCCTTGTAGAACTGCATGAGGATTAAATGAGTTAATACATGTGAAGCCTTTAGAAGAGTACTTTGCAAATAATAAGCCGCCAAACGACATCAGCTATTATTACTTTATCTTGCAGCATTAAATTTCATGGAAGGGCCTGGCATTAGCAGGGCCTGGCCTTTAATTATGTGTCTTACAAGTTATACAAACAGCAATGTAAACGTAAGACAGAAGATGATTCCTGCACTTAAAAAATCATGGTAACAACAATTCTTAAAGCCATGACCATGCTGTTTAAGGAGGAAACAAGTGATAAAATAGTAGCTATGATTTTGAAGTGATAGGATTTCAACCATGTCAAGAAAAATTGCTGCAATAAACTCTGGAAAAGAAATACACTACTATGTTAATATTGGTTATTTCTGGATGAGGGGGATCATGCGTGAGGATGTTTTTCTGTTTCTTCATTCTTTTCCATAACTCCCAAGTTTCTACATTACCATGTCATCAGCAAATGATCAAAAAAAATTAATGAGGGGAAGAAGACTTCTCCACAGTGAACTTGTTAGAGGGGAGTCACCTGATATGAGGGGACCAGACCTTCCCCAGTGAACACTCCCCAGCTGGCAGCTCTGGAAAAGAGATTCAGGTGCCTTGGACTGGGGTTGAATAGAGCAGAGACAGCTACACTGTGCGAGGCGGTGGGTGGGGGGGGAACTTCTGTATTTCTCCAACAACCTGTGGGAACAAGGGAGGGGTGCTTACTCTTCTGCTGTAATCAGCCGTTGCCTAAATTGGCAGGCGCTGTGCTGCTCTGGCTATATTATTGCTGCCATCTGTCACATTTGTTGAGAACTTATCCAGAAGCTTAGCTGGACAATGTAGCTTGGTACAGGGTGAGATTAAAAAGTAAACTTGTTTTAGCCTTCTGTATAGCCTGGCTTTGGGGATCAATTTAGTTAAAATGATATCCTGATCATTCCCCCGACAACACTGAAGGGGTAGGTATTCAAGGAAGACTCGGGAGGTGGGATCAAGTGCCCCTTTTATGTGTCCCCAATGCTCTTAGCAGGGGTTTGGAAGCTTTCTGATGCCCATGCATCTTCCTGTCTTGAGGTCCAGCTACACTCTGATCCCCCTTGAAGAGGACAGTAGTACCCTCAGCTGGTCATGTGCCTTGCTGTAAAACCCATGGCCTTAACCAGAAAAGGGACTGGATGTATGGGTGTTGGACAAGTGGCCACATAGTCTTATTACCTCTCACTGTAATCTCAGGGGTGGCTCTCTGATATACATCAAGATCAGAATATAGGGAATGAAAGAATGCCAGTGGAGCAGGGCTTTGGAAGGGCAAGACTAAAGGGCTCCATGCTTTCTCCCAGGTAAGTTTTCCCGCCCACTGTCTCCTACATTAGTAGAAAATTCAGTGCAGGAAAGCTAAACAGAGCAAGGGGAGGAGCAAGGAAAAGGAACTGAGAGACTGGTTGCCCAGTTCTTGGTCTGGTTCAAGTTTGAAACTGTAAAAGAGGGTAAGAGGGCTCTGAGGTTTATTTGCTGTCCAGCTCAGCTCACCTGGGTAAGAGAATCAAAATGAATTTGAGGCAAAAGCCTGTAACTGTGAATAAAGGCTGAGTTTGCCTAATGTATTTGCTGGGTCATGTTAATCTTGGGAAACTTCAAGTACAACAGCAGGCAACTGACAAGAATCTGATACAGTGTGGTGGAGGGAATCTGAGAAACACAATTAGCCTTGTGGTTGTCCTTGCTTTATTCTACTGTTGCCACCTCTTGTACTTAAAAGAGGTGGGAGCCAGGAGGACTGTTCCCCTTTGACAAAGGCAACATGATGGAATCACTCATCATAGGATAAGTCTTTGACCCTGAACTTTCTAGTCCCAACACATTATTTCTTTTTAATTTTTTTAATTGAAGGGTAATTGCTTTACAACAGTGTGTTGGTTTCTGCCATACATCAACATGAATTAGCCCTAGATATACATATTGAACCTCCCTCCTACCTCCAACACATTATTTCTGTCTATTTCAAATCTAAATCCTTCTGCCTGCCTGTCTTCCCTAAGAGTATTTAACGTTTCTAGCCCTGTCTACTGCTGCTCCCCATAGGAACCATCTATTTCAACCATGCTGGTCACATGAGTGTCCCCCAAATATGCCATGAATATCCTTACCTGCAGACTTTTTGCAAATTTTCACCTATGCCTGGCCTTTCTCCCCTGGAACACATTCCCTGCTCCCATTTCAGAACACAGGGCTCCACTGGGCCTTCCCCTCAGCTCACTGATGCATTTTCATTGTTTCATTTGAGGCTTTCTTTTCACCTGAGCCAAAGCTGCTTACTCTGTTGCTTCAAGGGCTCAGTGAAGTTTTGCAATAAGAAGTATTCATGCAGGATATACAGTGTTCTAAAATTCAGTCAGCCGCTTTTGGGGAGAGGGATCATTTCTTGGTACATCAAGTGGGTCAGGTGCACAAGGGACTACACTTTAATTCCACAACTAGGTAAGGAAACTGCTGAACATTATTCATTTCCTACTAGTGAAATAAATGGGCTCCCTGGGGTGGGGGCGGGGGAGCCCTGAGAAACACAGTAGCTCTTTCCTGGGCCCTCCCTTAAATAACAATCCTACGGTACCCAGAGTTTGTATAGGCCTTAGCTTCCAAGAGGTTCACAGTGGTCCTCAATATCAAAATATACTATCCATAGTACATGAACATGTCAATGACCCATTTGTGGTGGATGTGCGCTTATAGGGGCTTCCCTGGTGGCTCAGTGGTAAAAAAATTCACCTGTCAATCTAGGAGATGTGGGATACTGGACTTGGAGTTGTTTTACCAGTAGAAGTGAGGCTGCACTCAGTCTTTTAGTCTCTTACTCCTTGTGACCAAAGGCAGCCATTTTCCAGCCAGGGATGGGCCTTGGAAGGGAGTAAAGCTAATTGAGCCACAAAGTGCCCTCCCCTGGCCTGGAGCTCTAACCACCTCAGCTCACCAGCCAGAAGCGCTTCTGTCCCTTAAGACCCTGGTATTCTTCGATTCCGCACGTGACTCCAGCAGTGTGAGCTCTGGAGTCTGATCATCTGAATTCAAACCCTGACTCTTCTTACTAACTTGGGTAAATTGCTAAACCCTCTATGCCTCAATTTCTTCAACTGAAAATGAAATTAATAATAATAGTACCTGCCTCTTTAGATGGTTGGGAGGATAGAGAGTGTTTATACGTGTCAAGTACCTAGAGTAATGCCTGGCATGTATTTAAGTACTCAATTCATGTTGGCTACTAATATTATTCATTCTTCCCCAGTGAAGAAACCAAGAGCTGAAGTATTTTGCCCTGCGGGCTTTGGTTTTCCCTACAAGCTGGTGCCAAGCTCTTCGTCTTCATTTGGTTATCAAACTAGATTCCTTGGCAACCACGTTACACCTTCCCACAGCCCTCACGCCCTGCCCATCCTGACAACATTATTTAACTGCCTTTTTGACACTGCCATGGGTGCGTCAAAGAAACTTCAAATATTGTTTCTGCCCTCAATAAGCTCAACATTTACCTCCGAAGATGGGCCAAAAGGAAAGTGACTTTTGCAGCACATGCACCCTATCACAGTGGGCACAGCCAAAACCCATTGAGTTTAGCCACATTCAGGGCCAACCCCAGAACAAGTTTTTAACCCAAAGTTGTGAAAGCCAAAATAAAAGGTCTGGGAGATGTCTTATAAGATATTCCTGTTTTGGGGGGAAAAAAAAAACAAAATGAAAGGTTTGGTTTCCTGACAAGGTGAGAAAAATCTACATCTGTTAACCACCCATAATTATGCTGCATACTGAGAGAATATCTATCTATCTATCTATCATCGACCTATCTACCTACCTGTTTCTTATTTAAGCAGGATACTGGATCCTTGAAGAGTTTCCAATCTAGCAAAAATCTTGAAATATTTTTTAAAATAATGCAACACAAGGACAAATGTCTGATTCCACTTATTTGAGCTACTTAGACTAGCTAAATTCATAGAGACAGAAAGTAAAATAATGGCTACCAAGGGCTAGGGGCGTGGAATGAGGGTACAGAGTTTCAGTCTGAGATGATGTAAAAGTTCTGAAACTAGACAGTGGTGATGGTTGCAGAACAATAGGAATGCACTTAAGAATACAGAACTGTGCACCTAAAATTGCTAATATTGTAGATTTTATGACATGTGCCTTTTAACAAATTGTTTAAAAATAATGCAAGATGGTAAAAAAAAAAAAAACTCACATGCTAAATTATGCTAACTATGCTGAAAGTAATTTCAGTCATACTGAGCTCAGAATAAGGAAAACTCAAAGAGGACTGGAATAGTTCAGGACAGTTTTCTAGAAAAGGAAAGATATGAGCCAGGTTTAGATGAAGGGGGACAATCTGGAAAGGAGAGAGTGAGAGGAAAATTGCTGCAGCAGAGGCCCAAAGATAGTGATGAATATGCCCCCCCAAGGGGGCACAGTCAGCTCACAGAAAAAGATGTGTTGCTTAACAAGCAATGGGAGCTGTGGCTGCTTGAGTGGGATGGAGCCTCACCTGAGTGACTTGAACTGCAGGCAGACACTTGAATTGGAAGCCTTGGGTATGAGACATTCATTGTACTGTTATATAATTTAATTTTTTACTACTGAAATCTGAGCGACATCTACAGTCTAATTAATTATAATGAGTCTGGTTTTCATAATATGTTATAATTGTATAAGATGTCACCATGGGGTGGGGCGGGAATCAGGGTGATGGGTATTAGTGACCTCTTGGCACTCTTTTTGCAACTTATGAGTCTATCATTATTTCAAAATCAAAAGTTAGAAAATCAGGAGGAGGGGATGGGTATGACTATAAAAGTGTCACACAAGAGAGCCTTTAGTGGTCATGGAATGGTTCTGTGTCTTGATTTCTGTGGTAGTTGCATGAATCTGTGTATGCATGTGCTAAAATGGCATGAACTAAAACACACAAACATTGTAGCAATGTCAATTTTCTGGCTTCGAGTCTTTACTATAGTTACCTAAGGAAGGTTGAGTGAAAGGTATATTGAACCCCTCTGTTCTATATTCACAACTTCTTATAAGTCTATCAGATCAGCTCAGTTGCTCAGTTGTGTCCGACTCTTTGCGACCCCATGAATTGCTGCATGCCAGGCCTCCCTGTCCATCACCAACTCCCGGAGTTCACTCAGACTCACGTCCATCGAGTCAGTGATGCCATCCAGCCATCTCATCCTCTGTCATCCCCTTCTCCTCTTGCCCCCAATCCCTCCCAGCATCAGAGTCTTCCAATGAGTCAACTCTTCGCATGAGGTGGCCAAAGTACTGGAGTTTCAGCTTTAGCATCATTCCTTCCAAAGAAATCCCAGGGCTGATCTCCTTCAGAATGGACTGGTTGCATCTCCTTGCAGTCCAAGGGACTCTCAAGAATCTTCTCCAACACCACAGTTTAAAAGCATCAATTCTTCGGCGCTCAGCCTTCTTCACAGTCCAACTCTCACATCCATACATGACCACAGGAAAAACCTATAATTACATCAAAATAAAAATGTTAAAGTTTGCAAAATTGTATAAAGTTAGAAAATGAATGTTTGAAAAATCAACTTATCTGTGTGCACATTGACTTGAAAGGAGGTAAAATGGGCACAGGATGAGAAAAAGTTATTCCAAGCAGGTATTTCCTCACTTAAACATGGTTCACTCAGAAAAGTGGTTGGCCCTGGGTAAACAAAATGTTCCTTTGGGTTGTTCAGTCAAGGAGAAAAAAATTTTTAGTTTATTGGATTTATGAGCCAAATGTGTTACTGGATGAGGAGGTTTTGTCTTACGAATTTGGAGTTGAAACTTTCTAGTCAGCCATCTGGAAGTGAGTTAGGCTGTGACAGGGCAAACAGAAATCTGCTTATAAAGAAACTGTAAATTCATCTGCTCAGATGTTGAACCAGAAAGCTAGAGCCTATTCTCTAAGAATAATCAATCTTAAAGGAAATCAAGCCTGAATATTCATTGGAAGGACTGATATTGAAGTTAAAGCACCAGTACTTTGATGCTGAAGCTCCAATACTTTGGCCACCTAATGCAAAGAGCCAACTCACTGAAAAAGACCCTGATGCTATGAAAGATTGAGGGCAGGAGAAAAGGGTGACAGAGGATGAGATGGTTGGATCGCATGACCAACCCAAGGGAACATGAGCTTAAGCAAAGGCCAGGAGATACTGAAGGACAGGGAAGCCTGGCCTGCGGCAGTCCATGGGGTCACAAAGAGTCAGACATGACTGAGCGACTGAACAACAACAACAAATTCTCTAGAAAAATAATGGAAACACCTTTACAGGTCTGCAGCCTACAACGAAGGCATTGAGCTTGGTACAATCTTCTGTAGCAAGTGAGTGGGCATCTGGTTGTACAATAGGCCCATCAAGTGATGGAGACTCAGAAGTCCATCATCCAAACATCATCTGCTTGTCCAATCAAGCCCACTCAGCATCCAGAGTCTACAAAAGAAAAAGCTGAATGCCAACACGCAAATTTTCTCCTTCTTTCCCTCCTGTATTTCTTTTCAGAAAACAGATGTCAGTTGGGGTGGACAGTGAGTGAAGGGACAAGAGTTGGAGGGTGATCTTCCAGATTGTCACACATCCTTCCTCTGCCCGCCTCCTGCAGCTGATTGGGACCTCGGATGAGGCTCTAGGAGTATATCCGGCAGCTGGTTTCAGCTGGTTGCCTGGATACAAGCCAAAAGTGGAGTGGGAGGGTGACGAGGAGGAACTGGAATTTCTTTTCCTTGTTTTTGTCTTCCACTTTCCCTTCCTAAAGTTTGCACCCTTCCATCCCATTTGGCTTTGTGCTTCAGCATTTCTTTCTGGGGGACAAGGCTCCTGCTACTGGTTGAGTTTGTTTTCTGCTCTGCACAGTGGCTGACTTCCTTCATGTTTCCGAGATACCTCAATTATCCTGATTGTTTCAGTTTGGGCTCCTGAATTAAACTGGCTGCTCATGAATACCCAGAGGATTTATCACTTAATAACTGAACTGCTTAGGTCATTAAGGAAAAGTAGAGAAACAGTCAAATGATTGTTAATCTTGCAGAACATGTAACAAGGAGATGGCCATTGGCTTCCTGTTAAATCCTTTAAGGTTCCTGTCTGTGAAAGGAGGGCTTGTTTTCCCTTTTTGGCCTTGGGGATCGGAAGCACTGTTTGGGGTGAGGTAAAGGGCATGGCAGGCTGGAGGGCAAGCAGAGACCGGGACTTCTGACAGCAAGCTGTGGACTTTTGATTTTTGCATATCTCTTCAGACTAGTCTCCTATAAGGTGTGTTCTAAATGCATTTGCATGATTTCCTTGGCAGGTATTTGCATTCACCTGGGTGGGGAGCTTGATTCCAGTGTTTCCCTCTGCTCTTGTGTGGCTCTAGGGACAGGGCAGGGGACTCAAAACTTTAATGCCTCCCCTCATCACATCCCGAACTTTGTTCCCATTTAGCTGGATGAGGATCCTTGACCTTGACATATGTCAGTACTCCTACAAAACAGAACGTTTACCCCAAGGCATATGCACCAGGCCAACAGAGTCACTTTTGACTTTCAAATTGTGTGCTGTGGCTGAGGGTGAGAAAGAAGGGCTACGGAAGTATAGGAATTCCTGGAGCACCTCCTAGCCATTTACCATGTGATTTGCCCTGCTCTCAGCCTGTGTTCTTTCTTCTGCGAATACCTATGGTGAACCAGGAGGGCTATGCAGCCCTCTTGGGAAGGAGATGAGTGAGCATCAGAAAAATTCTATTTGACACTTCATGAAGGTGCTCCTCTGCTGCTGCTGTGTCACTTCAGTCGTGTCTGACTCTGCGCAACCCCATAGACGGCAGCCCACCAGGCTCCCCCGTCCCTCGGATTCTCCAGGCAAGAACACTGGAGTGGGGTGCCACTGACTTCTCCAAGGTGCTTCTCTAATAGTTCCCAAATCCTGCTAGGCCATCTGGGATACATAAAAGGGGCACTTGACCCCCATCCTGAGTCTTCCATGAATATTCACCCCTTCCATGTTGTCAGAGAATGCATCAGGACACTATTTAACTATATTGACCAGAAAGTCATATCAGTCGGTCAGTTCAGTCTTTCAGTCGTGTCCAACTCTTTGCGACCCCATGAATCGCAGCACGCCAGGCCTCCCTGTTCATCACCAACTCCCAGAGTTTACCCAAACTCATGTCCATTGAGTTGGTGATGCCATCCAGCCATCTCATCCTCTGTAGTCCCCTTTTCCTCCTGCCCACAATCCCACCTAGCATCAGGGTCTTTTCCAATGAGTCAACTCTTTGCATGAGGTAGCCAAAGTACTGGAGTTTCAGCTTCAACATCAGTCCTTCCAATGAATGCCCAGGACTGATTTCTTTTAGGATGGACTGGTTGGATCTCCTTGCAGTCCAAGGGACTCTCAAGAGTCTTCTCCAACACCACAGTTCCAAAAGCATCATTTCTTCAGCGCTCAGCCTTCTTCACAGTCCAACTCTCACATCCATATATGACCACTGGAAAAACCATAGCCTTGACTAGACGGACCTTTGCTGGCAAAGTAATGTCTCTGCTTTTGAATATGCTATCTAGGTTAGTCATAACTTTCCTTCCAAGGAGTAAGTGTCTTTTAATTCATGGCTGCAATCACCATCTGCAGTGATTTTGGAACCCCCAAAAATAAAGTCTGACACTGTTTCCACTGTTTCCCCATCTATTTACCATGAAGTGATGGGACTAGATGCCATGATCTTCGTTTTCTGAATGTTGAGCTTTAAGCCAATTTTTTCACTCTCCTCTTTCACTTTCATCAAGAGGCTTTTTAGTTCCTCTTCACTTTCTGCCATAAGGGTGGTGTCATCTGCATATCTGAGGTTACTGATATTTCTCCCGGCAATCTTGATTCCAGCTTGTGCTTCTTCCTGCCCAAATTTCTCATGATGTACTCTGCATATAAGTTAAATAAGCAGGGTGACATTATACAGCCTTGATGTACTCCTTTTCTTATTTGGAACCAGTCATTGTTCCATGTCCAGTTCTAACTGTTGCTTCCTGACCTGCATACAAATTTCTCAAGAGGCAGGTCAGGTGGTCTGGTATTCCCATCTCTTTCAGAATTTTCCACAGTTTATTGTGATCCACACAGTCAAAGGCTTTGGCATAGTCAATAAAGCAGAAATAGATGCTTTTTTGGAACTCTCTTCCTTTTTCCATGATCCAGCAGATGTTGGCAATTTGATCTCTGGTTCCTCTGCCATTTCTAAAACCAGCTTGAGCATCTGGAAGTTCATGGTTCATGTATTGCTGAAGCCTGGCTTGGAGAATTTTGAGCATTACTTTACTAGCGTGTGAGATGAGTGTCATTGTGGGGTATTTTGAGCATTCTTTGGCATTGCCTTTCTTTGGGATCAGAATGAAAACTGACCTTTTCCAGTCCTGTGGCCACTGCTGAGTTTTCCAAATTTGCTGGCATATTAAGTGCAGCACTTTCATAGCGTCATCTTTCAGGATTTGAAATAGCTCAACTGGAATTCCATCACTTCCACTAGCTTTGTTTGTAGCAATGCTTCCTAAGACCCACTTTACTTCGCATTTCAAGATGTCTGACTCTAGGTGAGTGATCACACCATCGTGATTATCTGGGTTGTGAAGGTCTTTTTGTACAGTTCTTCTGTGTATGCTTGCCACCTCTTCTTAATATCTTCTGCTTCTGTTAGGTCCATACCATTTCTGTCCTTTATCGAGCCCATCTTTGCATGAAATATTCCCTTGGCATCTCTAATTTTCTTTAAGAGATCTCTAGTCGTTCCCATTCTGTTGTTTTCCTCTATTTCGTTGCATTGATTGCTGAGAAAGCCTTTCTTATCAAGAACTCCTTATTGCCAAATTCAGACTTAAGTTGAAGAAAGGAGGGAAAACCACTAGACCATTCAGATATGACCTAAATCAAATCCCTTATGATTATACAGTGGAAGTGAGAAATAGATTTAAAGGACTAGATCTGATAGAGTGCCTGATGAACTATGGACTGAAGTTTGTGACATTGTACAGGAGACAGGGATCAAGACCATCCCCATGGGAAAGAAATGTGAAAAAGCAAAATGACTGTCTGAGGAGGCCTTACAAATAGCTGTGAAAAGAAAAGAAGTGAAAAGCAAAGGAGAAAAGGAAAGATATAAGCATCTGAATGCAGAGTTCCAACAAATAGTAAGGAAAGGTAAGAAAGTCTTCCTGAGCGATCAATGCAAAGTCAAGCTATACAAAGGCCAAATCAAAAACTTCTTTTTTAATCTCAACCTATACCCATGACACCACCCTTATGGCAGAAAGTGAAGAAGAACTAAAGAGCCTCTTGATGAAGGTGAAAGAGGAGAGTGAAAAGGTTGGCTTAAAGGTCAACATTCAGAAAACTAAGATCATGGCATCCAGTCCCATCACTTCATGGTAAATAGATGGGGAAACAATGGCTGACTTTATTTTTCTGGGCTCCAAAATCACTGCAGATGGTGACTGCAGCCATGAAATTAAAAGACGTTTACTCCTTGGAAGGAAAGTTATGACCAAACTACACAGCATATTCAAAAGCAGAGACATTACTTTTTCAACAGAGGCCCATCTAGTCAAGGCTATGGTTTTTCCAGTGGTCATGTATGGATGTGAGAGTTGGACTGTGAAAAAAGCTGAGCGCTGAAGAAATGATGCTTTTGGAACTGTGGTGTTGGAGAAGACTCTTGAGAGTCCCTTGGACTGCAAGGAGATCCAAGCAGTCCATCCTAAAGGAGAACAGTCCTGGGTGTTCATTGGAAGGACTTATGTTGAAGCTGAAACTCCAATACTTTGGCCACCTCAGGCGAAGAGTTGACTCACTGGAAAAGACCCTGATTCTGGGAAAGATTGAGGGCAGGAGGAGAAGGGGATGACAGAGGATGAGATGGTTGGATGTCATCACCAATTCATTGGTTATGGGTTTGGGTAGACTCCGGGAGTTGGTGATGGACAGGGAGGCCTGGCGTGCTGTGGTTCATGGAGTCACAAAGAGTCGAACACGACTGAATGGCTGAACTGAACTGATACCCATGACCTATATACTATATGGTACAGTCATGGTACAGTCAAGCTTCCAGATAACCCTTCAACAAATGTAGCAGCAATAATATAGCCAAAGCAGCATGGTTCCTTCATGATGAGGCAATGATTGGTTATAGAAGAAGAGTAAGCACCCCTATCCCATGTTGGGTGACTGTCCTTCAACAAGTCCAAGGCTCCCCAGGCCGCTCAGATGGTAAGGAATCTGCCTGCAATGCTGGAGACCCAGGTTTGATCCCTGGGTTGGGATGATCCCCTGGAGAAGGGAATGGCAATCTACTCCAGTATTCTTGCCTGGCAAATCCCATGGACAGAGGAGCCTTGCAGGCTACACTCCATGGGGTTGCACAGAGTCAGACACAACTGAGCCACTAACACACTTTCTTTCTCCTTCCCCTCTTCCTCCTCCTTCTTTCCTCCCTTAATTAATTTATTTTAATTATTATCTGATTATGTGGCAGTGTAGAAATTTGGGAGTCATAGAAAAAAATTAATAAGCAGAAAAACATCCCCATGCATGATCCTACCATCCAGCAATAACCAATATTAACACAGTAGCATATTATCTCCTAACCTATATTGCTACATATTTTCTTGATATGGTTGAAATCCTGCTACTTCAAACTTATCACTACCTTGTTATTGCCTGTTTCCCCCTTAATGACTTTAGGAATTGTTACCACAATTTTAAATGGAGGCATCATCTTCTGTTTTACATATGCACTGCCATTTGTATAACTTTGGGGAGAGTAATTCTTAACCCTTTGTCTTTCAGCACTAAATTTCATAGAAAAGTCTGGTGCTGTGGTATTTTGTGTCCTAATAATCCCTGGGGTCTTTGCTGAATGCCAAGGTTTACCTCCACCCGTTTGCTGAAGCTGAGAAAACCTGATCCTGAAAATTTTCTGTCAACCTCATGTTTAAAGTTGAAGCATCTTTAGCTGTGTGGCTTCCATGTTCTTATGTGGCAATGCCTAATGTTGTCCATTCCATGCTTCTAACATGCAGCTCTGTTTCCTATATAATATGATGTCCAATTCATATAGGTTTGACTAGGACTTTCTGGTTTCAACATCAAAAATCCCATCCTGGACAGATCTGAACAGCAGAGAGACTATATTTTAGCACTAAAAAGTCCAACATTCCCAGAAACCCTTCACTCCCAGGCAAACATATATATTTGGTCATTCTCTACAAGATTCCGTAAGGAATTGGCCGATGGTACTCCTTTTACCAGGAGTATTTGCTTTTGAATAAAGAAATTTTCTAACTCGTGAATGAACAATCCGAAGAAATGAATGTTTAATAGTTGAATCACAGTTACTGGGAGAAGTTGGTGTGATAGAGACTTTCCTCCTTTCCTATGCCTTTCAGTTCTCATTCAGGTGACTGCATACTCTGCCAGTTCCTTCCAGCAGGCAAGCTGCAGTGCTATATTACAATTGTTGTGAGTCCTTATCCCATAGGACATGGTTCTCAAACTTGAGCTTAATTCAGAGTCACCCAGAGGGCTTGCTTAAAACAGATTTCTGGGTCCCATTCCCATAATTTCTGATTCAGGTGGTCTGGGGTGGAGCCAAGAATTTGCCTTTCTGAAAGTTCTCAGGTAATGCTGATGCTGGTGGTCCTGTGATCTTACTGAGAACCACAGAATATTAATTAGCACAATCTCTGTGGACCAACTGCATGAGTTTGAATCCTTGCTTTAAAATACTAATCGGTTTTACAATTTTAGCTAGTTACCTAACTCCTTGTGCCTCAGTTTCCTCATTGGTAAAAATGGAAATAATAACAAGACCTCTTTCATTGGATTATTTGAGGTAATGAAGCAGTACTGGGCTATAGTGAGCTATGTATGTGTGTATTATCATTACCTTCAAGCTCATAAGAACTGATCTGCTATTTTTATTCTTTAGACTTAAAGCAAGCTGCAAGCACTTTGCACTCTTATAAGCATTCCTGCCATGCCTGGCCCCTGGGTAGGATTTGCAGCTGCCCTGATTCTCCCAGATGTTAAAAGCCCTTCTGGAAAAGTTTGGCTGAGCTAGCATTCGATATTCTCTCTATCCCACCCTGCAGGTTTCTAGAGAGCTTCCAGAATGTTTCCAGGAGAATGTCCATCAGTGTATCCACAAAGTAGCCTAAAATATTTGACTAACTCATGGCCCTATAAACTCCGTAGACAAAGCCTTAGTTGTTGAGGGAGCAAGACCACTTAGTTGAAATAGATACATGCAGACTTCCTTGTTTAAGGAGGGATGAGTTTATAGCAGGATGCAAATATTCAGTGTCTATATATATGTAGACATATGTATTTTTCCCCTTCTGTGTTTTGTTGTTGTTGTTTAGTTGCTAAGTTGTATCCCATGCTTTTGCAACCCCATGGTCTGTAGCGCACCAGGCTCCTCTGTCCATGAGATTTTCCAGGCAAGAATACTGGAGTGGGTTGCCATTTCCTCCTCCAGGGGATCTTCTCGACCCAGGTTTTGAACCCACATCTCCCTTGTCTCCTGCATTGGCAGGCAGATTCTTTACCACTGAGCCCCCAAGGAAGCCCCTATTCTCTGTTAAGAGGGGTCATTTGGCCCATTGTCCAGCAAAAGTGTCCTTCCCCAGGAGAAAGGACACATCTCTCTTCTCCCCTGCCAGAAAGTAAGCAATTGAGTTTTGTGAACACTCGAAACCCTTCCTTGACCCCCAGGGAAGATAAGCCTGTTTTCTGTTGCCAATGACTGGGACTCAAGTTTTAAAAGAGCCACTGAGGCTCTTCCTGGTGGACCCTGAAGGGCTTTTGTTGGAGTTCATGAAAGAGAAGTGGATCTTCTGGGGATAACAGCCAGCCTAAGAGTGCATGGCAAATTTTAAGGGGGCAGGCACAGTCAGAGGAGATAGATATTGCCAATTCGAATTTGGGCCTATGTTGCTGTATCTTAAGACTTAAAAAAGGAACAAGAAAAAGAAGCCCCAAATCCAGCTTTTTAAAGAAAATTTCATTTTTTGTTTTTCCTGCTGTGCCACTTGTGGGATCTTAGTTCCCTAACCAGGCATTGAACCCTGACCACAGAGGAATTTCTGAAATCTCTTGATTTTTAAATATTGTCAACCAGTTGAAGTCTTTTTAAAAAATATCATGTAAGCCAAACAAATATGTTCACAGCACATACTTGCTGCCAGCATATGACTTCCTGGTCATTTCGAGAGAAAAGACACTAGGGCTTTTAGATGGCAAATGAGGTTAGCAGCAGGCAAGCAAGAGAGGCTGGGTAGGTAGAGCAAGAAGGGAACAGGAGCTCTGAGTACAGTCCTTGAATGGGGGTGAGCACTGCCAGCTAGCTACCCAACCTTCAGTGGGTAGGAATAGCAACTAACATTTGTTGGACACTTAAACTGTGCCAGGCATTGTTTTGAAAGTTTTACTTGTATGGCTTAATTAAATCTGCACAATATCCCTGGGAGGTCAGTCTCATTATTAACCCCATTTTACTTCATTTCACCTGCACCCCAGGCTTGCCCCAGTTGACTTCATGGACCAGGAGCTTTGCCCTGTCTGGACAAAGTAGCCTACAACCCAATGCACTGCTATGGGCAGAATGCCCAGTTGGTAGGTACCAGGGATATATATGCAGCAACACCACCTTACCCTAAGAAACTTAGAATTCCTTGCTAGGCATCACAGAGGAACTCCTGAACCTGTTGGCTGGGGCTGTGAACTGAGTATGCCAGAGTTTAGACCGTGGGAAGTAGCTGCATTATTCTAGTCTTATCTCCTGTTATCTTGGAAACCAGTAGCAGAACACTGAGGGAGTGAGCTACAAGACACATCAGCTGTGATGGGAGTGAGAGCATGAGCTCTCTGTGCCTTGGAAAGCTACTTAATACAGGACTTTGTGGAGTGGGGGTGGCAATTTGGGGGACTGGAGCAGAACATGAAGATACTGGTAACCTAGAGCAGAGAGTAGGGGAAAGGAAGGGTAGAAGGAGGCAAAAAGAAAGAGCCTGTTACATGACTTTTCCAAGGGCCAGCCTTGAATGGAGGTCATTAACCTGGCTGGGAAAGAACTGCAGAAGGAAATGAGGTTAGGAAATTCAATCAGTCCAAATGTTGGACTGGGGCCCCTGGTCTCTTTGAACATTTTTTCCATTTCCTCACATAACTACAGCCACAGAAGCGGGGGAGGGATTGTGAATTTGGCCTAAGGTCCTGGTTTATCATTATCTAAGTATATATTTACCAAAGACTTACCAAACAGGGTTTTTTTTAAAAGTTCCGGGTGATGTCCTTCCTGGTATTTTCTTAGGGAAATGAGATTGTTGCTTCATCAAATGATGGGTTATTTATTGATGGAAAAAAGTAGCCAGCAAGACCATTTCCCCATACTGCTTAGTAACTTTTACACACACTCATAAGTCATATTTATATATTGGCTTAGCACTGCTGCCTGCTGCTAGTAATTACTAAATAACAGGAAATTCCTAAAAGGTTTCAGTATATAGAAGATATCAAAATTTTTTGACTACACAGTTTCACGTTCACTTTATGATGTCAAAGCTGAAGTTGTGGGCTTTCCTCTCTCAGCTACTAAATATGATTACTTTGGATCCACTAGTTAGTTGGTCATTCAATAGCATCTCTTGGGCATTCTCTGCTACCATCATTGGGCCTGGTAACAAAAACTATCACTTACTGAGCGCCTGCTATTTGCCAAATGTTTGGCTAAGTTGATTATCTCATTTAACTGTAATAACCACCCTCCTCAGTGAGTATTGCTACCTTCATTTTACAAATGAAGAAACTGAGACCTAGAGGAATTTAAGTAACTTGCCCAGGATAATAATACAAGCCTAGGTCTCGCTGCCTTCAAAATCTGTTAAAATCTCCTAAACTACAATAACAACCACTACATCGTCAATGATAAAGATTGATTTTTATTGAATACTTTACATTCCAAACATAGCACTAAGTCTTACATATGCGCCATCTCATTTAATTCTCAGAATGACTGTGTGCTCAGCACTATTACGGTTAGCACTATTTTTCATTCCAATCCCAAAGAAAGGCAACGCCAAAGAATGCTCAAACTACCGCAGAGTTGCACTCATCTCACGTGCTAGCAAAATAATGCTCAAAATTCTCCAAGCCAGGCTTCAGCAGTATGTGAACTGTGAAATTCCAGATGTTCAAGCTGGATTTAGAAAAGACAGAGGAACCAGAGATCAAATTGCCAATATCCATTGGATCATGGAAAAAGCAAGAGTTTCAGGAAAACATCTACTTCTGCTTTATTGACTATGCCAAAGACTTTGACTGTGTGGATCACAACAAACTGTGAAAAATTCTGAAAGAGATGGGAATACCAGACCACCTGATAGGCCTCTTGAGAAATCTGTATGCAGATCAAGAAACAACAGTTAGAACTGGACATGGAACAACAGACTGGTTCCAAATTGGAAAAGGAGTACATCAAAGCTGTGTATTGTCACCCTGCTTATTTAACTTTTATGCAGAGTACATTATGGGAAATGCTGGGCTGGAGGAAGCACAAACTGGAATCAAGATTGCGAGGAGAAATATCAATAACCTCAGATATGCAGATGACACCACCCTTAAGGCAGAAAGTGAAGAAGAACTAAAGAGCTTCTTGAAGAAAGTGAAAGAGGAGAGTGAAAAAGTTGGCTTAAAGCTCAACATTCAGAAAACTAAGATCATGGCATCTGGTCCCATCACGTCACGGCAAATAGATGGGGAAACAATGGAAACAATGACAGACTTTATTTTTGGGGGCTCCAAAATCACTGCAGATGGTGATTGCAGCCATGAAATTAAAAGACGCTTACTCCTTGGAAGAAAAGCTATGACCAACCTAGACAGCGTATTTTGCCAAGCAGAGATATTACTTTGCCAACAAAGGTCTGTCTAGTCAAAGCTATGGTTTTTCCAGTAGTCATGTATGGATGTGACAGTTGGACTATAAAGAAAGCTGAGCACCAAAGAATTGATGCTTTTGAACTGTAGTGTTGGAGAAGACTCTTGAGAGTCCCTTGGACTGCAAGGAGATCCAACCAATCCATCCTAAAGGAGATCAGTCCTGAATATTCATCGGCAGGACTGATGTTGAAGCTTATACTCCAATACTTTGGCCACGTTATGCAAAGAACTGACTCATTGTAAAAGACCCTGATGCTGGGCAAGATTGAAGGCAGGAGGAGAAGGGGGTGACAGAGGATAAGATGGTTGGATGCCATCACTGACTCTATGGACGTGAGTTTGAGCAAGCTCCGGGAGTTGGTAATGGACAGGGAAGCCTGATGTGCTGCCATCCATGGGATTGCAAAGAGTCAGACACGACTGAGACACTGAACTGAACTGAACTGTGCCCTATTTTGCATATAAAGGAAATGAGGCTCAAAATGTTAATCTGCCCAGATTCACACAGCTGATGAGTGAAAGAATTATGATGCAAAATAGCTCCAGGTAACTCCAGAAGACAACTCAAAGATCATGACCTCCAGGAAGATTTCTGTAAACCTAAAATGTTTTAGGTGTCTGTATACCATGTTCACATTGCATCTTGCTTCTTCTATCACACAGTGACTAATTAAATACTATTAATTAATTAATACTAATTAAATACTATTAAATACTATTAAAATACTAGTATTTTAATCTTTTGAGTGTTTCATGCAAATGCTATACACACGTTATTTCTAGACCTCACAATGGTATGCGGGTGGGGGGGAGCATTATTCAACTTATTATCTGGGAAACAGGTTCAGAAATGTTAAGTAACTTGCCCGAGATCACACAGCTAGCAGAAATGGATCTGGAATCCAAATCCAAGTCTGTTGGCCTCCATTGAGTCAAAACCCATATTCTTCCTACCAAACAATGTTACCTTCCTTCATTTTTTTAATTGAAATTATGTTTATGTATCTGCATGCCCCAATAAACCAGGAATCAGCACACTTCTTAGATAAAAGCTCAGGTAGTAAATATTTTAGGCTTCACGAGCCATACAGTCTCTTTCGCACCTATTCAAGCCTTCTGGTTATATCAGGAAAGCAACTATAGACAATATATAAACAAATTAGTGTGTCTGGGTTCCAATACATCTCCATGCATGCTGAAATTTGAATTTCATATAATTTTCATGTGTCAAAAGATATATATATTCTTCTTTTAATTGTCTTTTCAACCATTTAAAACCATTCTTTGCTCACAGGCCATAAAGAAGCCAGCAGCAGGCTGAATTGCGCCAATGGGCCCCAGTAATAGACTGGTAAATCCTTGAGGAGAGAGGTTGGTGTTATATATATCGCTCTTTTCAGAATTTCGCCCAGTGCCCACAGTTAGCTGAGAGGCAGTCTAGAATAATGTTTGTTGAGAGGTGGATTTTAGCCAGAGCATAGGGGCAATTTACTTTGTTTCAAATCCTGGCTTTGTCATTTTCTAACTGAGTGACATTAGACAAGTCACTGTGGGGTTACGCTCAGTTTCCTCATCTAAAAATGGATGTAGTAACAGTACCTTTGACACAGGTTGTTGTGAGGATTGAATGGGTTAATAAAGCACTGTGGTATCTAGCAACCTAGCATTTATTATTAATACTATTGAAAGGAAAAAAAGACAATCCCATTCCTATCTTCAAGGAACCTATAGCCTCACCTGCCAGTTAACAAAATACAGCAGAAAGTAAGTGTGAAACCCTTTGCAAACCAGCATGATGAAAACAAAAGACTTGGCAGCAAAATTCTGTTTCTGAAAACTTCCTGTCTCCTGGTTTTGGCCTGAACTCTTGTGTGACTGGGCTTCCCAGTTGGCACAGTAGTAAAAGAATCCGCCTGCCAATGCAGGAACCACAAGAGACCTGGGTTCGATCCCTGAGTTGGGAAGATCCCCTGAAGGAGGAAATGGCAACCCACTCCAGTATTCTTGCCTGAAAAATTCTGTAAACAGAGGACACTGGGAGGCTACAGTCCAAAGGGTCGCATAGAGTCAGACACGGCTGAGCATGCACCCTGTGAGCACGCACCTATGTGTCTATAAGAACTCTCAGGAAGCCTTCTAACAGGGGTCCACAGAAGATGTGGTCCATTTTTCCTGCACAGTATTTTGCTGTTTGCTTTTCTCTTGGACTTTAATATATTAAGGTACAACGTGTGCAATCCACCTCACTATGGGCACTACTGCTCTCTACTGTTTTAAACTCTCAATATCTCTGCTTAGCCCTTGAAGGTCTTTGAGTTGGAAAGAGTCAGACATGACTGAGCAACTAAACAAATAGTGAGTACATAGATTACTATATTTGATATCAAAATCTTGATTGTAATATTTTTCTATTGTTTTAAATTGCAAGCTTTTAAAAGCTTTTTCCAAAGAATAAAGGTTAAGCATGAAAAAACAAAACAAAACCAAACAGCTGCCCAGGAGAGCTGTTTGAACAAGATCTGCCTGTGACATGAATGACAAACTTCTATTGTGTTGAACCACTAAGATGTGAGGATTGTTTCTTACAGCAGCTAGAAATAATTACCGTGATTAATATATCTTCCTTATGTCATGGGACCTAAAGTATTATTCGCTCAGTCGTGTCTGACTCTTTGCAATCCCGTGGACTATAACCTGCCAGGCTCCTCTGTCCCTGGGATTCTCCAGGCAAGAATACTGGAGTGGGTTGCCATTGCCTTCTCCAAGGGATGTTCCCAACCCAGGGATTGAACCCAGGTCTCCCACACTGTGGACAGATTCTTTACTACCTTAGTCACCAGAGACGGACCTACAACCCTGATAGTAACTGCCAATTTACTCATCTTTACTAGTCATTAAAATGTAAGCTGCAGGAGTTCTGTCTGTTTTGTTGTCTACTATTTCTCTAGCACCTGGGGTGCCTGGCACTTATTCATTACTTGATAAGTATTTGTTGAATAAAAAATGAATGAGCATCTTATTTCTTTTAAATCCCACAGTGAAAGAGTAGAAGGAGCCATACCATGCCATCAAGGCCATCGTACTCAATACTTCCTGAGAGAGTAGCTGCCTTGACCAACTGATAACATTCTGGATCACAGCTCTAGAACCAACCTTATGGGGATAATCCCATCATCTCTTATATTTCTGTTAACCTCAGTCATTGCCAGTCTAACCCTGCCACTCCCCACCACTCCCATCCCAAAACATTTTGTCAAGGTGACTGAGAACTTCCATGCTACCAAATCTAATAGGGTCCTTTTTGTTCTCATCTAATTTGATCTTTCAACAGTGTTCAATACAGTTTACTACTCTCCTCCAACAGTCTCCTCTCTAAGCCACTGTAACACTATAAATTTAAAAAATTCTCCTGTATCTTTGACTGTTTTTTCAGTCTGTTTTGAAGTCTCCTCCCCTAGCCAGTGTCAACAATTTGGAGTGCCCCAGAACTAGTTCCTTGTCTCTAGCTGTACTCTCTCCCTGAACGTGAAAGTGTTAGTCACTCAGTCGTGTCCAACTCTTTGTGACACCGTGGATTGTAGCCTGTCAGGCTTCTCTGTCCATGGAATTCTACAGGCAAGAATACTGAAGTGGGTAGCCATTGCCTTCTGCAGGGGATCTTCCTGACCTGGGAATCAAGCCCGGGTCTCCTGCATTGCAGGCAGATTCTTTACCATCTGAGCCACCAGGGAAGCCCTAAGTGATCTCTATTCCCATGGCATTAAATATCATCTGTAGGTTGATTTCTTCCATATTCATATTCCCAACCCAAACTCTCCTCTAAATGCTAGACTCACATCACCCATTGTCTAGAGATCTACTTGGAATTCTCAGAGGCAATTTAAACTTCTCTACCCTTTCAGTATAACTGTTCCTTTCCATCTTTTCCATCTCATCAAAATGAATCACTGTCTACCAAGTTATTGAAGCCAGAAACCTGTAAATCATTCTTGATTCTGCTGTCTTCCTCACTTCCAACATCTAATCAGCAAGTTCTATAGTTTCTAGCTCCAAAATACACCATGTACCATTGTCCTTTATTTCCACAGTCAACTTTTTAGTATAAACCACTATCACTTCTTGCCCGTACTACTGTAATATGCTCTTCACTGGTTATCCAACTTACACTCTCCTTCTTTCTAGTCTAGTCTCCACGTATGAGTCAGAATAATCTTATAAAAGGGTTTTCCTGGGACTTTCCTGGCTGTCCAGTGATTAAGACTCCATGATGCCAATGCAGGGGACATGGGGGTACATTTACAATGCCTGGTCAGGCAACTATGATCCTACATGCCACAGGGCACAGCAAAAAGAAAAAGAGTTGGGGAGCTCTCACACTTGAAGTCCATACTCTTTCAATGGACTTCAAGTCTCTATCTAATCTGGCCTTTGCCTACTCCCATCTGCTCTCTAATGCTACTAGTCTAGTCTAGTGTTAGTTAGCTCAGTCATGTCTGACTCTTTGTGACTCCAGGACTATAGCCTGCCAGGCTCCTCTGTCCATGGGATTCTCCTGACAAGGAGTGGGTTGCCATTTCCTTCTCCAGGGAATCTTCCCGGCCCAGGGATTGAACCTAGGTCCCCTGCATTGCAGGACGATTCTTTACCATCTGAGCCATCACTGTCTCCTTTCAGGTTTATTAATAACACAAGCTCTTTCCTGTCTCAGGACCATAAAACATGCTAGGCCTTCTGCCTGGAAAACACTTTCTTTCCTCTACTCCTGGTTGTTCTTCATCAGGCTAACTTCTTAATAAAAATATCTCCATATACAAGTCTTCCTTCTGTGACCACAATTTCTAAATATGCTCCCTCCTCATTCTTTACAACTGCTCTTCTGTTTTCTTCACTCACCTATCACAATTTGAGATTACCTATTTATTGCTTATTTACTTGGTAATTGTCTATTTCCCCTCACTGTGCTTTAACTTTATAAGGGCATAGACAGCATCTGCTTTATTTTATCAATGTATTACATAGCACCTAGCACAGTGCTTGGCACATAGTAGTTACTGAATAATGTGTATTGAATGAAACAGCAAGCATTTCCACCTAGCATGTGGGATTTGAAGAGGATGGTGAGGTGGCTGCCAATCCCATTCTAAAATACTATCTCTCAAGAATTCGCTGCTTTTTTGTTCCATTTATTCCCTTCTCCATTAAGGAGTTTATTCTCTGCTACAGTCTGAGGGCCCTAGGGGACCCCCAGAGCCATTGCCAAGGTAATTTAAGGGGAAAGGCCTATATAATCATTCTCATGGACCTAGGTAGGGGGGTCTGAGATCCTGGTGGTTCAGTGGTTAGGACTCTGCTTCCACGCAGAGTGCATGGGTTCCATTCCTGGTTGGGGAAATAAGATCCCATATGCCACATGCCAAAAAATAACCTCTCTCGCTCTTCCATCTCATGCAATTTATAATAACATGTATAATCCCCATTTGAATTGATCGCCTAGACAAGGCACTGGTTGACAAACTACAGCCCACTGGCCAAATCTGGCCTGCCATCTGAGAACTGTTTTTATATTTTTACATGATTTAAAAAATTCAAAAAAAGAAAACTATTTCATGACATGAAAATTACATGAAATTCAATTTATTTACTTACTGGAACACAGCCACTCCAATTTGTTTATGAATTATGTATCACTAATGTCATACTATAATAGCAGAGTTGAATAGTGGCAGCAAAGATTACATATGGCCCTCAAAGCCTAAAATATTTAGTATTTGTTCCATTCCAGAGAAAGTATGCCAATCCTTGGGCTAATCTATTGAAAGTTCCTATTAAAATATGTTGCCTGAGAAAAGTAGCTGAGTGAGCCATTATTGATCTGCCATCAATACTCAGAGTTGGATTTGTCTATCTGATCTCTTTCAGTCACCCAGAAGGGGCCAAGGAAAATGGGTTACAAATCAGGAGAAGTTTTGTTGGGGAAGAGAGTAAGACAGGTCCAAAGCACATATCCCAGACCTTCTTTGGGGACAAGAGCCACATTTAAGTTGTCCCACAGTTTGAAGTCCTGAGTGGAGACCAGGAAAGGGGGACAGTGGTATCTTTGGGTGAACCTGGTGAACGGACATTGTCGGGGGCGGGGAGGGTGATGTCTGTCCTTGGACAGCGGGAGAGAAGCAAAAGAGTATCTTCTTGCCCACATATCCTCCTCGTTGTTTGACACTGAAAGTACCTAGGAGCTACAGAGAAGGTAACCCAGCAGAAGCTAAGAACCTGCCATGGAGTGGGTCAGGCTTTCCACTCAGTGGAAATTTATATCACAGTTTCCACTGTGATGAACACGTAGGCTAGAGCACCATCAGCCTGGGGGGAAGAACTGGGCCAAGATACTCCAAGGAGCACGGAGCAACAGGAAAGCCTGGAGTCCCAGCAGGCTCAGGGAAGGGATAGGACTGAAAGTCAGCAACACTTCATTCACTGTTTTACTCTTTGCTCTCCTTCATACACATCCTTCAGATTTAGGTTTCTAATCACTGCTGCTGCTGCTGCTGCTGCGTCACTTCAGTCGTGTCCAACTCTGTGCGACCCCATAGATGGCAGCCCACCAGGCTCCCCCATCCCTGGGATTCTCCAGGCAAGAACACTGGAGTGGGTTGCCATTTCCTTCTCCAGTGCATGAAAGTGAAAAGTGAAGGTGAAGTTGCTCAGTCATGTCCGACTCTTAGCGACCCCAGGAACTGCAGCCTACCAGGCTCCTCCATCCATGGGATTTTCCAGGCAAGAGTACTGGAGTGGGGTGCCGTTGCCTTCTCCGTTCTAATCACTAGGATCTAAGAAACCTCATCACTGTGAAGTCTTCTGTGACCTCTTTCCCCAAAACTCAAAACATGACAGTTGGGATTAGGGCAGGGGTTTTCTACCCTCTCCAGCTTCTTCCTTATATCAAAGGGATGTCATGCCCCTGGGCCTCCAGGGGTTTTCTCAGAAAAGTTCACTTATATACTGGTTTAGCTGAGTATGCTACCACCCAGGCAACTGCCCTTCATGCTCACACACTGGCCCAACTCCCTCTTCCTCCCCTACCAGGCAAATTATTCCTGCTGCTCAGCATGAGTCACCACACAGCAAGAGCTACCACAGGGTCAGGGCCCCCAACATGATGTTTTTTCACGGAGGGTGGGAACACAGGAGGGAGGGAAAGAGAGAGGGCAGAAATGGGGAATGGAACAAGTCGAGCAGACCGCAAACTGAAGGGCTATTCTTGTCCTCGACTTCCTATTGGCATGACAGGCCCTTTGATGTGTTAGGCAGTCTTCCCCTTGCTAGTCGGTTTCACTTCCCTTGCTCTTTTGTTCTGTTTATTCCCTTCTAGGATAAGGAATTTATTCTTTGCTACAGTGTTAGGGCCCAAGGGGGACCCCCAGAACCATCGCCATGGGGATTTCCGAAAAGAGCCCTACGTGAACATTCTCACGGACCTAAGTCAGTTCAGCTCACTTCAGTTGCTGAGTCGTATCCGACTCTTTGTGACCCCATAAACCACAGCACACCAGGCCTCCCTGTCCATCACCAACTCCTGGAGACTACCCAAACCCATAGCCAATGAATCGGTGATGACATCCAACCATCTCATCTTCTGTCGTCCCCTTCTCTTCCTGCCCTCTATCTTTCCCAGCATCAGGGTCTTTTTAAATGAGTCACCTCTTAGCATCAGGTGGCCAAAGTACTGGAGTTTCAGCTTCAACATCAGTCCTTCCAATGAACACCCAGGATTGATCTCCTTTAGGATAGACTGGTTGGATCTCCTTGCAGTCCAAAGGACTCTCAAGAGTCTTCTCCAACACCACAGTTCAAAAGCATCAATTCTTTGGTGCTCAGCTTGCTTTATAGTCCAACCCTCACATCCATACATGACCACTGGAAAAACCATAGCCTTGACTAGACAGACCTTTGTTGACAAAGTAATGTCTCTGCTTTCTAATATGCTGTATAGGTTCATCATAACTTTCCTTCCAAGGAGTAAGCGTCTTTTAATTTCATGGTTGCAGTCACCATCTGCAGTGATTCTGGAGCCCAGAAAAATAAAGTCAGCCGCTGTTTCCACTGTTTCCCCACCTATTTGCCATGAAGTGATGGGACCAGATGCCATGATCTTAGTTTTCTGAATGTTGAGCTTTAAGCCAACTTTTTCACTCTCCTCTTTCACTTTCATTAAGAGGCTCTTTAGTTCCTCTTCACTTTCTGCCATAAGGGTGGTGTCATCTGCATATCTGAGGTTATTGATATTTCTCCTGGCAATCTTGATTCCAGTTTGTGCTTCCTCCAGCCCAGCATTTCTCATGATGTACTCTGCTGCATATAAGTTAAATAAGCAGGGTGACAATATACAGCCTTGACGTACTCCTTTTCCTATTTGGAACCAGTCTGTTCCATGTCCATTTCTAACTGTTGCTTCCTGACCTGCATACAGGTTTCTCAAGAGGCAGGTCAGGTGGTCCGATATTCCCATCTCTTTAAGAATTTTCCATAGTTTATTGTGATCCACACAGTCAAAGGCTTTGGCATCGTCAATAAAGCAGAAATAGATGTTTTTCTGGAACTCTCTTGGTTTTTCAATGATCCGGGAGATGTTGGAAATTTGATCTCTGGTTCCTCTGCCTTTTCTAAAACCAGCTTGAAAATCTGGAAGTTCACAATTCACGGACCTAAGTAGGAAGAGTCTAATCCTACAAAGTTAAAGGTACTGTTGGAACACTAAACATGGTACTGAAATCCAAGGGCAGCATAGAGAACTCGTGACCATAGTAGGACAGGGAAGGCTGAAAGAGTTCTTAACCCTGGTAATAATAGTATGAATAAGTTATTATTAAAACATTGTTTTTAGACACACTCATATACACACATACACACATATACATATATAATGTATTTAATAACACAACAAAATGAGGTATAATACTGTAATTAATGCCATATCCCAGTGAGAAAATTAAGGGCTCTCAAATAAGGCAATCACCCCCAGTGTCTCTAGGCTACTAAAACACTGAGCCAGAATTTGAGCCTGGCACTAGAGTCTGTGCCCTTAACCACTAGATTGCTGCTCAAAGCCATAGTGCTTAAATATAAGTGACTATTTGGACCCTAGATCTGAGAAGTCCTATGATCAATCCTTTCCTTCCAGGGTAGACATTCTGACATATAGCTTTGGGGAGAGAAAGGGAGGGAGAGAAGTAAGGAGAATATGAGATGTTCTGCACTGCCACTTGCCCCTCACCCCCTGTCTTCATACCGAGGCACGTGCTTAGCTTTGGATGGGATTGGCAGAGTCTAGCCTGGCAAAAGCCTTTGAGTGAAACCTTCACACTGCTTGTGTTTCTTTGTGCCTGTATCATGGATTTGTTGCTCCTTGCTACCCACCATTTCCTCTCATGTGCATGCTAAGTCACTTCAGTCATGTCCGACTCTTTCCGACCCCATGGACTATTGCCCTCCAGGCTCCTCTGTCCATGGGATTCTCCAGGCAAGAATACTGGACTGGGTTAGCATTTCCTTCTCCAGGGGATCTTCCCGACCCAGGGATCGAACCTGTGTCTCTTATGTCTTCTGTGTTGGCAGGCAAGTTCTTTACCACTAGCGCCACCTAGGAAGCCCCTCCTCTCATATAATAGGGTTTTATGGGGCCACTCGCACTCTTGGATGACAGCATACACATTTTGAGCTTTAGGAGGGAGGCTTTTTGGTAAGAGAGAAAGAGGAAGTGACTCACAACTGATATTTTCCAGCTGGTCAGAACATTCTGTCTGATGCATTCAACCACTGATAAAACAAGAAACTAGTGTATCATTCCCACCTTCAAAAATGAAAGCTTCCTGGAGTAACTGTCATGCTTCCCACTGACAGAGAGTTCACCATCAGAAACTTTCTGGGTTTGACTCCTAGACAAAATTGCAGTGGTATGTGCCCAGAATCACATTGTAGGTTTAAGCTGTAATGAAGGACCTTTGCTTTACCAGCAAAATCCAGGAGCTGGGTTAAATATTCAATGACAGGTCAGGTCCTGGAACACAGCCAATCTACTTGTTAAGAAACAATAATCATTGAACAGAGCTTCTCCAGGATGGAAAATAGATGGCTGTCCCATATTCACACAGCTGCAAGATGATAGGTTGAAGTGGGATAGCCACAAGCAGAGTAGACAGAAACATGGTCTAAAGATGTACCAAGTCATGACTTTAAAACACAGACTGCAGTGACTGGGGAACACTGCAACAGGTGGAATACTAGGTATGCCACAAGTCAGACGAGAGCTGCTGCTCTTTCTAAGGAAGGACATTGAGAAGATCAGGGGACAAAGAGCTTCAGGCTGAAACTATAGTCCAAACAACAACCTTTACGTATGGAGTATATGGAGTGTGGATGATACTAATTGTCATGGCTATAGATCTGCATGTATAACTATATAGGGGTAGAGTAGCAGCTTGTAAGACCTAACAGTGATTACTTTAAAGAGCATTAATGGTTAACATATGGAGTTATACAATTAAATTACTTAGATTAAAATGCTTACTGACCGCCAGCTATAGACCTTCCCAACAGAGGGAAGTGGAGAGGAACAGAGGAAAATAACAGATGGAAATGTAACAAACCAGTAAGAAAGACTTCTATTCATCTTTAAAAAGAAGAGAAGGAAATAAGACAAAAAGGTGGAAACTGAGACTGTGAAGCCAGGTTCTTTCAAAATGAAGCTTTAAAAAAAAAGATAATAACTTAAAAAAAAATCTCCATTCACCTAAAATTTTCTGCAAAGAATTTTACAGGTTTATTAACTATCTGAATAGTTGCCCAACCTTTCAAGTCTTCTGTGCCAGAGGTAGCCTGGGGTTTAGAGAGCCTGTGAAACCCATGAGATTATATGCAGAACTCAGTGTGTTTATGTGTATATTTAAAGATGTGTGCATATTTTTCCTTAAAGAGGGATTTTCCCCTTTTTTTATATTGGCTGGGCAATGTTGACATTAGTTGATATTTAACATCAGTATAATTAAGGCATACATTTCTGACTTCATGGGAGAAGATATTTGCAAATGACATACCTGACAAGGGATTAATATTCCAAAAATACAAAGAACTCATACAACTCAACATCAGAAATACAAATAACTCAATAAAAAAGTGAGCAGAGGACCTAAAGAGACATCAACACAAGATGGTGCCCAACATCACTAATCAACTGGAAAATGCCAATCAAAACCACTCTGAGACATCACGTCACATCTGTTAGAATGGCTCTTATGAAAAAGACAATAAATAACAAGTGCTGATGAGGATGTAGCGAAAGGGAGCCCTTATGTACTGTTGGCAGAAATATAAATTGGTGCAGCTACCGTGGAAAGCAGTCTGGTGATTCCTCAAAACATTAAAAATAGAACTACCATACAATCCAGAAACCCATACAATCCATCTAATCCACTTCTGAGTATTTATCCTAAAAAGACAAAAACAGTAATTTGAAAAGATACATGTACCCTAGTGTTCATAGCAGCACTGTTTACAATAGCCAGTATGTGGAAGCAGGCTAAATGTCATCAACAGATGAATGGATAAAGAAGATGTTTATATCATTTTGAAATGTATAGAAATATCAAACAATCATATAGTGTTGTGGGTCAATTATACTTCAAAAACAAACACAAAAACTCATAGAAAGAGAAGATATTTATGGTTACCTGAGGTGGGGTGGAGGAGGGGGAATTAGACAAAGGCAATCAAAACGTAAAAACTTCCAGTTATAAGATAAATAAGTACTCGGGATGTAATGTACAACATGATAAATATAATTAACACTGCTGAATGTTATATATGAAAGTTGTTGACAGCAAATCCTGAGTTTTCATCACAAGGAAAACATGTTTTTCTATTTCTTTAATGTTGTGGCTATGTGAGACAGTCGATGTTCATTGAAACTTATTGTGGTAGTAATTTCATGATTATGTAAGTCTATTCATTATGCTTAAACTTATACAGTGCTCTATGTCAATTATATCTGAGTAAAAGTGAAAGAAAAAAAGATATACATTTCTGGACAGAGTAGTACCCATGGGGAGAAAAAACACAGAAGATGCAGACCAAACAATTTCTAGAGTATTAGGCTGATATCTGGATCCTGTGACTCAGTAAGAATCTCACTATATAGTTCCATATCATATATGGCTGGGAAAGAAAGAAGAGGAAACTACACCTAAAAAACATCTATTATGTGCCAGGCACCACCATTCATTTATTGAGTCAACAAATATTTATTGAGTGCTTACTGGCTCAGATGGTAAAGAATTCGCCTGAAACGCTGGAGACCTGGGTTCGATCCCTGGGTTGAGAAGATCCCCTGGAGAAGGGAAAGGCTACCCACTCCAGTATTCTGGCCTGGAGAATTCCATGGACTGAATAGTCCATGGGGTCACAAAGAGTCAGACACGACTGAGCGACTTTCACTTTCATTACTATATTTACATATATATTTTCTTTCCTAAGCCCCACATTGTAAGCATCATTTCCCACACTTTATGGATGAGGAACCAAAAGTTCAGAGAGGTTAATTAGTTGCTCAAGATCAAAGAGGAAATGTTAGAGTGGGGATTTGAACCCTGGCCTTCTTGGACTCAAAATCTGAGTTGCTACTCTTAATCCCAAGTGACAAACAAAAGTACTGAGACCTAGAGAGTCAAAATGCTTGACAGGGTGTAACAAGTAGCAAAGTGATGGGAAGAACTCAGGGCTGCCTTAGGCTTCTGCTCTCTGGGTAAGACCATCTGAGGAGCCAGTGCCTATGACCTGCCTCTGGGACTCTGCCAAGTGACCTGGCACTGCTCAGGTTGCCTTCTCCAAAGCAGCCTTGCCCCTATGCTCTTGTTTCCAGCAGAACTGATGCTATTAGATTACAGACTTTCCTGGGTGAAGTGACAAATGGCTTTTCCAACTTGCCAGCTGCCTGACTGAATCCCCAGAGGCAGACTCTCTTCATAGGGCAAACTCTAAAGAGTCAGCTATTGGTGACACTATTGTTTGACTTCACATTTTGGCCTACCACCAGCTTGCAGTGACAGAGACTGGCTTTTGGCTAGCCATTTCTGATTTATAATTGATCAGTCTCTCCCCTTTAACTCCCTTCAAAAACCTTAGACAATATTTGATATCTGTTTCTTAAATTAGGGCTGCTTTTTGTCCAAGTCACTCCTCCTCACACCAGATCTGTTAAAAGATATTGTCCTTGAAGATCAAAGCTCCCATGAGTTTTTTTTTAGGACTCAGGAGCACTCATGATGAGGAAATAGAAGAAAACGCTTCAGGAGATCCCTGAGAATATAGGAGCTATATACTGCTTTGGGGCTTCCCAGGTGGCGCAGTGGTAAAGAATCTGCCTGGCAGTGCAGGGGACACAAGACACATAGGTTCCATCCTTGGGTCAGGAAAATCCTCTGGAGTAGGAAATGGCTGCTCACTCCAGTATTCTTGCCTGGGAAATCCCATGGACAGAGCAGCCTGGCAGGCTACAGTCCCCTGGGTCGCAAAGAGTCTGATAAGACTGAAGTGACTGAGTGCGTGTGCACGCGCATGCGCACGCACACACACACACACACACACACACACACACACACACACACAAATACGCTACTTCAGTAATCACACAGAGCTGTTAGACCCAACTTCTGGAGGCTAATGATGAAACGCTTGACCTAGCAATCACATACTTTGGGATCAGAGTCACATGCCCAAACTCACACCTACACTTCTAATGTTTCCATGGCAACAGTGAAGGCACAAAGGGTCTTCTCTCTCTTACATATGATAGCAGTCCCAGATTGCCCAGTGCTAGTTCTCTGTTTGTGCAGTTCCCTGGAGTCTCCTGCCTCGGTTTTCCAAACAAGATTCCAGGAGAATATAGAAAGGAACTCAGGACTTTCTGGTGGTCCATTGCAGGGTGGGGTGGTGGTATGGGTTCGATCCCTGATCAGGGAACTAAGATCCCACATGCTTTTCCACTCCATAATATGAAACAAAAATAGTGGGGGTTATTTAGCAACACCTACAGTTAGTTTGCCCAGGGCCCTGTATTTCCAAAAGACTGAACTTGAGCTGCAAGAGGATTCTGAATCACAAAGCAAATAATGAAAAGAGGCAAGAATTAGGCATTTTCAGGGCTGAGGACATTATAGGCACCCTTTGGAATGCCAGTGTTGATCAATTATGGTATCATCACCATCAAGATAAGAATACCCTATGTAATATAGCATATTCTTTTTAACTCTAAGATTTCTCAGAATCATCACTATATTTATGGAACCACTAGGTATACTTCATTGGAAGCTTGAATGACCCAAGTCCACCTTTTGCTACATGACAACCTTGAAAAGTCCAAAATGATCTATTTTTAGAAACCACTGCTGTCCATGGGATTTTCCAGGCAAGAATACTGGAGTGGCTTGCCATTTCCTTCTCCAGGGGATCTTCCTGAGCCAGGATCGAACCTGAGTCTCCTGCATTGACATGCGGATTCTTTACCACAGAGCTACCAGGGAAGCCCTGAATTTTGTTTTTTAACACCAGAAACTGCAAATGTCTTTCAAGTAGAAAAACTTTATAGAATAGAAGGGTACCCAGTTTACCTCATCCTACTGTTTTGCCAAAACAAAGGCTTCTTTGGAAAGCCAGGGGAAAGATAAAATGCCTTCTAGGTAAAGCTCCTTTAGAAGTTCATTTTTGGCCATGCTCTTTACTTTTGCAAGCTCATTGTGAAATCCTGTAATTCAAGAGAGGTGGCTGTTGGAGAAATGTTGTAGGGCCTCACTTGAATGTTTATGTGTGGGAGTTCCACTTGGTGTATCCAGCTCAAGTTCCAGGAAGGAAAGATGCCTTCACTCAATGAAATTCCATTAATATGTAAGACTAGACTTCAAGTTCAGAAGGAAAACTGAATCATAAAATAATGAGCACTAGATGCTACTGCAGCCTCCCCACAATGACAGTTTTTTCTCACTTTTTTATTTTTCTGATGACTCGGTATAAGGACTAGGGAGCAGTCAGAAAGAGATGTCCTTAAAAGATGTACTCAGTGTGTACACATGAAACACTTCACTTTCCTTCTTCCTCCATTTGCACTTACCCCATCCTCAGTTCTAAACCTAACCCAGACAGTTATGGAATAAAACCATGAGTCACCTTGAAAAGCAGTCTTTTAGAGGGTCCTTAATGATATCTGTGGCTCAAACCAGTTAGGTCATTATCTTCAGAACCATGGCTAATTTAGAAAATTTGTTAGATCTTGTGACTCATATCTTTCTTGATAGCTCTTGAGCAGATACTACTCATGGCCTGAAGCACAGAAGCTCAAGTTCATGGGGCTGTCTAGGTACAAAAGAAGGCAAAGAATTCGTCCTGTTCATTATCCATTCAG